>NC_142709.1:65702691-66013524 GCF_055471065.1 Atractosteus spatula | reverse complement strand
GTACCTTCTTGAACTGCACATTTAGATACTTTAGTAAAACAGAGGTTCTAACCCTGCACAGTACATAAAGCAATGAAATGCAGTTTGTCTTTAATTACCGAAAGGGCACCCATTTACAAAATAAATGAATCCACAGTGATAGTGTGCAATATCTACTGCTGTAGATTCCTTGATTTTAGGTAATGGTGGTTAATACAGTGACCTCCAGGCACTGGTAAGGTGGTAAGTGCTTCACTGCCAGTTACTCTCTCCAGGTAGAGGCAGTAACAATAGAAAATACAGAGTCTTCAGTCTGGACCTGCACATCTATTTAGTCTCTACTGAGGACAGTCATGGGTCTGCCAGTCCCTCCTACTTGGCTCTTGACGGTCTGGACTGGGCGAAGGGGACACAATCAAACCAGTGAGTTCTGGGGTGGTCTGAGGTACAGCCCTGTCATTGTGAAAGTCCTCTGTCAAATCCAAAGCTTCCTTAAGTAAAGCAGTCTTCTCTTCCTTAATGAAATGTCCAGCTTGTCTGAGTGAGTACCCCCCTCACCCAAGAGCCAAAGGGTTAGGGTCTTCCATTTAAGATCTAAAGAACCATGCATTTATAGTTTCACTGTTACCAAAACCTCCAGAAAAATAGGAGACTCCTCTTAAATTAGTCAGCATTCCATAGTAAAAAACTAAAGACTTTTCTTCTAACAACCACAACACAATCATGTGCCATGTTCATGTTCTCTCAGGGGTCTCGACTGACTGAATTTAATTTTCTTCTCTGCATTGCATTTATAGAGCAAATCTTCACATGAAACACAGCCAAGTTTCTTTCAGAATCTACTTCACAATCTAGTCGTTGCCATTTACCGTGAATAACAGTTTGCTGATTTGAAATGCATATGCTTAAAATTACCTTCATTATCATGATCATCATAATCCAAATGATGAAGGAGAGAAATTATCCTTTAAATTCACACTGCATTAAACCATAGCCATCTTGTTCCAAAGTGTGGGTTAAGAACACCACTGTGAATTAGTTTTGAATGGTTAAAATTACTAGAGGTCTCAGACATCTATAACCAAGCCTTGCATGGCATTTTGAAAAGAGGATGAGACAAATTATTGAACGGATATATCCAGATACTCATTAATATTATCAGTTTATTTGTTTGACAGTTTTAATCCTAGCAACTTGTACAGTATTTGCATGTGTTGCTACAGCTGGATGTTTCACTGAAGCAAATTGAGTGAACTACCTTGCAATGACCCAAAAAGAGATTAGACCCACAACCTTCCAGTAACTCCAGTCAGTCACTGGTTCCCCACCCTGGTCCTGGAGAAACACAGTGTCTGCTGGTTTTCTTTCCTGCTGAGCTCTACAGCTCCTGTGCACACTGATGACTTAATTGATTGGCTTGCTTGTTCGGAGTTTATTTAACTTGTTTCTTCAGTCTGTCCCGTGTGTCAAAAACACCCAACTTCAAGGGTACTGTTTCCTACAGCTTCAACACACAGGACGTTACACAGCCTCTCCTTAGCATGGCTGTTAACTTGGGAGCTCTTCCTAGTTGATCAATTATGCACACCTGAATAAGGGCAGTTCTCAAACTCAGAAATGATTTGATACCAAATAGAAATCCCATCAGAACAAATTTATAGAACTACCCTACATAGAAAACTGCAATAAATTATCCTGTGATTAAAAACGAGACTGGAGCAAAAACCAAAAAATATGGCATTCCTCAGGGGCCAGGACTAAGGACTATTCTAGAGTCCAATGTGATATTTCACACTGCTGCCTCTGAAATGGCCTTTATTATTCAAATATCCATCCGTCCATTTTCTAATCACTTTATCCAATACAGGCTACAGAGGCTATCACAGCAAGCAATGGGCACAAGGCAGGGATTTCCCAGGACTGACGTTAGTCCATCACATGGCAGGGCACACACAGACACAAATACACCAACTATGGCCAAATTTTCCCAGAAGCCAATTAACCTGCTGGTATGTCTTTAGAGCACCCAGAGGAAACCCATGCAAACATAGAGAGAACATACAAGCTTCACAAAGACAGTGCCCCTGGAATTGAAGCCAGGCCCCCAGTACTGTAAGACAGCAATGCCGGATACTGCGCCAACATAGGTTCTTATTCAAATATACACACTAATGTAATGCATTAGATTTTAAAATGCACATTTCTCAAATTACATTTTTACGAAGATGATCAACAACCAACCAAATACATCAATGACAGCATCACAAATTTAAAACTAGTGACATAAGAGAGACCCAGAAGGATGAATGGATTGACCTATTTATTATTTTGGGATTTGCAATTATGGATGTTGAACTATCAAAATGAAAACAGAAACTAGATCAAATAAAATCCTCGGGGGTTTGTACCTTACTCAAAGCCTGCTATTTAGTGGTGTAAAAAGACAGGCTGATTTGTACAAAACGAGGAAATCTTAATTTTCGATTTACCGTTTCGGATACTAACAAGGCCTGAATTTTGTGCTTTGCAGGAATGCCATGCTGGTGGATAAACAGACTGTCAAGAGGAGCCTTTCCAGCTTTGATCAAGACTGCATATCACTTGACATGCCTCTGAATTTGCACATTTCCCAATTTGAGTGAGAGCTGTGAAAACTGACAGGATCCCCCGCAGGGAGGGCCATTCCACAGTCTCCTTTAATCCGCTCTTGTTAACCAAACCTCGATTACAAACTGAAAATAGACTGTGAATAGAATATATAACTTTATATATCATGATATGTTTATATTTTGATCATTTTCGTTCTGCATGTCAGAATCTGAACTCGTAATCTGTTTCTATTCCATTTTTTTCGGAACAGATCTCGACACAATAAAAAACAGAAATGTTAAAATCCTGACGAATCGTTAAGGTTCTTCAGTATGTTGTTCAGTTACTAAATAATACGCTGCATTGTAATTTACATTTGGAAAATGCTGCTGGGGGTTTCTTATAATAAAAGCTGTTAGGTTGCGCAGTTTATGGGCGCCACCTTTTAAGATTTTGTAATAATCGACAGAATAGGGAGAACGAGTGAAAAAAAGAGGGCTCTTTGTAGTACTGCCTGGCATTTTGTTTGGGGACAGGATTTAGCATTTTCCTGTTGACTAAAGCAATTGTTTCCGTACCTGGTGGTGTTGTCATCGACACGTCCTTTTCACAGTGCCATCAAAGGTGACCGTGTTTACAAGGCTGGAGACGCAGCCTCCTTTGCAACAGAGCTCTTTCATCTTCTCCGTGAGAAGTCCACGACGCGCCAGTGAGGTAGTCTCCTCGCTTCTGAAAGATATCCCTTTTAAGTCATAGTTTTACTACTATTCAATGCTGTTGAATGAAACAAGGCCGTTTTATTTCTTAGCAGATAAAGCACATGTTATGCTTAAAAATTTGTGTGGGTTGGAATAATAGAGCAGACGGGAGAATTCCTGACGCAAATTCTTTGTATAACACAAGTAGTCTGGAAAACGCAGCAAGCCACTTTACAAAAGGCCCGAATATGGGTATGTGATGTGCACAGTATATTAACTGCATTCAGTACTGAGATGATGGGAGGAAAACGAGAAAATCCTTCCAATCGTTATATATTTATAAGCACGGACATGTTAGTATTTGAAAGGTCTCAATTCTTTACAGTAGTTCTAAAAATCTTTCACAGCCTAGCTGTTTTTTGACATTGTAACTGACCTTTCAACAAATAAAAATAACTTTTATATTATGTAAGTATAAAAAAATATTTATTTACAACTAGTATTTAATGCATCTATTGCGATTAGGTATACACTTAACTCTTCATTTACAACTACATGCCTTTTCATTCCTGTAGACACAAAAGTGGACAAGTTCTTATACAAAGAACTACGGAGAGCAGTGAATAGTGACACACTACGGAAACGATCCCTTGCACCTCATATACCAAAGATAAACACCTTTGTTTATAAGAATAGGTTGAGGACATATAAACTTTCTTAATCACGTTAATATTTAGTATACTCCAGCAGCATTAGAAGGTAGTGATACCCATAAAGCTCTAAAATCAGAAATGACCTGGCTTTAATATGTCGCCATGACGCGGAGATCATCAATGTAATACATATAAGTACGTAAAAACGCACATAGAAAGGGGTTGAACCAAAACCTACAGTAAAGCTTCTTTTATTTTAGACAATAAAATGTTTAAGCAAACATTTATCATATTTAATAAATCAAACGTTTGTTTCTCTACTGTAAGTAAATGTGTTTTAGCTACTGTAGCAAGCAACTGTTGTGTGACAGAATTACATTATGGAATAACAGGAGAGATTATTATCTTTTCAGCTTTCTTTATTTGCATGTACTAATTGCATATATATTACTTTCGAAATATAGAGTTGATTGAAAAAAAATGTCGGGATTATATTCTTTAAAAAAAGTTCGAAAGTTTTGCCACTAACACCCAGTCTGCACATCAAACATTCGGCAGGAATCAAAAAAGCTTCACAGGGTGGCGAGCGGCGACCCCCTTGCTTTGAAGACGAAGCGTCATATTTGACACTGACACTGCAGAAACAAAAGGGAATTTAAAAATCGGTCACTCGGGCGAAGCCAACTCAGAAAGACTTCTAAACATGTGGTCTTCCTGCACCCAGATGATTTGTAGTGAAACATCAGTTGACTGTAGGTTAATGAACGTGTTCTGTTGCGATACTCCAGATACTTATGATCGATTTAACCCTTTAAAGTTCTTTCATATTGAGTATGGTAGTTAATCACATGCCTAAGGTGTATTGAAAGCCTCTATGACCTATAGTCATGTTAAGATATTCCAGTCAATTTCATTGTAGCCTTTACTTAAAACCTGTGATTTAATTGAAAATGGATTTGATAATATTGTTAACGCACTTTAATGTGTCATTTGATAATACAAATATTATCCTTCTCGGCTTTGGAGTACGTGGTCGACAAACATTGATTTGTTCCAAAAAGGACACATTACTTTGGGAGGGAAATAACATTATCTTTAATCGCTTGAACACAAGGTAGACAGCAATACATTCTAAAGTCACATAGCATGGGTGGAAGGCGATACACGTAAGGCACGATGAACGATTACAAAGTCGCCGAGCTTGACAAGACTGTTCTCAGAAGACAGCTGAGCAATACATCCACGCTGGTTTAACAGTAAAGCACATCAAAAAAAGGTCTATCTAATTACAGTGATAACAAAAATCCAGATCACGAAAAAAAAATACATATTGGACATAAAAACACTAATGTGCTAACAGTCATTTCACGTGCGCGTACATGTACTTTCCTCCCCTAATGGAACCCTGCTGCCAATATTTGGACATTTATTATCTAGCATTTAATTTATCCTTCCTTCATTGAAGGTAAAAGTACACGCCTAACTGATTAAAAAAACTAATACATATTCCTTTAAGGAATATGGGGAAAATGTACAACTAAAACCCAATATTCTATACAAACACAATTATCTTGGTAATATTCATTTTTATAAAACACTATTTTTTTTATTTCTAAGTGGACATCTGTAGTTAGTCGAAACACTTAGCGCATTACCAGATAGGTTGTGCTTTACAAGAGCTTTTCTGCGATGTCCACACTTAACGAACAGATATTTACAAACACATAGTCTCGCCTCTAAGAGGAGAGCTCTAATAACACGACTGGAAATCAGTAGCAGTCAGAGGAACAGTGCCATACATTACTTAAACAACACCCGTGGACCCTTTTTTTCCAATTATACGGGCTATTTTTAACGGACCTCAAAATACACACAAGCCATATCAGTAGGTAGGTTTAAAAAAAACGTGATTTTCATTGAGAAAAAAAAGGCAGGGTCGGACGAGACGTCTACCAAGGTCTCCACATCGATTTTGAATAGGTAGTAGTGGGCATATTCTGGATCCCCGAGTTTTCCAGGGTTTCTGGCGAAATTTGATTCTGCTCATTGTCAGTCTCGTCCAGATCGGAACAGATGTCCTCGCCTGATGTTGTGGAGGGGGCCGGAGAGAGCAAGGAGGAGGCGCCGGACAAGCTCGTACCTCCGGGGGACACCAGAGAGGGGCACATCCCATCACTAGTAGGCCAAGTGCTGTTGTTGCTGGTGCAGTCCGACATTAAATCCACAAGCATATCCTGGAAATGGTCTTCATTCAAAGGCATAGATTCCAAAAGGTGATTTAATAACTCCGCAGCCACCGTGGCGTCAATCCCTGGGCAATTCGACACAAACATGTGCACCTCGTGCATACACTGGATGTACCCTGCAGCGAACCTCTCACTGGCCTCTCGGTTTAGAGTATCTGCTTCTGCAAATACAGAGGGGAAAACAAAGATTAGGTATGCACACATCTTGGGAAGGGGAATTACACGTTGTGGCTCCATGCGCTGTTTCGAGAATGCAGGCTGATCAATGGCACTCAGACCGCGTTAAAGCATTTCTTACCTATTGCTCTGTTCCGCAAAATGTTTTCAACTCGCTTCACGGTCATTTCTAACACTTCGGCATTCTCCATTTTTGTCTGGAACTATAAAAGCAAAAGCAGGATGCCATTACGTTTCATTTAAAAAAAAAACTTACGAACGCAATAAAAGTATTGGTATTCCAGGTTTGTAAATAAAAAAAAACAATGTAAAAGACTATAAAACTTACATCCGAATCTGCCAGGAGCCCCCTGAGTTCATGTAAACTCTCATTGATACGGGCTCGTCTCTTTTTCTCAACCAAAGGTTTCCTTGCCTATAGTGGAGGTTTAAAAAATAGGATTCAATCACAGCCCCTGAGTGCAAATGACAGCATTTACAGAAACGTGCATGCGAAACGAGCAGATAATTACCTTTCTGTCCCCTTTGATCCCATAGTATTCCTCCTCATCCCTGCTAGATCCATTTTTACTGGGTCGAGATGAGGGGGCCATGTTGGTTTCAACCCAAGAACAAGAGAAAACAGTGTGTACTCCACAGTTGCGTTACTATCCTTCAAAGTGGCAGCTGGAAGGCGGACGCAGACGCAAATCTATACAGTATAAGCAAACAAGCCCGGGTTTATTGTGTAACCTTAACGAGTTCTGCCGTTGGCACTGGATAGCTGTGGTAGGTATTTATAGGATCTAATTTACATATGAATAAGAGGCTTGGCTACACGAACTCGGAGACGCCGGAGCGACCCCCGTTTCAGCCAATCGCAAAGCAGCCCTTTGTCTCCGCGCACAGACTCTCTGGACTCGCTTGCGCGGACATGTGAATGGGCAAGAAATTATTTTTGTGGTTTATTGTGCCGGCAGAGGCGATTTTCTCCCCCCCCCAAACATTCATGAGCCTGGGAGGAAAATTATAAACCACGGACGCTCCAGGGCAAAGTAACAATGCAATGTTAGATATTTATGCAGTCTGTTTTTTTTAAAAAAAAAACTTTACTGTAGAGTGTATCTGTATTCAGTGTGTCCTCAAACAAATCGGAATTATTCACATAGTATCCATCTAAACAATTCGAATATAGAAGATGAAACACAGGGAAAAGTATGGAAAAAGCTGTGATAGAACACTTGTGTTCTTTGACAAAAAAAACTGTTCCGGGGCGGAAGTAGTGTTGGGTAATATTACTTTATGACAAGACAGCATGTGTTTCTTATAAGGAGACGTTTCAATGGTTCATTTAGTTGGTTCCCGTATATATTATGGAGCACTATTACATTAAAATGACAATATTGTATCATGCAACTCTGTGGCACATAAATTCCAAATACATTGTGATTTTTATACAATTAAATGATCATATCTTTAAGAAAAAATACAATTGGAGCTGCAGGGGTATTATTCCTAAGGGCATGGGAACACAGCTAATGCGAATTTCATTTTAATTTTTTTTTTTTTTTGCCCTGCTTCTTTCCTGTACCTCCTATTCGAGATCTGTTACTCTGAGACCTATTCTGTACGGCCTTGTGAATGTAACACGATGCCGACAGTTGGCAGCTGCAGCCCCTTTGGACTACATGAATCAAGTCAGAGAATTAAGGACCCGTCCCCAAAGAAAACGACAGGTGTTAGCTCGCGCTTCATTTGTTCGGCGTTGTTCCGTCCTCTCGGTGGTTTGCCAGCGCATATGATCCAAAGGCTAGAACTCATTCTCCTTCTGCACAAACTTGGAGCTCAGAAAATCTCCAGGAACGACACACACACACACACAAACAACAACCTCGTACTGGAGTATTGGAGTGAAACACGTTCATATCAGTACGAATCTCGGAGAAAAGCTCCCAAAACACATACACAAAGAGACCTTATTTAAAACTGCCCTTTTGGGAAGTGCGATTTATAATGATGCTGACGATCTATGATGAGCAGTTCGGTCACGGGGTTGAAAGCAGTTGGAATATTGTTCATAGGCACTAGAGGTGTGTGTTTCTCATTTTATCGCACGTGTAACGTGCAGGGATTTTATTGTTACGCAGATGCCGCTGCACAATTGAAAGGGGAACTTAAAATAGTTCAGAGGGGCACTTAGCAATTTCCACAGGTAAATCAACAGAAAAGCACAAATTCTACGCACTGAATTTCCCCTCTAATTCAGCAGGCTGGCAATAGGGGAGCAATAAAACAGCTACACTACCGAAGAGAAGGCAATATTTCTGGGCTTTGAAGTGGGAGGTTTTGGCACCTCGCCCTGGCATGCTTTGCTTCAACTATTCTTAACAGTCTAGTCTGCAGATCTAGCAGCTGTCTGTGACTGCCTTTGTTCACTTCTCGCAGACGTACCTAACCCTCCCTCTCCTTCACCACCATTTTAGTGCTATTCATGGATCGCTGAATGATAGCAGTATGCATGTACACCAGGAGCTTATCAATTTATGCCGTGTGTGTTAAAAGTTGGATTCACCATCTGTTTCCCTATAATATATTAAAGGCTATAAAATGTTTTGACGTGTTTTTTTTTTTACAAAGTAAAAGAAAACTCAGAAGACAACCAGCAGCTACATAGCCATAACTGATACAAACTCACTATTGAGAGAAAAGGGTTCATTGTAAGTTTGTGTGCCTTCCACTCAATCATTTACCGTCTACCTGGTAGGTACATAAGTAATGAAAATCACGTTTATTAGGAGAGGAACGAGATAAAAATGTACAGATTTCTAAGATAAAAGGAAAGAAGAAATCTGACATATCCTGGCTTCTCTGTTTAAAGCCATGCCAGTAACAGCTGACAGTAACCTACTAGTGTTAAATCTTCACTCATATGCATCGCATATATCCTTAGTGCAATTGTAAAAGAACCACAAGGTGTAGCCCGCATGGAACTAAACAGAAGAAAGACTATACCGGTCGTGAATTGTGTTACACGTGTTTACAGATCCAGGAAAGATACAGAATATTACGAAGCCTATTGTCCGGACGTTTGTATTTTACTTGGTGGCCAAGTCAGGAAGTAAAGCGGATCTAGCAAGGCCGGATGGCCAGAGTGTAGTCCACGAGATACAATCAATACACCTGACGTATTTCAAAGCCACAGTGTACACCTTTTGTTCAATGCAAATGTGACGTTTGGAACACACTGGGGCGCTTCGTTTATAACAGGAGATTCTAAATCGCATTTTTCGCTGTTTAGCATTATCGTAGGGACACATGTAGAGGCTAATATGTTTTTTTTCTCCTATTTTCACTTTTTTACCTTCCAGAGTAGAAAAATACTCTACCTTTTCCTTTGCAGCTCGTGTGCTGACGCTGGTCTCTGCCCTCTCATTTCCTATATTTTTTTTTTACTTATTTGTCCAAGTACAGGCTCATATCTGACACTCTCAACATCAAAAACGAAGCAACTTTTCATCTGTTCCTCCAAAACGTACATGTCTGCAATATCTGACCTTTCATCTTCGTATTAACGCACAGTAGGACATTCTGAAGGACGTGAGGGCGCGACACACTTGAAGGTCATACTGCGACAGTGGCGCTGTTGCAGGTTGATTGAAATATCCATATCGGAGAAAGTACTGTAAACCCCTACGATGCTGTCCACGATCTTGAATGGGATGGGGTTATTGTTATTTGAAGAAACTCCTAGGATGTACCACCTTTTTAACTGTGCAGAAGATTACAACATTACTATTTTTATTTTACATTAGTAATTTTGTTACATCTATAAACGAATGTATGCTGTTTTAATACATTGAAAAAGCACTATGCAAAAAAACAGTCACCTGCTGTGATTAGCAGGTACAAAATGCCACCCTCAGAGAATCGCTGTGGTCTTCTGTAGGTTGACTGTTTCAGAACGCAATTTGTGTTGTGCGAACAAACTGATTATTGCTATGCCTACGTAATGCTGGGGTATCATTGCATGCAGTATATAGTTGATTTGCTAAATTGTTTTGCAGTAAAAAAACCCTGCAATCATCATTAAGCATTAGAGTGCTCCAGCTGACCTCTGAGTCAACGCTTTCACTATCGTGTAGTTTGGTCGAGAATTTAAAACTTTCTTTTCTATTTTTGACTGCACTTTTTTCGCTAAAATGTCTGACGACACCACCAAGAAACTGTGCTGTGTGACAGGTAATGCAACACTTTGTCTGACTTTGTCTGACGTTGATGTTGGTAAATTGAAGTGGTCTTGAACTGAAGAAGAGTAAGCATTTTGTTCATATCCAGTATGTCTGATTCTCTTTATTTGAACAGTAAGCAAGGCAACATCTGACAAGAAGGTTACATAAACTCGTGTAAAATATAAAAACTTACACAACACCTTCAGCCAGAAAACTGTATTTTTTCTCTGAAAAAATCTCGAAAGTAAACAGTCTCCTTTCATACTTCAGTTGTTTAGTCTAACCATTCTCAAAACATCATAGTGAGACGTCTGTAGTTGTGTAACACTTTCGGAATCACTTTTATTGAATACTTGAGGTGTTATGTCAGTCTAGTATTTTCACGTTCTTTTTCACGTGTAAGATCACCGATGTTTCTAAATAGGTGTTTTACACGTGAGTATTCTTTCATAGATATGGTGCACAACCTGTGTGTATCTGAAAAGTGAAATTATTATCATAACGATGTAGCTGAGTTTACAGCTCAGTTTGATGTTTGTACAGTACTTGATTCCTAGTATGAACCATATGGCACCATTGTATACCACCGTGTTCGATTTTTAGAAGATTATTCGCTGTACATGATCTTAGAAGCTCGTAATGCCTGTTCCAATACAGTAATGGCAAACAAAAAGGGGTGTTTTGTGTGAACACATTTTGCCACTACTAAACAAAAGTAAGAAATGTTATTACATCGCGTTGAATTCCGTGAGAACAACTTTATTCTGTTCTTTTTATTTGTTTTACCGGTATATGCAGCTTAACATTTACCACTAAAGAAACCATGAATCAGAACTTAACTCACGTCAATAGACCTCGATTAAGAAAAATGTATGAAAATTGTAGTGTGCAAAATTTACAACCATACCGCAATATAAACACTATAAATTAATATTAAAGCAGCATTTGTTTATTCGATGCATAATTTAACGTAAGCAGAATGTATCACATACACAGGCATTATGCATTAACTTTATTAACTTTAAACATTAACGTACTTGAAATTCATATTTTATGTTTTTCAGGAAACATAAATGCCCGAGGTTGTTTACTAACAGCCAATTTTAAGAAAACAGTAAGGCTGCACATCTTCAATAATGAACCATTGTACCAATGAATATACGGTTCTATATGAAAACGGAGTAAATCAGACAGTTACAGGTAAACTGAAAGACGCCCAGACTAGATACGTGCTTAAGGTGTGGCAAGGTAATGATTTCAGTTTCTTCTTTGTTATGTTTTATTGTTTTTTGTTACCTTTTCAGCATTGAATTATTAACGGCTTTGGTCTTTCGTGTTTTATTAGTTTTATATATTTCGTCTGTTTATTAAAATATCATTTCGAAGCATTGGCCTGAAAGCCAACCTTTATTGGGGTGCTTTACGGGGATACCAGATCTCATTATTCGTGGCACTTTGGTGTGGCACCTATCACCTCCCACTGCGATGTAATCAGCTTAAAGCAAAATGGGCTCTTGGCGCTAAAACAAGGTGGCAACAAGCAACATCAAAGACGATTTGCAAAAAAACGGGCTTGCACCTTTCTGAAGTAGGTTAATGACACCGTGTGATGTTTGTTGTAGGAAGTCATGAATAATAAAACTTCTTTCAAGGGTATGTGGACGCCAAATGTTGTAGTTTTGAATGTGGGGAGACCACGTTTTTATGAAGATCGTAATAAGATTAAAAACAACCCCGTCTCTAAAAACATCACAAGCAGTAAATCAGTGTAGGTCTAGTCTGGATAAACTCCAAAAATCCCTACAAATGCGCTACAATTAAGAATGTGAATACATATCGTAATGTCACTTTGTAAACAAACATTTATTCATGTGAAACCAAAGTTGTTGTCAGACGTCCAAAAACTCACTTTTTAATAACCATGAAGTCTTACAGTTTTGTTTAAGCAGGCCAAGTGTGTGCGTTAATCATTAGTACCCTACAGCTAAAAGAAGGGTTAATCTTCATCCCTGTAAACAGCAATATGTATACATGTGTATATGGTGAATGATCTTTATTGTAGGCAATTTAATTATGAATTAAAAGAACTTCAATGAGAAGAAATGAGTTTATTAATATTGTGTTAAGGTTTAAATTACAAGTATGAAGGAAGAGGAAACATTCACACTATATTAATTGTACACAAATCTAAATGCCAGGTGTTATCGTTAATTAATAATTTAAAAGTTAATAGAATAAATAAAATAACAGCCTTCTACAATGCAGGCTACGTGAGAGTTTACTTCAGCTGGAAGTAACCAGGTCTTTAGTACACCTACTGGAACAGTACAGCCCCACACGTGATTTTGAGAAGCATATCTATAAGATACATATAACAAATGTCTACGTGTAGATCAAAAAGCGTTCGAGATTCCAGTGTTTTACCACGGCCTCCACATGTCTAGTGAAGCCATGTAGTGATTGTGCAAGCGACTGTTCTCCTGCGGGCTGCGCGCTCTCTGCTGGGAGCAGGCGGAGAGCTCCCGGCTCTCTTTCTGCGTGTGTCCCGGGATCGGCGCAGCGCGGTGGCCCTCGCTCAGCGGTGCGGGCGAGGGAGCCGATGGGCTAAGCGGTCTTGGAGCTGACTGGACCTCCGCGGTGGAACGCGGCAGCGACTTAAGGAGGTGATTAAGCAGGCGAGACCCCAGTGTCTTGTCCATCCACTCGCAAGTTAGCAGCAGGTTGTGAACTTCGTGCATGCACTGAATGTATCCAGTGCTGTACTTCTGCTGAGCTTCCAGTCCCATTGAAGAATCGGCTGTAAAAACACAACAAATTCATTAAAGCTTGTTTAGAGGCGACCCCTTGTGGTTAAAGAAACATGGTGGTGTTCAGAAGAGACCGTTGTGTCTAGATTCCCGCCTGTGCAGTGAAGCTCTTGTTTCTCGCTCCAGTATTTTAAAAATGTAAACTCACAATGACGTTAGTCAACGATGTACATACTATAAAGTCTTATACAGGACTAAAAAAAAAACGTTTATCCCAGACAGATGTGGACTGACAAAGACAGATTGAGTGAATTCGCATTTTTTAGGCCTTTCGATAGTTTCCGTATAGAACGGAACTGTTAGTGGTTTGATTGGGCATAAATATCGCAGACTGAATGGTTCCATAAAAGCTTAAGTCCAACTGGGATTTTGGAGCGCCAGAGCAGGGCAGCCTCCGTCCAGCGGCGAGCACTGCCCTCTAGCGGTCGGAAACGAACCCACACTCTCACACTGGCTGGCATAGCATGAGCTCACAGCTTGTTCCCCTTTCCCCACACAAAAAAAAATCTCATCCGTAGTGCCTCACATTTACTGCATTCATACCAGAAAGGATGAGCAGAACCCACTAACCCACAGTACAGTCTGAACCACTTACCGGCGAATTTATTACTTTGTATGTTTTGAAGGTGTTTTACTGTCATTTCAAGAATGTCAGCCTTTTCAAGCTTTGATTGCTGCAAAACAGAATATATATATATTAAAACTCTCTGTACTTATGCTGTACGGTTGTTGTCTTTTTTAATTAACATACCAAGATAATAAAAACTTACATCCAGCCGAAAGGCGCCAACTACAGTTTCTTTCAGTTGATCCAAGCAGTTGTTGATTCTTTCGCGTCTTTTTCTCTCAATCAGCGGCTTTCTCAGCTAGAACAGAAAAACAAACACGGGCATATAATTCAAATAAATCCCCAAGATGCTCATATTAAACGCGGAATCCTATGCTGCCGACTGCATTCTTTCCAGATTTCCCTCAGCCCCCTACCTTCCTCTCTTCTTTAGCACTGGAAAGCTTTTCCACGTTGTGTGCCATCGTGGTGGCAGCCATGTCCTGCGGGCGTGCGATCTCTTTTCCGCACTCGGATCTTTCTGTTTTGAAAACTGGAGTATCTTTGAGGCCTCCGCGCTCCGGAGTCCCTCTATTTATACAGATCTATTAGCATGTGAAAGAGAGCGCTCTTTGGCTGCGTTATTTTCCCACACAAGGGGGCGATCCCAGAGGCTCGCTCCCATCAATCAAGCCCGACAGGTCACTGCTTCTTTTCAATAGCCAACTTGCCCGCCCAAAAGAAGCGACAGATGTCCAGCCTAGAAATCTGCACCCCAGCGAAACTCTCTTCTCCCTTAAAGCAGGTCACATGGGCGTTTGGATGCGAAGGGTGACATTCCCAGGGAGAAACAAGAGTCTGCTATTACTTCTGTTACACCTGGGACATTAAGGGTTTTGTATGCGAATGAACTGAGACGACAATACCTGAAAAAGGCAAAACCTAACCCTTGTAGTGGTACTTAATATCCCCTCATGTCCATTATTTAACACCCTATGTTGCCCATTTGTAGGCCACAACGAGCTACGTGTAGTGATATCCGACAGTAAGGAAGGCGGTCAGGAATGCCTCTATTGAAATCCCCCTTTTTCCCCTAAGGAAAAGGAGGGTAGGATTGCTTTTTTTTACAGTGGCAGAAGATGGGTCAATACGTTGAGTGGCTCCGGGGGCTTCTGTGCTTATTTGGCTAAATCCTCAAATGAGTGTTGCTAGCCAGCAAAAATACATCTAACGGAGAACTCAAATGAGCTGCTCATCACACTGAAGGGTATTAACTAATGCGAGTATCAAAGACAGGGACAGCCTAAAAAAATGCACTTGCTTTTTGTGATGTAAGAGGTGTCACAAACCTCGTTTCTCGTCAAAAAGCCCTGAACAGACATGACCTCATTTAGTCCCGAATAACATCTCGTTCCAGGTGCGCGTATCCTACGTGTGATAAACAAAAATGAGTCCAGCGAGTTCTTGAAACGCCGGCCATCCTCGCTTAAAAGAACATTTTTTTTAAGACGCATTGTCCTGACAATTAAAATGTTTCGACCAGGACAGAATGAAAGGTTATCGTCGGTTTACATTATTTTTGGCGAAACTAATGTAACTACACTGTCCGGATTCCTTTGTATAACTGTTTAAACTCTGTGTATAGGTGATACATCAGTAGTATACTTAAATTGTTTTCCTTTAGTAGAATTTGAAAGATACCATCATTTGGTACAGGTTTATGTGATAATTTTAACAATATTTAATATTTGCAGCAATATGCAGGTTTATGTGATAATATTTTAATTTGCCAAAAACGGAAACAGAAAACGATACAAATTCGGATACCCCACCTCATTACTAAAGATGACTCTGAATAATTACATCAATAGACTACAGAGGAGTAAAAGCCCGGTACAACAGTATTAGCTTAGAAAAAAAAATATAATAATTGATTCTTAAATTGGGTCTTTTTACCAAAAAAAAAAGATATTTTTTGGTAAACATTCTGCTTATTTGTGCTGCAAAAACGTTAAACCACAAAGAAGCCGGTTGAGGAGAAAGCACGGCAGATGTCGGTATATGGCTGTCGGCAGATGTCCTTCTTAAAAAATAGTTTCTTTTGGAATTCATGGCAACAGCTCTGTTTGACTTAAGACACGCGACTGCCAGGCGAATGCTGGAACGTGGGAAACGCCGCGGAACAATGGCCTATATTCACTCCAATCTAATAACCGTGAAGAATTGAATGACCCCGCGGAGCAGTGGACAGCAAGCTCGGAGGCTCTCTTGGAGCTCTCCGCACCCGCTAGGACGGAAGGGGGTTTTGCGAGTCGTGAGAGGCAGGTGCAGGTAGCCACAATCCGTGCTCTGGGCAGCGACAGGTGCTGCGGCCCTTACAATACTAGCCCATGTGGCAGAGGCTCTATTCAGGAAGCACGCCGCATTCCTCTGCAATTAGACGACTCGATTGTTCTTTGTAGGATAAAGTATCGCAGAATTTCACATTTCAACCCCCCCCGAAAAAAAACCCGTACACCCCACCCTTCCTTCTCACGCTTCAAAGATTTGCAACAGCTTTAGTACGGGAAAATACACTGTAGAGCCTGCCCTGACTCAACCAGAGTAGACTCGAAACATATGTCGTTGAATACACCGCATTTTCATGTTTCTGATATTTACCCAGCTTATTCTTATAGGACCTGAAATGCCTTAATTACACGATACCCAAAACAGCGAATACGACGCCCACTTTACTCCTCGAAACCGCGATCCATTAGGGGAGCTAATTGTTTTACTGACGAGATAATTACTGTTTTGTTCTCTTCCTATTCTAACAACATGCACCCTCACCGACGTTTTGCGGTGGGCATTAATGGAGCCGTTTCGATTTTTGTGTGATTTAGCAGTTAGCTGTGAGTAGTAAAATTCACCTATTTTACTGACCTAAAGTTTTGCTACAGATCACAGACCTAAGCAGGAACCCGCGATATTACAACATGCGACATAAAGTCAGTTTATATTTAATACTTCGACATACTAACACCGTCAAAAGAAATCAAAGTCAACTATGCTTGAATTGGCTGTATAAGAAGACACAAAATTATGTTTTAACGAGAATGACCGCTGATATGATGGAATTAACGACAGTTTCACAAATAAGTATGCCCCGATATATATATATAGTTTTAAAAAGTTTAAAAGGCTGATCTAGAAAGAAATCGGCTTCCTAAATTCCCGAATGACACGTGCTTGTTAAGTAGGCAAGAAGGCACGTGCTGTATTTTTGTTTTTTGGAACGGTCCAAATTACACGGAGCAGCGAGACACAAATGGCGGGTTTGGCGACACAGAAAGCACTGGACGGCAGGCAGGTGGCGGACATCACGTGCTTCGCTTTTGTTGGGGAAACCGTCGCGGCTTTCTAAAATACCTGTAAATCACGATTCGTAAAAGAGAAAAGACAACTCATTTTTTTTTCGAGAGCACCCTCTGGTGATGTATTAAGTCCAAGGAGAAGAGGTTTCTTTGCAGCACTAAAAAGGATTTAACAGGGATTGAAAAGCATGCCAACTGAGGGAGGCGGATAGCACAATGAACAGCTAGACATCTGGCCACGCGACTCGCACGCAGTCAGATCCAGAAAGCGTCCTGCAGAACAATTGGGATACATCCCTGCTTTGTCCCCAGTCCAGCCCCACAGAAGCGAACAAGCAAAGTTTCAGACGGGCTAATGAAAGGCATATCTCCCCTACATTCTGAACGTTACGCACAACGTTCATTTACGGATGAAATATAAAATGCTTATATGTTGTACTTGCACGGTAGTTAGGCTAATCCCACTATTAATATGGGTTTTAACATTACTTTATTAACCCTTTACAATTTCTTGCATTAGGAATTTGTCTTTTCGCATACCCCAGCTTGCTCTCCATGAGACACACAGACAGGGAGAGAAGCTTGGGGTCAGAGTGCAGGGTCAGCCATTGTACAGTGCTCCTGGAGCAGTTGGGGTTAAGGGCCTTGGTCAGGGGCCCAACGGAGTAGGATTCCTCTGCTGGCTGCAGGATTTGAACCGGCAACCTTCCAGCCACAGGCACAGATCCTTAACCACAGAGCCACACTGTGATTAAAGCTATTTACATTCAATCCTTATGGAAGTTCAGAACTTTCGCTTCAAAGTGATCCTTTTCAGGGTTTTTTTTAAGAATGAATGAACAGTATTCTTAAATCCTGATTTCTGCTTCATTCACGCCGGATATCTTTTACCAACTAATATAAAATATTTTTAGAGTACAGGCAGATTTAGGGAGAGGGGTAGAGGTCAGGAGTACGGTTTGAGTTAAGGATAGAAATGTTAAATATACTCAAATCAGCCGAGTACTTATTAGCTGTCTTACGTAGAAAAGCACCATGATACTTGCGCAAAAAAATACTTTTGTATAGTGATTCAAGAAGAATGAGAGCAGTGTACAGTATTTGACAGGTTTAACGAAAAGCATTTTAAGGAGCAACACAAGCGCGAATAATGTGATCCATTTACCCCCTTTTAAAAAGGCAATTCAGACGCCCTTTCGTACTAAAACAGTGACCTAATTGACTTGTAGCCATCATTTGCAATAAAACAAGAAACATTTCAGCATCTTAAAAAAAGTAGTTTAATGAGCTAATAAATATCTTTACTGATTTCACACAGTAATGGTCCACGATAGATTGTGGTTTCGGGTCATATTTTAAGACGAGAAGATATAATATATTTCAGAAGAAAGACCTGCAGAATACTCCTCAAAGTTCCGTTCAACCCCTGATCAGTCGGATTATTCCTCAAGGGCATGTCAGGACAGGCCTGGTCAATCCTGCTTCTGTAGAGCTACGGTCTAGAGGTCTGTATAGGTCAGTCTTAACCACCGAAGAGACTCGGTACATGTTCATTGACCACTTAAACAGTCAAATTGTTCAATTAATAAGTTCCTTGGAAAAATAAATAGCAATACCCTTTAGCTCAAATATTGCAAATAACAATTCCCAATTTAACTGAACTAATTTACTTACTGCAAATGAAACAAAACGTGGAACCCGTGTTCCAGGTCTACAGATTGATGATAGACAGGTGTGCAGTGAGATCTGCTGGACTCTAGTTCTCCAACTAGAAGAGATCCAGAAACTGGATGGCATGGTGGAGCGGTAGTCAGCATTGGTACCTCACAGAGCAGAGGTCCTGGGTTCAGTTTCTGTGGTGCTGTCTGTGTGGAGTTTGTATGTTCTCACTGTGTTCATGTGGGTTTCCACCAGACTATCACACACACATACACACACACACAGTCTAAAGGCATACTGGTAGGTTCATGGGCTTGTAGGAAAACTGGCCCTAGTGGTGTTAATGTGTGGCTGTGTGTGCCCTGTGACGGACTGGCATCCCATCCAGGGTCTATCCTGCCTTGAGCCTGTTGCTTACAGGGATAGGCTCCGGCTCCCCACGATCCTATATTGGATGAAGTCGATAGAAAACGTGAGGATGAATAGGAAATTCAGAAACCTTCTGGCCACCCAGGACAGAAATTGGGAGAAGAATAATTACGCGTTATAGAAGAGCGATCCCCGACTGAACTGCATAGGCTGATCTGTGTCGAAGCAGCAGGCATTCAAGTCAAAACATCGTTTTTGTTTTAAACAAAGTCTGCGACAGGAAGCTGAGGATTGTGGACACTTCTCTACCATCTGGCCACGCGTCTTCATACCTACGAATTAGCTTCGGAATGGCGGAGCAACAATGAGCGTCTCCGCCCACCATTTCTTTCAGATCCGTGCCTTGTCCACCCCTGGGTTACTAATCGGGTTGAACGTAATCGTCACGCTGGGTTGTTTTTTTTCTGTCTTGCCGTCTCTAGGTTCAGTTTAAGTTAATTAATCCCTGACATGGTAAACACAGTTCAGGGCGATGCTCAGTACGCCGAGCGCTGTACCGTGGCGCTGACGGCGAGTCAGGAGGTCCGCGCTGAGGCAGTGGGGGAAGAGAAGCTGCACAGGCGGTTCGGGGAAGATAATCTAGACACGAATTTCTAGACTGAAACGGGATTAGAGTGCGGTTTAAAAGCTAAGAAATATATTTGTATTTGTTGTTTCATTGTGTCCGTGGATACGCACTGTATGGTAGAGGGAATCGCAAAAAAAAAATCGTTTTTGTTTTCCAAAAAAATATTACAGGTTATGTTTACAAATATGTTGAGTATGATATAAAAATGTTGTCTAGTGAAATTGATAAAATTGTCATTTCAAAATCGTAATGCATCGTTACTGTTCAGTCTATTACATGAATACCTTCTCATTTAAAAATTCAAAGACTGGGAAAATGTTAACTTTATAATGGTCGCTGAACCCACAGAAATTACTGTGTATTTCAGGGATGGCCATCTCCTGTCCTCAAAATTCAACAGATTTCACAGGTCTCGGTCTCCAGCTTCTTAAGAACAAGGAACGGCTTCACATTGTCTGATGAGGGAAATAACGAGTTAATCGAGGAAATTAAGAGTTTAGGCGGAAATAAATCCAGAAGCTTTCCGGTCTTTCGGGATTTGTGCACCCCTGGGGTACCTGGTTCACATATAGCAGGGTTCTAGTACCCTGAACCTGTGGAGGCCCAAATTCAGCACACTTTATATGTCAGCATTAAACTACCAATATCTAACTATAGTTGAAACTCTGAGATTAATTAAAGAGGTGTTTTTATGTATTGTGTAATCTCTAATTTATTTGAAACAAACTATGAGCTCCCTTCAGTCCTGAGATCTCTTAGCTAAATGAATCACTTGCTTAATTCATCATGTTGTTCTCAATCTTTAGAAACAGGTGGTCTCCTGACCGATCCTTCTAAACTATATCTCATAATAAATTCAATTGTAACGATTCTGTAGGATTACAATTATTGTCCAAATATTATTGGATATTTGGAATTATATTGGATTCCAAATATACCGAAAATGTCTTCAAACAGCGTATAAACCGGTTAGGTTACTTTACTCAGATCACACATCATATAAAACTCAAATACCGTACATTAAAAGCACACATTATAAAAACAAGAATTAAATATTTAAGATAGGCCCAGTTCCTTTCCTGCTTCTGTGCTCCCTTTTCAATAAGATAAATTCAGAGTTCGAGCGCCATCTTGTGTGTAGATACGGCATTGTAGTTGAACAAAATAGTGGTCAGTAGGTGATTTTTGGGACAATTAACTGTATTCGTGGAGATCTCACATAAGACTTACAGTCATGAAACAACTGCTATTTATTCCACAGTGATGATGAGTAATTGCACAATTGGAACCCAATCCTTGCAAAACATGACAATATCCCTGAAATCTAAACCATATCTTATTCCATTATCCTTACACAACAAAGTTCTTAGTCCCAATACTAGTGCTAGTCCAAGGCCTAACTCTACATTTAAACCTAACTCTAACTATAGCCAAAAAAATCCCTCATAAACCCACAATGAAATCCCTGATATGAACCAAGCTTACTGCTGAGTCTAGATGAGGCAACAGTGAATCTCCGAGCCAACCCAGAAGCTGGTATGCAGGGGAGAAGGAGTACTGTAGAGCCCACTGTAGAGTCAACCTGCTCAGAGCTAACACTCACCCTCAGAGCCCCAGAAAAAACACAAGCAGGAAGTCAAAAGGAGATAAGATGGAAGAGTGAGACCGAAAGGTTCAACAAAGCCCCAAATGTGCAGGAACCTGAAACCTCAGGCAGAATCACAAATTGCTGGGACGGCAGTAAAAGCACCAACTGTAATGGCAAAATCCCACAAGGAAAAATGGTCTCCCCACATTCCCTGTCTGAACCCAGAACCCCAGTTCCACCCTCACACTTGGGAGGACTCAGCCCCAGAGGAAAAGAACTGGCCTGATCAATGCAGACAGAGGCTTCAAACCACAGTGCCACGTGCACACAGAGGCACACAGAACCCCACAAACAGGAACCTGTAAGAAATGGGTTACAAAGGTTGGCACAGAATTCCCCATGGGATTAAATGTAAGAAATCACAGGAACGCACATATAAAACATGTCAAAAGGGAAAAACTACAAAGACTCCTAAATTTACAATTGAGATTGGAAGGCCAGTGCTTCTCTCCTTCCCAGTGAGAACCCTAAAATTACAACTGGGCAATTTTCTCAAGGAAATCAAGTGATTCTTTCTGAAAACTAATGCCGAATCTATCTTTTTCTTTAACCCTTAGTCTAGTTTTAGCTTTCTGGGGAACCTCAGTCATGACCATAAGCTAAACCCTTACCAGAGCTTTAACCCTACCTCAAACCCTAGAAGTAGACACAGTCAAAGCACCTATCCAAGATTAAGTCGTAACTGTAGTGTTAGTTTTATTTGGAATCTTTACTTTAGTAATTAAGATTGTATAAATTACACATTATATACTGTATGTAATACACCTTAACTGCTAATATGAAAAAAAAATATTTCAAGGCAGAATAATTTAATTTTTCTGCTGGCCAACCACAAGATTTAAAGTAATTTTTTCTCAGGTACTGTAAATCAATAGAGGCTCACTGACATGGTCAAATGGTATCAGATCCAGTGATCTGCCTGGCTCATTCTTCTCCATCTCTGCATTGTATGGGTATTAGAACTAAGGCAGCAGCAACCTACAGAAAGCTGATGTACTTTGCAGAAGATAAATGCTTCCACAGGCCACCAGCTTCAGCTTTTCATTGGCCTTCCCCTTTCTGACGCACAAACTAGCTTTCGCGTGGCCCAAAGAAGACATGTCAGGGCTCCACCACTATTCGATTCAATTCAATTCAAGGTGCTTTATTAGCATGACCGATGGGTACAGTCAGTGATGCCAAAGCAAATAGAAATAATACAATTAACATGAAACAAAATAAAAATAAAATAAAATCTGCAGACATATTAATGACATATCAGAAAATATTTACATATACTGTAAACATATTGAGCATTATTGGGAGACAGGCCCTCTGTTTCTCAGGCTTCTGAGAGGTGTGAAATGTTGGAGTTGTCTGACTACATGCCACGTTCCTGAAGGCCGGGGCACCTGATAACATCTGTGCTATGCCACGCAGTTTGTGACTTTGTGAGTTTGTGACTAAAGGGGGGTGGGGATTTTACATCTCACTGCTCTTCTAATTGTACCTTGTTCCTGTGAATAACACAATTTGTAGCTACTCATCATGTTTTGCTACTGGTCTTTACAGCTCTACTGATCCACTCTGTTGGCTTAATGTACACAAGGTACTGTATATGTGGCTGTCCCCATACTTCTCTGAAACTGAAATCATCACCTAGTTAAAAATTCACATGGGAATAGCAAATTCCTTAAAAATGTCCCATTGGCCTAAAGTAATTTTCCCTCTCTTGTTAGCCACCTCTCATGGTGGTTTAACTACACAAAGTTTCTTTGGCCTGTGATATTTTTCATTTCTAGCTGGTTGTATGCTAATTACTTGACTGTAGGGCCTCATTTGCTTCTCATACAATATAGTTCTGTCATGTCTCTTTACATACTGTATACTGTATGTAACATGGTTCTATTAACTCTTGTTTGGGAATACGACGGTAGGGTAAAAAAAACCTATCGTTTATCATTTGTTTTTTTGTGCTCGTTCTATCAAACCCCATTCTGTCCGGTCTTGCTGTATGGAATAAAGTACAAAAGCCTTGGGAACTGACATATCTTAAGTTTTCTATGAAAAACAAAAATGCAAGAAAAAAAATTAAAACAAATTTATTAAATGTATGAAGAATTTACAAATACAACCAGAGGATCAGAAACAGGTACAAAAGAAAAAAAACACAAACAGAAAAAACAACAATAAACTGCCAGAGGTAATAAAGTAAATTATGTGATCAAATTGTATTTTTTACATATATCAAATGTTTTCTTGCTTTAGCCTTTTTCAAATTTTTTAATAGAATTTAGTGTTTCAACTCCACCTCAAAAGTACTACAAAGGGGAGTATTATTAGATCGTTTTGATTTATGAATGTGAAATTTACCCAAATTTTCTATTAAACAGTTCAATAAAATGTAAAATCCTTAAATCTAAAAAGCACCTTTAACTGTCTGCAAACAATAAAGGTTTGCTGGACTGGGGCATACTGGCATTCGTAGTACCCGAGGAATGAGGAAACATTTCGACTAGAGACTGGCGGCGCAGGCCTCACGGTGGGGCGCAGTGTTGTTGCTATGACACTGGCGGGCGGGCGATGGCAGCAGAGAGCGGCCTTTTCGGTATCACAGCGGAAATAGAAACAGCACCGCACTGAGAATTCGCACACAGTTACATCCAGCTGCAGGGAGAACTAGGAAATAAACTAAAAGTATAATCACGGAGGGGCAGTAAATTAAGGAAAACCGGGCGGTATCAACCCCAGCCATTCTCCTCACTTGCTTCTGCGATTCCAAAACGCTCGGAGACCGAGGAAGACGGGTCGTGTTTGCAAGGTTTGTTGCAGAGTAATATTTACTATCTCATGCAAACAGCGAAGTTTTTTTTCCCCCTCTCTCTCGTCTTGCAGGCCTGTCAGTGTGCTCTTTTAGGCGAGAAAAGAGGAAAATTGTGTGGTGTAAAAAAACCGCAGTGTGTCTATGCCCGCGAGTCCTCACTTTGGAGAATAAACTGGTTTGTGTTCGCATCATTTAGATGGAAAAAGTAACAGTCTGTAGTTGTGCTGTCTTTGTGCGGAGATTTAAACAAGCAAAGCATTTTTTTTCTTAAGGCCCGGTTGCTTGAGGCCTGCTGGTTATATTGGATCCAGCACACGGTGCAGTGTGCACTGCTGGTACTTTCCTGTGTTGTGATTGATATATTCATATAAGTTAACGATTCTGGGCGAGTTGCGATGCAATACCTAAATGGCTGTTTTTCTTATAGTTGCGAATTTGCAAATCAGCTGTTGGAGTGAAATAAACCACAGCAAACCGAAAGCAGAGTATCAACTAATGCTGTGTAGAGACCACTGTCACATCTTGTCTCCAATTTCTGTTTTGTGTTTTTTTTTCCAAATAGGGTGCAACAACTTAGCGTTGAAGGTGTATATTTCTGTTTTTCCCTAAAATGACTACCGAGCACGATTGGTAAGCCTGGTACATACTGCGAACATGCAGCACATAGCTCATTCATCACCCATGTAGCCTTCGTATGTATTCATTTCCTTTATTGTTTTTTTTATTTATTATGTGCGTATGTGGTCATCTTTTGATTACCACCTTCCGCTGTGATTTGTAATTGTCTAGGGCTGGACGAAAACTCGGTGCCATATTTGTCCAATTACGTGCCCCCGTCTGTAAACTGAACGCGTAACATATTGCTTTTGAGCTTGAAGTTGAGGTTGTGCAACGCTGCGAAGCAAAAGGGTGTAACAGGCAAGGAAAATGTAGCGATTTGCGTAAACCAAACACTCGTGGTTCAAAGTTCAGGCCGTGGTGTAGGAATAATTGGTTTAGCAAGCTAAATTCGACTTTCTGTCCGTCTTGCTATTGGTAGCAGTAAATGTGGTGCCGTATGTTTTGTATTCAAAGGCAAAATGAAGTCATGCTATTTATACAACGTGGTACCTGTATGTAGTTTAAACGATTAAAATAAATGGTGTGTCATTTTAGACATCCTGCTTTCAAGTCTTATCTAAATACCACTCTATAACGAAAACCTATCAAGGCTTGATTTTAATGAGCTTATGTGGTACAGTCATTTGAAATACATATACAGTAACAAAGATTAATGTGTTATCTTATTGAAGCAGTCATTAGTCTATTTGTTTATGCCATTTCCATAACTTGTTCCTGAATGATTTTGTGCTACACTTGAAATGTAATTGTGGTTGTCCTCCTTTACATATTATAGAGTGACTAATTTAACTCAATGCTTAGAGGTTTCTTGTTGTTTTGCTGTTGTGGTATTTATGGGTTTAATAACCTTTGAGCAAAACCACACTTAAAATTATTCCATTTTGTAAATGTCAGCTCATTCTGATTGAGTTACAAAATGCACAGAACTTGAAAACTAAAATGGGAGCTAGTATAGCTTTTGACTCAAGACGGTTTTGATTGTGTTGACTGAGGCGTTGAAGCAGAATGTGACTGAGATTATCTTGAAATAAATGGCCTCCATCTGTAAGGATAAAGGCAAAATATCCAGTGAGAGATTTGATGTTATAACAGATTAATTTGTTGAAATAGAAGACCAAGGTGATTACATTATGCCATATGTATGACCAACATCCTTTCACACGCCTATAGATTGTACACATTAAGCCTAAGCTTTTTGTGTAAAAGAAGCCAAGCTAGCTGTATCAACATTCAGAAATATGATGCAAAAATGCTGTAAGTATTGGGTATTAATCTAAAGATAATTGGACCTTTATGAAGTACACAGGAATGATGCTGCACACATTTGTGGATGCTTTATATTTTGCTAAGGCAGTGGGCTTATAATCATGAGCATTAGTTATACTTTTCTATTTGCTATTAGATGTTATACAGGAGACACATCTTTTCAATAGATAAAAACATGTCGCAAGAGTTCCTTTAAATACCAACATTACAAATAGTAAAAATAAAATGAAGCCCATATAAGTTAAATACTCAGTTAATATCAAGGTTGACAACCTTGATATACAACTGTCCAGCAGGTCTTATGGGTCATCCTTATATCAGCTGTTTCTAAATGCTTGGAATAATTGTTCTGGCCACTTAAGCAGGTGATTTATTTAATTAAGTAATTTGCAGATCTGTTAAACGCTACTGGGTGTTGCTATTTTGAGTGCCACGGTTGGCCATTCCTGGTTTAATTGTCTCAACATTTTTCTTTATGTACAGTAGGAATGTACAATTTTCTGTGTACTGACTTTAAGCATATAGTTGGAGGCTACAGTAAAGAAGTGGTCTTGTGCATTTTGGAAAACCAGTCTCTATCACTGCCTCTCAGAACATTGTGAAACTTGCATGACATGATTCAGCTTATGTATAAGCATGCAAAAATTTAGTTAAAATAGCCACTGGACCTATTATGAGTTTATCTTTTAAGCAGTTTTGTTTTGAAAGCCTAAAAATGGTATGTTATTTTTCCAAAACATACAACCTTAATTCTAACACCTAATTGCCTGTCCTTGTCCAGAAAATAGCCTCATTATAATGCTCATAGTAATATGTTTTCAAGCAGGACCTGTAGAGGTTCAGTGAAAACAATGGAGAATCAATTTGCAGCTACAGAATGCCTTTTGGGTGCTGAATAGATTGTTGTTGATCTTGAACTTTATAAAGCTTGCACAGTTGTGAGTTTAAAGAACATTAAAGATGATTTTGTCATGTGTTTTATCAGGTTAAAAGACTTCACAATATATTCTATATTTCCAAAAGACTAAACAGTTGGTTAACAGTTTGCCACTAAATTTTACAAGATAAGTCACATACAGTAACATTATTATAAGTGCGATTGGTTGCATTTGTAAATGTGTGATCCTTTGATACTGCTGGTCAATACAAAAATTGCACAGTGAGAGAATTCTGGGCAAAACCTTTTTAAACAAATGTTGAATATCCTTGCATTTACATCTTTAATAGTAGATCCAGCATTGCAGTTTCTAAAGAATGCAGTTTGGTTAATTCTTTTGTAAGTACTTGTTGCTCTTGTAGATGAGGAATTACTTTTATAAAGTACTCAGATTAAAAGGAAGTATTTTTTGGGAACCTATTGGAAGACTTTTTACTTGTTTTCTACTGTGGTCTGTTTTTGCACTACGTTGTGTTTGAGGCCCATCACACTGGGTTCAGGTAGTTTTTTTAATGTTCAAAAAGCAGAATGAATAAAAAGCAGTTCTTCTACAAAGTATTCCATAAATGCATAGTTGCATGCTTGAGGAAATTCTTGTCTTTGGTAATGCATTCCTGTGTTACTTAAAACCATCCATGCATAATACAAAACCAACCCTTTTATGGCTGGTAAAGGTCTTGACAATTGGGGGTTTATTCTAGAAACATAGGGCACCTATGGTGCGTCTTCGTCCCAGGTGTTACATCCACATAGGAATAACTTATAGAGTCAACAGAAAACCTAGGCAGCATGTTTGGGGACAGTGAGAGGACAATTGAGCATCTGTCCAAAACTCCTACAAACTTAAAAAGTATATGCAAGCTCTAAACAGTAGGTAACCCAGTCTAGAACAGAATCCAGGTTTTAACCATCACTCCACTATGTTGGCTGCTACTCAAAATAAGTTTTGGTAATTTCAGTGCAGTATATTTAAGCGCTTTTATGGGATTTGTACACTGAGGCATTCATACCCTAGCTGACTATTTCAGACTCGCATTCATGAGCAAAGTTGGTGAGAGTATGAATCGAGTGACAGGCAGTCTTTAAGGGGATTGCTAAACATACTCTTATGGAAGAGTAATAGGGAATGAGATCAGTATCAATTTGATGATGAGGATGACTGTGATGATACTATATAGCCTGCTTGTAGCCTGCTGGCCTCTGGAATACAGGTCCATTTTTCTGAGTGATTTTTAAAGCTGTCTCGATTCACAGAGAAGCATTTTCATCAAGAGAATATTTAAGGTGACCTCATACAGTACTATGCACGTTGCAGCTTTCATTGAACTCATTGTGTCCTGCAGTAAATGTGTGGGTCAACATCTTTCTGTCCTAGATTGCTCATTTGGGGTATTTAATATCTCGGCAGACAAAATAGAGAACCCCTTAGATTAATTAGATTTCATCTCTTGTTGCCAGTATTAAATCAGATATTGATTGACTGTTTTCCCTTCTGTAAATTTCCACAAAATTTACCCAGCTGATACCATCACTTACTGTACATTTCAAGAAAGGGCTGAATTCTCCTTTGGCTGGTCCAAAATGACCCCAAACAGCTACCAAACAAATGCAATGGATTGAAAGCTGTCCTGTCATTTGTCAACTATCTTACATTTTTGTATTGTTGATTTTTTTATGGTGAAGTCTATATAATATTTGGGAGTTCAGAGTGCATTATAAACTGTTTATGACATACGCTTTAAAAACATTGATCTTCTTTGTTTTAGTGCAGTAGAAAGATTTTAATAGATTTCCATCATGATCGCCATGCTGCTATTTGAAGATTCCTTGTGAAACAAAAAAGTAGGAAACCTGTTTTCTCACGTTCTTGTACCAGTTATGGTTAGTGATAGGTTATGAAGGCCAGGATTTTTCATGAGTGTTTTGTTCACCTAAGAACCTATAGATTTTATCCTAGAATGGAGCTGTGAGGAACTACTGAGTTCCTCCCATGCTAACTAGATTTTATGCATAAAATTTACTTTTTGTAAGTGGTTGAAATGATAATCCATAATCCATACCGTTGCCACTTGTGTTATGAAGAGCGGTTAGTGGCGAATGTTCAGTTTTTATCACCAGTTGACAGATTTATAATTGAACTGTTGCATTATCTATTTTTATTTTTATCAGCATATCTTTACATTGAATGGAATGTGATTATTATTTAATGTTTATGGAAATACTTTTTACTTAATGTAACAAAAGCCTTTTGCCACTCAGCTTGTAACACAATAAGCAAAAATCAGTATTATTTGCCTGATATTCCCAACTTGATGAGACTAGTTGGTTTCTGATATACAGACTGTCAAGCTATTTAAAGAATATATTAGATATCCAGGTTTTTAAAATATGATTGACTAGATTTGGGCAGTCACTGTATTGATTAATGAGCTGCTAACATCCACTGGGATACCCGGAGTAATCTCAGTGGAAGCATTCTGCTCATACTTCACACAAAATATCAACTTGTAATAATGTGGGAGTGAGTTCTATAAAACATCAGCTTAACATTTTTTATGTATTGATCAGTCAACAGTCATTACATTTTGGACTATGTAATTAAACCAAAGAAATGTTGACTTAAAGAATACTGGAATACATAATATTAATAATTATGAACAGGCACATTTGCATTGTGAAGACCGAGATGAACCATATTTAGAAATTTATTTTAGTTCCCACCCCCTCTTGTCACTTGGAATAGTAAGATGGTTTTTTTAAATGCTCTTGCATTCATCAAAGACATTATAGAATCATAGAGGGGTATACTTCTCTGTTGAACAAGCCCTGGTTTGTGTAAGAGGAACTGCTAGAACCAGCCATGTTGAAATATCAGATTAAAAGCACCCGTAAGCTGAAACATACAGTATAACTAAGCTTGCACTTGCCAGTTTACAAAATGTAGGTCTCCAAGTATTTTTTTTTAGTGTAAGTTTATTAGTGTTTTAAGATGATATAAGTGATGCATTCTGTCTCTGATGTTATCCAGGAAAGCACTAAGTTAGACTCATCTTATTTTACTGGTTACAATCTTATTAATGTTTTTCAAAATAAGTGATTTGGTAATTCTTTATTTTAAGGAGTGTTAGTCTTCCTGTAGGCCAGGTGTAGAGATTTCAAAAGGAATTTGAAAAGGTGGTGTAAGTGTGAAACAGTGCATCAGAAATGAGATTCGAGGCTTGTTTTTAAAGAAAAGTCTAATTCTTTGTGATGCATGATATCATCCTGTATTATGAGTCTGTAATTTTGAAGTTCTCATGTTTCACAAGTCAGATATTCATATTTTGTTCAGATAATGTATGGTGTCCTCCAAGATTGTTTTTTCAAAATATAATAACATTTTGATGTCCTAGACTGAGTTATCTGCACAGTTTGATTACTTGCAGTATGTTTGCAGTGCTGCTATAATTATAGAACTCTGTTTTGCGGATGGAGTAAGGCATGAGGTTTCAATTGTAATGACCACCATGTGATAAGATGATTTATTCAAGCCCTGTTCTTCCTATATTAAGTAAACGATTACTAGTATGTTCTGTAACCCTTGGAATCCAAACCAGGAGCAGAGACTTGAGGGACAGAGTTCAACACCCACTCTTTTGTGGTTTGTAGAATCAGGCTATTTTGCAATGTAGCCTATACATCCTGAATTTTAAAAGTGGTGAAAAAATACTCATCTTCTATATTTAACAAAGATTTCATGTTATGAAACTGTTTAAGAAAAAATATAAAGTCCTAGATTTAAAATCATTATTTTAAAAAATGAAAAGTATCGACAGCATTGGCTCTTATCAAAATGTCTCAAGATGACTTGATTTGTTATTACAATGTAACTTTTATGGAGGTTTTGCTATTGAGAAAGGCAGTTTACACAACATAAAGTAGAATTGTGTCCTGGCAAATGACCACAGCTGAACTCTTTCAATTGAGATTGAATGCACTAATGAAGAATAACATGAGTTACAGTACATAACAGAACAGTATAAGGTGTAGTGTTTTAAGCCTGTGCTTACTAAAATGTTATTTAAAAAAATAGTACATTATACAAACAACATGGTGGTTAAACAAATTCTACTTTGTTTCTGAAATAAGACATATTCCTCAAAATATTAATAAGTTGAAGATGTTATTGTGCCATATAAAATGTTTTTTGATAGAAAATCACTCATCTTCTGTGAGTGGAAGATACCACAATACAAGTTCAAATTTGTTGAAAGAGCATTTGTGGTTGGTCTATTTTTTCCAATTAACTTGGCTAATTGATTAAAGTTCATAGTTTGAGATTTCACATATCAGGAAATAAAGCTAAATCCATCATGTTTCTTGTGTTTGAATAATACCTGTTTTATATGGTCAACATGTTCTTTCTGATAGAATATTTTTCATTCTTAACAGTGACAGTTGTTCTTGATGGTGTCTTGCTTAACTTCTGTTTAATTGGGCTCCCATTTCCACAGGTGGACAGTGTGCTGTTAGTAGGACTCTGCTATTGACAGCCATGCCGTTCCCTTTTGGCAAGTCTCACAAGTCTCCCGCAGACATTGTGAAAAACTTGAAGGACAGTATGTCCGTTTTGGAAAAACAAGATATCTCGGACAAAAAGGCAGAAAAGGTACAGTAAAAACAGTGCCTTCTTACCTTGTGCTTAGAAGTTTAGAAGAAGTTTAACTGGTCTCCTCTAACTAGATAAATGAACCATTACATTCCAAAGACTTTCTTGAAGAATGTTAAATGAATGCAGCTGAACAGAATTCATTGTTCTTTTGAAGTCTGCAGTTTCAAAGCCAGTCTTAAGTAAAAGGTGTATATAGTCACTGAAAATTCAGCTTTGAGGGTAGATGGACCCTATGTCTGAGATGAGTGTGTTTTTGATTGTATTCATACTAACAATAAGTGTAATGTTGTGTATGCATTATAGATATGTCTATATATGTTAATTTATCTAATTTGGTTACTGATAGTCCAAATCATTGGCATAGATCAGGAAGAGCAATGGTCTTAAAGTGGATCCCACAGTACACCATTGCTTACATCTGCCCAGTTAGATGCCCCTTAAGATGATTTGCTGTTTCCTGTTTGTTAATAATCCATGTGCATGCATTAATTTGAACTTCAGAGGTTTTCAATCATAAAAATAAACATTTTATGAGGGAAGTTATCAGTAACCTCATGGAATTTTAAATACAGATATTTGTGTGCTTTACTGTTAAATGTTCATGTTTTTCCTTTGAATAATTTTAACAAGCTAATTCAACAAGATTTTCCCTTTCTAAATCTGTTGGAGTTACACCATCACTTACATCAGACTGCTGCGGAACATGTTTTGAACTAGTTACATTTCAGCTGTACACCTAGAATCGGTTTCCCTTCTTTGCCTTTCAGTCCTTCTTGCGAGCGCTGATGTCTGATGTCTTCATAAAAAATAATATTGCCCTTGCATGATTTAAAATCAAATTAAGTGAAAGCTATCCCTTTGTGCAAACTTAATTAAACAATCATGTGGAGAGCAGAATGAGGTCCATCAAGGTCAGTGTTTTGATGCAACTTCTTTTAACTTTCAAGAGGTCACTTCTTGGAAACCAATGACAACAGTTCAGAGTTGAAAGCCAAACCTAGAATTATAAAGGTCGCATACAGTGTTGTGTGTCTTAAAAATACATTTCAGTGTTGTTTTTTTTTCCCTGTTAGCCAAATCTTTTAATTGTGTTTATAGATCTAAATTCTGTTAGTATTTGATATCATTACTGACCCAATTCTTTTTGTCATTTGTTTGTTTTTGTGGTTAGGCAACAGAAGAGGTCTCAAAGAATCTTGTGGCTATGAAGGAAATCCTGTATGGCACAAATGAGAAAGAGCCTCAGACAGAAGCTGTGGCACAGCTTGCCCAGGAATTGTACAACAGCGGCCTTCTTAGCACTTTAATAGCAGATTTACAGCTCATCGACTTTGAGGTAAACTGCACTTAAAGAACTCACATTTCCATGCCTTTTTGTTCATACTGCACGAGGGATCTCCTTAATAAAAAGTAGGACTTCTATATTAACATAGGCATATTATAAAATTTCTAAAGTTATGTCTAAGCATATTGAGGTATTCATTGTTTCATTATTGTCTGGTATGTTCTCATGCAGAATGTTTTAATGACCATGAAATGGAAGAAAAGAAACAATGTTTTGGATGTGGAGCCTTCTTCAGGTGACACTCGAAGTCTCCACAGCCGAAACGTGTTTCTTTTCTTCTCTTTTCAGCATGGAATGAACCTTTTTGTTCCTTTGCAGCCTACGCATGCTGACGCAGCTACCCATTCTGAATAAAGAATATTTGAATAATGCTACATTTTTACAAAGTAGTGTTTAAGTTAAAACTAAGGTTAAAATTAAACAAATGTGTTAACTGACTTCATGCCTAAAATTATAAGTGCTATACATCAGATATTTTGTCAAAATTCCTTCTCTATTTTATGGAATTCAGGCTTTGAGTGTTTTCATTTATTCTCTTCCCCTTTCTATATTTTAACTCATGTGTCATTTCTGAGTAGATCTTTGTTTCTTACTTATTCCTTCCTCAGATGCACTGTAACCACATTTAGGCTTGGACAAATAGGGAAGCAGTTAAAATGTCAGTACCATTAAAATAAAGTACATGAAAGTATTTAGCAGCCATTTAATTTATTGCAGAATATTAAAAGTTATGTGCTAAAACTGTACTGCTTCTACAACATCCAACTTGTGCCAGAAAAATTAAGTTTCCTAGAACTATGCCACTTATGGTTAACCACAGTTTTATTCATATTCTTCTCTTCTGTTTTATTTTTTTCTTAAAACAGGGTAAAAAAGATGTTGCTCAGATCTTCAACAACATTCTCAGAAGACAAATTGGTACAAGGACCCCTACAGTAGAATACATCTGTACCCAACAGAATATATTGTTCATGTTGTTAAAAGGGTGTGTTTAAACATCTTATACTTTCACTTTTTTAAATAGTTTCCATTATTTTTAAAAAGGAAAGACTGACAAGTTTCATATTTGTTCCTTTATTTGTGATTTTGTGATGAAAATTTGTTTACACGTCACACCAATAAGCAGCTAGTTTCTGAGATGCTTAAACAAAAACACCAAAATTCTATAATTAAGACATTCATATGTAATTATTCCTTCAAATAATGAAGCAAACTTTTTGGTGTACGAGATTTTAGGTTATAAGAGCACATTTCCAGCATTCAGTAACTGATTTAGAAATGTGTATAAATCAATTCCAGTCAGTTACTTGAAAATACTGAAGCAGTGCTACTTAAAGATATCAGACTGCGTGATCTAATTGAAGTCATGATATCGAAACAAAGTTGTAAAATGAATTATAAATATTGAAATAACATTTTAAAGGCTGAGCTCAAATCAAAAATGTTTCTGTAGTCTTTCTTTTATAATCTAAGAAAGGTTAAAAGGAAAGCAATATCACTCTGCAACTCACAACTGGCAACTGGCACTGAAGCTCAGCAGGTGTGAGCCTGGTCAGTACCTGGATGGGAGACCTCCTGGGAAAAACTAAGGTTGCTGCTGGAAGAGGTGTTAGTGGGGCCAGCAGGGGGCGCTTACCCTGCAATCCATGTGGGTCCTAATGCCCCAGTATAGTGACGGGGACACTGTACTGTAAATAGGTGCTATCCTTCGGATGAGACGTAAAACCGAGGTCCTGACTCTCTGTGGTTATTTAAAATCCCAGGGCATTTCTGGAAAAGAGTAGGGGTGTAACCCTGGTGTCCTGGCCAAATTTCCCATTGGCCCTTACCGATCATGGCCTCCAAATAATTCCCCTCTATGAATTGGCTTCATTACTCTGTTCTCCTCCCCACCGATAGATGATGTGTGGTGAGCGTTCTGGCGCACTATGGCTGCCGTTGCATCATCCAGGTGGATACTGCACATTGGTGGTGGTGGTGGTGGAGGGGAGTCCCCATTACCTGTAAAGCGGAGTGGAGTATCCAAAAAAGCAATTATTATTATTATTATAAAATAAGCTTGACATTTAATGACCGAGGAATTTTATCAACTAGTAGCTGCTGCAGCATGGTGACCAGAACAGAGAATTACAAATTACATCTTATTAATGCATTGTATTTATTTGTATAACATTATTTTCCTCAATTTATAAATTCTGTGTTCTTAATGATATTGCCAAGCATCTTGCTGTGTGCAGATTTTTTGTCTTTTTTTATCTTAATTTCATTTCCTGAGCTCTGCATTCATTTTTTACACAGGTATGAATCTCCTGAAATTGCTTTGAATTGTGGAATAATGCTAAGGGAGTGCATCAGACATGAACCATTGGCCAAAATCATCCTATGGTCTGAGCAGTTCTACGACTTCTTCAGATACGTTGAAATGTCAACATTTGATATTGCTTCAGATGCATTTGCCACTTTTAAAGTAAGAAAATGTGTACTACGTTTGCTTGAAATGTTTCCCTTTCTATGACAAAGTAGTATTACACGATCACATTTAATACATTTCCTATTACAGTTTATGTACATTTACTATAGTAGTATGAGATAGGATGGCTGATTTTAGTCCTGTATTTTCTTATAGGATTTACTAACAAGACACAAGCTACTGAGTGCCGAGTTTCTGGAACAGCATTATGACAGAGTAAGTGGTTGTTTTTTTATGTTCATATTGCTTGCATAATATCAGAAGACACATTTTCTTCCATTTTCTGGTGGTGAAGTTGCTATCAGAACTAAGTTTAGGAATGGCTATAAATTGTATCTTGTCTTAAAGGGGAATATATTTATACTTAAATTGCATAGTTTCCATTCAGAATAATAAGTTTTCGGCCAGTTATTTGAAATTGCAAGTGTTTTATTACATTGTGTATAAATACAGGAGTCAAATGCTAATTCTGTTTGTTATACATCATTCCATTATCTTAAATAATGCTTTCCTTTCTTATGTATAACAGTTCTTTAGTGAATATGAGAAGCTGCTCCATTCAGAAAACTATGTGACTAAGAGGCAGTCTCTAAAGGTGAGAAACTTGTTACAAGATTAATTTACTCTCTCTCAGTGTACTGTATCTCAGTCTTTAAAGAACTATAGAATTGTGTTGCTCTGTGTGTGCTTTCCTGCTGTAAGTAGAAGCAACAAAGAGTTACATCTGATGGAGGTAATGCAGCCCTGCTATACTCAAGGCTTTTAGATAATCTAGTTTTAACATAAAAGCTAGATTGCATATTTCTGACTGAGAAATTAGCTTAATTAGGGATTTGTACTAAAACTGCAATGCATGCGCACATACCGTAGCATTTGTTTTAGTTTGCTTGCACAGACTCCCTGTAAATTTAAGAATAAAATGGCAAATGCTGCTCACCACTTAAGCCCTTATAAGGTTTGGCTTCTGTCTCTATCAGTGAAATGTTAACACTCCCTTTACACTTACAGTACACATCATTTGCACTTTTAGAACTCTGGCATTCCTTCACATCCCAAAATCAGGCTCTCATCGACTGGGACACAGCTTTCTTTTCTATTGCTCCAAGGCTGTGGAATCTTCTGTCGGCCCAAATTAGATCTTGCTAGTCCGCTTGTGCTAACATTTCCTGTCTTAAAACTGTTATATGTTATACACTGGTTGTTAATTGTTTTATTTATTAATATGTGTATACATATGTGTTTTGGCATTAAATTATGAAAAGCTTGAGATGTCATGAAAGGACATTATTTAAATTATTTATAATAGTTTAAGAGTGTTAACAGCAGTGTGTTCAGAGAATGTAATGAAGTTGTGTACAGTTGGTATGTGACATTTTAATGCACTGATAGTAAATGGTAATTTTGTTAAGGTGGCGTTATACAGACATATCTGCGTTCTCTATCTTTGCCTGAATTGTTTTTAAATTCTCTAGTTGCTGGGTGAACTTCTTTTAGACCGACACAACTTCACCATCATGACGAAGTACATCAGCAAACCGGAGAATCTGAAATTAATGATGAATTTACTACGAGACAAGAGTCGCAACATCCAGTTTGAGGCCTTCCATGTCTTTAAGGTAGCAAGGAGAATGTAGGACAGTTTTCACTGCACAGTTCTCAGTTCTCATGAAAACTGTGTTTTGAAGAAAGCTATTACACATTTTGACACTGTATCTAATTAAATATTTCAGAAAGTACTTATTGATTCACTGTGAAATAGAGGTGTTTAACCATTACAAATGGTGTGAAATTCACAAAGTTAACTCCTGCAGTTCCCCTCAATTTCCACAAGGTGGCGACATACAACAATTCTAAAACTTCTGTCCAAAAAGAGCACTTTTTGGTCTAATACCTTATGTGTACATAACAAAAACTGTATTTTGATGCAAAATAAAGTTGTATTGTACATGAACTTAGTTGTATTAGATTATTTTACAGTTTTCCTTATTTTCAGAAAATCTCTGTATATCATTTTTAAAATGATTCTAAATTTTACAGAAAAATAAAATTTCCCCATAAAGCAAAGTGATGCCCATGTTTTCAGATGATGTTTAATAGTTCTGCAAATTTTATGATATTGTCCTTACTATGTAATGTATCACTGATATTGGAGAATCCTAACTTTTTTTCTCTTTCTTTATACAGGTGTTTGTAGCCAATCCAAACAAGACTCAGCCTATCTTAGACATTTTGCTGAAGAACCAGACAAAACTTATTGAGTTTCTTAGCAAATTCCAGAATGACAGGACCGAAGACGAACAGTTCAACGATGAAAAGACCTACTTGGTGAAACAAATCAGGGATTTGAAGAGACCCGCTCCCCAGGAAGCTTAGAGCTCCATTTAATTATGGAAACGGTCAAATCGACACCTGCTGTTAAGATATTGAACATTAAACACCCTTATTCAATTCATGAGGAATATTCCTGCTAATCTGCTGTTCAATGAACGGTTCTTTTTTTTTTCTTTTTCATCTTATTTTGACTTTCAGAAAATTTAGATGCTGCTTTATTGCACATTAGAACACGATGTGGACATATTCCTAAAATAATTTTGTCATTCAAACAGCACAGTAGACATCTTTTATATTTTGAATGCTCTCTCGTAGATGTCTGGAAGCACAGCGCTAGATAGCATGGGGTTTATAAAAGAAGGGTACTGGCAGCTGAGCATTGAGAGGTTGCATGCCTTTAAAATCTGATATGTCAGTCTACTCGCACCTGCTTTCTTTTGCCGAGTGTTAAGCACATGTGACCTGTGCTAACCTTAATGCACGTGCATTACAGTATGAATATAGCTGCAATTCTATGCCTTGATTTAAAGTAAGATTGTGCTTTAATGTAATTAGATGGGAACATGCAACTACCATGTATGTTTGGAGAAAAAATGGTAAAATTCATAAAACGTGTTTAGAAGAACATCTTGAAAGTTGGGGGGAAAAAAGTGGCCGAACATGTACATATGCCTTTTTTTTTTGCTTTCTAGGTATTTTTTGAAGGTGTCATGATTGACAGTATATTACCTGAAATCTTTTAAGGGTTTTTGTTTATTTTTATTGAATCCATTTTCAAACAGTAGAAATAGCAGTGACTTTACGTTTCATTACAGAGGTGTTTGCTGGTTTCCTATGTACATAACTCCTTAGACAGCTCATAACTTCTTAAGATATTAATAAATTTGTACAGCAGAAGAATGTTATGGTATTAGTCTGTAACTATTAACCTATTGTTTTTTGCAAATGACTGCGCATATATAATTGAATATTTTTGCAGATTGCAAAGGGTGCTGACTTGCTTTTGAGGGGTACAGAATTAGTGAAAGTGAAGCATCTGCATTTGCTTAGGTTGTGGGGTGCCATTATTAAGAATAGGTGAATAAAAACTGGAACCCAGTAAACTGGATCCCTAACAAGGCCCAAATGAAGCCAAAATCATTTATTTTATCATTTTAATAGTCCCTAAATAAAAGTATTTCAAGTTCTCCTGTGTCAGTGTTTTACAGCGGCAAAAAGGACTTTCAGTTCCATGTGTCATTCTTATTGAAAACCGTAAAAAATTCCAGTACATATACTTAATCTAATGCATGGAGTATTAAGACATTTGAGCACTTCCAAAAATAAGAAAACGTGTTAAGTTCAAATTGAAATTTTAATTTTACATTAAAATTAAATATACCATTACTCTCTAAGATAAGGAGCACATTTTCTATTTCAAACCAACATGGGAAATAAACGGATGTTTGTGAAATGTTTGATAAGCCAGACTTTAAAAGTCTACTATTAAAAATAGAAAAGATACTAAAAGTTGAAATGATATTTATTGATTTTTTTTTCTGTTGTACAATCTTAACAGAAATGAACAAAAACTGATTATGTAGTGAAAGATACGCCTGTAAAACAAATTTAAACGTACAGGTTAAAACCTAAGATATTTCAGTTGAAACATGATGTATGTAATATGCAAAAAAAGCAAAGATCTGAATAAGTATTTCACAGTGCACATTTAAATAGCATGCTCCACAGAAGAATTGAATATAGCATGATATTCTCAGAATTGCTGTACTGGAATATTTTTACACACTACAAGCTGTGGTGAGAAATCGGAGAATGGATAAGTTCAGAGAGAAGTTTAACTTTTCACTGAACTCTACAGTGTGTTGATGTGATTCTACAGGAGGTACAAAAGTGCATTTATTCAGTTGTCCAATAATCTGGCTGGTCCCAACAGCAACTACAAAAAATAAATTTTGAATAAATTCAAATTGATTTCATCCTGTTTTTCTTTGTTGTGTCCTGTTTTTCTGGTGAATTGCAATATATCGCATGTGCAGTCTGATAGTGTTCTAAATGCCATGCTAATGTGTGACTAGAACAGAGAGAGGAGAAGGGGGCAACTCCAGTTATCGTCGCCTGTTTCGAATGGATTTAAAATCTTGCTTTACTCCATGTGAAATTATGTTGCTGTTATGTGGCAATGTTAATAAGCCATATGTAGGTGGAAGTGTTCTTTCCATTACGCTTTTTTTATCAATGTGGTGTCCAATGATTTTTTTTCTCCTAAATGTGGAAATACCACTCATTGCTTCAGCCCACATTTGTGTGAAAGTGTTCTGCTGGGTGTCCTCCAACCTCGTTGCTGTTTAAGGCTCTCTTTTAAAACAGGCAACCTACGCTGTGGAGGTTTTGGATCTGCTTAGCTTCTGAAGAAGGATTGTCCCAAGGCATATCTATAAAAGCTGTAAGTAAAAGCCCATAAGTGAATTATTTCCGGAATAATTGTCTTCCCTCACTCCCAACAGCTAGAAGTTTGATTTTATGGGCCAACATGGTATATTAGAATAGCTGGTTATAGCTATTTTTATTATTTATACATCACACCTAATGAGACGCTTTGTGCTTGTTCTGTGTATTGATGTGGATACGGGGAACTCATTTTACCAGTTAACCCCAAATCTTTAAAAATATTTCTAGGATCAAGGCTAACTTTTTTTAAAAAAAATCTGAGTGCAGAAATGATGTGGAGGGTGAGGGCATTTTTGAAGCTCCAGAATAATGGGAGAAGTTGCAGTGTTTTGCAGTTGTATTGTTTTCTACCTGCCTGAAAAACACTGTACTAGGGCTTTATTGAGTGAAAACAATCAGACAATTCATATCTATGAAAAGTCGAGTATTGCAGCAGAACTATCCATTCTGTGTGATATTTCATTTTTTCTGTTTAATACAGGTATAAAAAGTGGTTTACTGAACATGTGTCTTTAAAACAAAAGAGTTATGGACATTGCCACAGTAACTAGGTAAAGTCTTAAGTGTATAAAATTGTGAGAGGGGAGAAAAACAGTTCAGGGGTTCCCAACCCTGATCCTGGGAACCACAAAGCTTTTTTTGTTCCAGTGACTTGCTGTGATCCTTTTAAAGTTTATTTTCCTACTGTAAGTGTGGAGATGTACATATAATACCCAATATTTAAAAGGCAACTTCCAGCGTATCCCCGAACTAAAACCACTGAGCTCACATGAAAAGAGGTGGGTGGGTCATCTGGGTTAGTCTATGTCAAAACTGGATTGTGATTCCAAGTTCTCGGTGTGCCGGCAGTCTGCTGTCCACTATCACACTCGCCATCGCCTGTTTACGGACTTTTGGCAAAAAAAACCGTCCCGTTTTAAGACTGTCCGTAATATCTGAAGCAAAGGCCGGTACTTTAAGGAACTGGCCCGCTGGTTACATAAAAGCAAGCAAAAAACGGAGTGAAAATGAAGAAATGTATCGTCATAGTGGGACCCACCTGGGAGAAAAAAAAACGTTGCCAGACACCCGCCGCGGAAAACAGCAAGAGTTATATAATTGCAATTGTTGCATGTAAAAACGGGTATACTGTCGGTAAATCAGAACAAAAGCCATTTTTAAGGTTGGCATCCCTCCCCCATATGTGTACGTACCTAAAGGATTTTTTCCCTTAATCTTTTTTATTGGTAACGCTTATTGTTGCCTTTTTTTCAAAGAACGTATATAGCATTATGGGGAACATTTATCATTAGGAAAGAGAAATTCCTGACTGCGGTTCGCATTATTCGTATTGATATTTACGAACCCTGTGTGATTAAATGAAAGCGAAGTACAAAGGCTGCAAGATTTCCACAAACCCGGCTTCTTCCCCGTCTCTCCATCTATGGAGTATTTCCAGGGAAGAGCTCTACAGCTCCGCCTACGCAGTCTCGGGTCCATTTCCTGAACACCCTGTCTCTTTAAGAGGATTTTTTTTTAAAAAAACCCCGAAACTTCCGGGAGCTCAAAGCAAAAGCGAATCCACAGAGACAAGAATTAGTAAGTAGAGGGTGAGAGAGGAGAGGTGAGGAGAGAGATAGAAAGATTAAATTATCCCTCAGTCTTTATCTCCAGCAGTCGAAGAAACCATTTGATCGAAACGGTCGGTCACCGAAGGCGCTAGACATGGTGAAGATCAGTTTTCAGCCATCCGTTGGCCAGAAAACCGAGAAAGATGAGAAAGATGGAGAGAAAACGGAGATTCTCATACCTCATCCGCATGTAAGTTAATTATTGTGAGGGGGGGGGGTTTTCTTTCATTTTTTTTTCAATCGTTTGGTGTACTGCAGAGCGTTTATGTTTAATAAAAATCTGTTTTTATCGTCTTAATTAAATGGAGTTATGAAAGGAAAACACGGTGGGATTAGAACAGTACACTCATCTCTGATTTTAAAAATGTTATTTGGCTCGAACACACAATGTAAAATGAAGGATGGTCTAAAGTCTTACTTTTGAAAATGAGGTTGAACGCACGTTTTGTGATGACTGATGCTCTTTTACAAACAGCGAGAACAAAACAAAAAATGTTCTTTAGTACAGGCAATGCATTTAAAAACTAGGAAAAAAAACAGTTGTAACAACTAAGTAAATTAGCCCTGTCAAATATTAATATACCTGGCTGCAAAGAGTAGGCTTGCCTCAACCTCTATTCTCACTAAAGTCTTTAAAATGGAAAGTAATAGAGATGACTATTATCAAACCGAAAAAAATAAATAGCAACAGCAAGGAAGAGCAGACAAAATGGCAGATGGTAAATGCAGTTTTTACTCTTGATTTGCAGTCTCGGATTTAGAACATTGCTCGTTTCATGGAATTAGGTGCAGTCAACAAATGTTGCTGGTTTAAATAGTGATAATGCCCGTCTTACTGACGGCATACATTTTGCCTTTTTAATGTGACGAGATATCTGTGAGAACAGTTAATATACACTGAGCTTGAAACTAAAAGGGCAAAAATACGTCTGGATACGTCATTTATTTCCCCTCATTACATTGTTTTTGTTCTTGAGGGTGTTGAATTTCCCGTGATCTTTACTGTAAATGATCTTGTGTAAGTGTTAAGGGTTCTAGAGGAACGATAAGAGACTGGTTACTTTTAAAGAAGCACCTACTGATCTTTTATATCTGATTCAAGGCTTATGGGCAGCTGTCATCTCATTATAGGATAATAGATTTATTGGGAGATAAGGCAGAGGGCACATTTGCTTTCAGGTTGTCGTTTGTTAATCATTTTTCAGTTTAATCTGAAGCGAAGCTGAAGGCCTACTAATAAGACTTGACATACTCTATCCTGTACATTGACAAATCTGCTCGAGTATTTCCTTAGCTTTTGAAAATTGTAGCATACATTATGTGTATTACTATATCCAATCATAGTGACCTAAATGGATGTATAGCAGAAGTAAAAGAAAACTACAGTGACTACTATGTGTAAATGTTGCAGTGTAGCAGCCTCACTGCAGTGAGTAAAGCATTAAAGTAGCTCACAAAGACCTCATTATGTCAGCTTGTGTCTGTAACAATTTTAATCACACTGAGTAAACAGTTCCTTCATGAAGAAACGAGTCAGACTTGTCATTCTCTGCAGGAGACCTGAAGACAGCCGAACTACACCCACACAGGAAGCACTGCAAATAGACGTCTTGATGCTTTATATAAAATCTTATACTCGGTTGAGGTTTCATAACTGTGGCATTTTGCAAAATGATGGTGACTAAGGCATCGTGCTGCTGTGGTGTGTTGAACGCTGCTGCCTTGGCGTTCTTCCGGTCCTGGGTTCGATTGCAGAGTGGGGGACCTTTTGTCTGTGTGTGTTTGGCATTTTCCCTCCCATGTGTGTGTAGATTTTCCCTGTGTGTTCAGGTTTCTTTCCACATTCCAGATACATACTGGCAAAGTTAAAGTGTCCCTTTGCGCGTGTATCACCCATTCAGGGTGTTTTCCTGCCTTTCCTGGAATAAACCGCTTTCTGATGACAGATGGATGGCTGTGAATATTTGGCCATGTTGTAGCTCAGTGATTCCTCATCCTGGTTCTGTAGTACCACTGTGTGTGCTGGTTGTTATTATGGGCCCTTAATCACTTGTGCTGATTGGTATCTGTAACTGATCAGCTTACACGTTTAGACTTTTTTTTTTGCACTCAATTTTTTGCACTTGGTTAAAAAAAATACCCTAAAAGCACAATATTTCCAACTGCCTTAGCACAGACCTCAATGCAGCCCCCCACAGCTTTTTAACTGCTCTATTTTTGACTAGATAGTTCTTAATAAGTGATCAGTTGATGAACACAGGTGGAAATGACCGTGTACTGGCCATCACCCACAGCGAGTAAGTGCTTTTCCTTCTGCTTAAGTTGAATGGGTTCATGGCAGTCATGAATTTCTCTAATTAGCACAGGGTTCATATTATTTACAGACCACTTTCAGTTTAATTAAAAGCTGAAAGCACTCTAGACCCAGAATTGAGAACCAGTGCTCTAGCGGAGTGATTTATTTTCTAGATCTTTTTACTGTACAGATTTTCACCGCTGTAAATGTCAGCCTTCAAAGATACATGGGACCACCTGGGTGAGAAAAAGGGGAATGTCTTTTAACCTAATATTGGGAAAACTGGCATTAAAGTATTTTTTTTTTCCCAAAGCATTTTTTATGCCCACTAATTTTGGAATCACCAACTGTGCTTTAAGACCAGTGCCTCTTATTCTGGGTTTCTTTTTCATTTGCAAGGGAAGATGCTCCTTGTATTTCTTATCCTAAAAACTCAGTTATCCACACAATAGTACAATAATAATTATGCACATTCTGATTATTCCTTAGTGCACCACATTTGCCACCCGGCCTAAGGCAGCATGGCTCAATGGTTTGAGAAATAGAAATAAGCTGCAAGTGTTTTCTCACTCCCACTCCATCAGTCTGTTTTAAATTTTCCTGCTCTTGTTTAAGTTCATTTTTATTGAGAGTAGACTGTTTACTACAGCCTGTTTACACGAGGCCTTCTCAATTTTGAATTACAGCATTTTAATGCAGTACTTTTTTTTTCTCCCTAGGATTCACTAGGGTTCATGATCTGAAAAATCCTCTGTGATGTGTGAATTTAAATGTATCCCACTTGGGTTCCACCAGGTCATACAACTCATTTATTTTAAAAAAAACATTGGTGATTGTAATTGTTAACCCCCCCCCCCTCTTTTGGAATAAGGAACTGTTTGTCGTGTCGCTGGATGCGGCTACAGACTGCACAGTTGCGCACTGGAAATGAGAGAGTGTTAGTAAACTCCACCTTCAAGACGGTGATCTTGTCACACATCACGGGCTGCAGAGCACTGGGCCAGCAGTTCATCATCGAATGGAGGTGAAGCACATCTCTTGTTGACAGTTCCATATACCAGTAGGGGTCGCTGTGTCTCTGAAGCCACAACAGCCCTATGTGAATGACCTTGTTCATCTCTAGGTGACGCTGGGAAGAATATGTACCTCCACTTCAGGGATCAAGTTACATTCTGGCTCGAACCTGCAACCCCTAGAGCTCCAACTGGGCTCGGGCAAGCACCAGACATTTGCGCCTCTTGGAAGGGCCTCTTAAGAAAGTCGTTCTGATCGGTCCTGTCGTGGTACTGCTTGGCTCAAAGGCCAGCAGGACATGACACCATTCAAATTAAACACTGGGTTATACGATGTGGGACTTGCTGTAGCTGCTTCTCATAATAGGCCAGTTGGCAAAGAAAAAGGTTTGTTCTTGTTAAAAGGAAGCACTGTATACAGTGAAATTGAAAATAAAGGCTTCATTTGGTAATCACGTATCCCTGGCCCAGCTTTGCCTTTCAATAATCTACACAGTACATCACTAAAACGGTCCATTTATAAGTAACAGATGCCTTCATGGCTTATTCTTAACTGTTCTTTAAGCACGTACCCATTGAGAATGTGATCCTTTCTGTGGGTATTTGTCCTGCATTACTTTGTCAGTCTTTCTACCAAAAGACTTTTAAAATAATGTTGTTGAATATAGTTCTCTTAAATGGTTTAATACAGTCTTTTAGAAATCTGAAATGATTTAATAAGCGCTAATGTATATTTGGTCAGACAGAGGCAAATGCCACTGCGGAGTACATAGCAGAATCCTGCAATCCCAGCATGCACCGTGAACCCGAGTTTCTATTTTCAATCATGGAAATGATGTTCTACCTTGATACAGTACATTAGCTTGCTCATATGTTGTAACCCTGTCTCCTATTGGCTGGGGATCCATGCTGTTGTCAGAGCTCGAGTCCTTGAGCTTAAGCGAAAGTTACCATGAAAACCGCTGCCTCAAAGCTTCTGGGTTCTTCCTCGTTTGCTTGTTTCAGAGCTGGAATATGTTGTTCTCATTTTTTGTGTGCAGTATCTTTTTTTTAGAACTGACAGCCGAGTAATTGGGCGTTTGACTGTCTGTCTTTATATAGTATTAATTTCTGATTATAGTCAAGTACCATGTGTTCAAGCCTAATGTTACTAAACACATCAAAAGCAGTGCAGACTGTTGTCATGGTAATGGCAGCCGAGAAAAGAAAGGGGTTTACAATGAATATTATTTGCCAGTGACTGTGAAGGACTTTAATTGGATTTAGAATAAAAATCTCTGCTATATGTAATATTCGAGTAATGTTTAACCAGATATTTCAACGTCGAGATACCATATTTAATTGTGACCTTTGCTACCTAGCCTGTTGGCCATGGAAAAGATTTCATGCTGAATGACAAGTCATCCTGGATCTGAGTCTGAGCCGTAAGAACACACTGGGCCGTGTTGTCGGACTGTGCCAGGAAGTCATTGGTGCTGATCTTTCAGCCCTGTCCCAGGTCCAGCAGATCAAATTCCTAGAGGACCGTTCACGCCATTTGTTTCATGAATTACAGTGACTCCCCCCAGAAACCGGATTGAGATTTCCACATTTAAAAACAGACGGGTTCAAGTTCTCATTCGTTCTTGTGGCCACAACACTGGATTTTTTTTGTGCATGTACTGTATATGTGTATTGTTTGTTTTTCTTTATTTTTTGCCTGCTGCTGTGAAACAATTTGCCTCTTGGGGATAATAAAGACTCTCAGTCTCCTAAAGACCTGTTCAAATAAAATCACATGTAAAAAAACTGTGCACAATCAGACGAGGGACATTATATAGCCGTGTATACCGGAGGTCTAACCTCTCACATTTAACATTGCTTCTTTGCTTTGCCCGACTCGGTGTCGTGTTAATAATCGTTGTAGGGCCTTTTCTGTTTATTTGTCTATCACGTGACATCCTTTTTAACTTAGTACAATTTCATTTCACCATTAGGAATATAATATTTGCTAGTTACAAAACGACACCAGATCCCGAGTGATTTATTTCTCATGCAGATCACTGTTCCCAGTGCCTGTTTAACTTGCATTGTAAATGTATTATTGCCTAGTAAGATGCAACAATATTCTTTCCAACACACTGGGGATGTTGTTTATAATAATTTAAAATTATTATGAAGATCATGGAGCATCCCGCACTGAGAAAGCAGTGGATGAGTTTTTTCATGTTGGGATCCAGCCCAGACATAATGACTGCTAATTGCCCTTAAAAAGGAGATGTGTTGTAAAATGCTGAAAACACTAATGACATGAAATTTATTATCTTTAAAAATGCCCTCACTCCATTCTTTTGTTTTACACACATGGTGTTTTAAGATCAATATTAATTGCAAATACCCTGAAGTGTTAATGAGCATTTACAATGTGCATGATTCTCAAGGCTGAAGGGTGGGATCAAGTAAATACTCCCACCTTTAATTATAGATAGATTAGAGAAAGCCTCTGTATACACAGCTCCCACTAGCTGTAATACAACAGGCTCTTTGAAGGATTATACATCCAAAATGGATACTTTGATTTTTTTACAATGTACAAAAAAAGAAAAGGTAATTGTAGAATGACATTTTAGAAAAGGTGCAGATGTACACAGTCTTCCAAAGAATGATGAGGCTTTTCAGTATTAATTTAAAATGATATGAGCAAAGCCCAATAGTGTGGCTCAAATTCTAATCGAAACACAGTTGAAAACTACATCACACTGAGCATTTTGAAAAGAAAATACAGTATGTAATTCACCTTAATTCCTCTATAGAGAATACGGATGAAAAAATAGATGTTACATAACCATTCCATTATGAACAATTTTGCCAAAATCAAACGCAAGACTTGAGCGTCATCTGAAAGAGCCTTTCTGACAGTGCTCCTAAGCTATTTGCCTACTGAAGCTGTATTGCAAGCTGTAATATGAAGCTGAGGGAAGATTTTGAACAGACTGTACCCTGCACTGCCTCTGCAAGCTGTATTGAATTAGTGAGCTCAGTAGAGCCAATTCTTTAATGGTTTAGAGTCTGTTTTTTTCCCATAGATATATTGAGCATTAAAAGAAATGTATCACTGTGCTTGAGCATGTTTTTTTAAAGAAATAAAGTATACACATTTTGGATACTTGATGTCATTTTGAATAAAAATGTTAAGAGACTTGGGACTGTTGCATAAGCACTAAACCACTTCATTAGCAAGAGCTGATTGGAGCAGGTGATGAGGTATTATCACTGAGCTGTGGTACATTGAGCCTAGTTAAGATCTAGGAAGATAAACAAAGAAAGGAATCAATATACCCCGCATGTCAAGATAACAGTGCCTTTGGTTCCTCAGTATGTTGGAGGCATGACTAAGTCATCTCATGTGGATTCGCTAGCAGTGGAGCCAAGTCCTCTACAGGGATGATTCAAGGTTTTGTGTACACAACCCTGCTGGATGCCGCAGAGTGTGGAACAGTACGGGGAGGTCGCCTGTGTCATGGTCTAGGCAGGAGTGTCTTGTAGCTGGAGAGCTCCACATGCAAGGATTGATGACAGCACTACCTTGATCATGTCTAGGGCATCGCTGGCTGCCCTTTCTGCGTGCTCATCCCGATGTCACCAAGTTCCAGCATGTCGCCCCTGTTTAAATCTAGACTGTGTTCCCTGCTGTCTAGTGTGGCACTGTGTCCTCTCTGAGCCCGTGAGCAAGTGTGATCATATCCTGGCAAGGGCAGAGCTACATGTGTTTCCTTCTTTATTACTGTATTCAAGTTATGCCACTTGAGATTTTAGTGACGATTGCTATTTGCTTGATGTTTTTCCCAAAGCACTTATTTTGCCTCCACAAAACCGTTAGAGCTTGGATATATATTGAGTGCATTGACGGCAGTGGTAATCTTTTTGCCAGGTAGTCTGTTTCTGCCACAATTATTCCACTATAACATTTAGGCTTGCAGGCAAGTGTTTTAATTTGTTTTTTAGCACACTGACACTGAATCTGCACATTTGAGCTCACAAACATCCAGGTTTAAAACCAGCTGATATCAGGATATAGGTCTATCCTTGCTTTCTTTGCTCGTGACAGCGTAGCCCGGAATGTGTTTCCAGAGCCTGTCTGTTTATGGAGCAGACTGCGTTTGTGTATGGATTCTCTTCAATTTGGAACTTTGTGAGCTCAGCTGTATCTCTGGAATTGAATTGAACATTACTTTACTATAGTACTCTTTGCAAGAAAATTATAGGATAGTGGTTAGAATGTAGGAGACGTACATGCTATATTCTGTTATAATACTGAGCATAATTAAATTTGATAGCTTGTGCACTCAAAATATTTTCATTCATTTATATAGTGGATGTAGAATAGGGAACAGAAATAAAGGCTGTTCACTTTTCATTTCTTCTTCCTGGAATGATGTTACTAACTTAATTACATTTTCTACAGAGGGATGTCAGGTGCTTTTTAATATGGAATGGCCTGACATTCAAAGAAATGTACTGTGATGGTTAATTTAGTGGAGCATTGCAGAGGGTGATTGGGTATGGTGGCATTTCTAGTCTCCCAAATATGTTCTGTAGTATGCCTGTCTTTGTCGTATCTATCTGCTGTCATCAAGACTTCATTACAAATAGTGAATGTAATGTTTTTTTTTCTTATCGGAGAGAAGTGATCAGGTAAAAAATACTTACAGATGGAACTGACCCCCCAGTCATATGGACTTGATGGTTGAAATGATCAAAAATGAAGATTGAGCGATTTCACCCGTAAATGGGGAAGTAATTTTAAGTTAACTTTCCAATAAAACTTTTACAGCTAAATGGATGATGCATTTAACACAGGAAGCAACTTTATCGTGTTTTGCTGGAGGATCACTTGAGGTTTAGTGTCAACTTAAAAAAAAAAAACATCAGCAGTTCTGTGATGTCAGTTCTGTTCCTGTGTGCCTTCCAGACAGATTAGTAATAGAAAAAAGCTTGTTTTTTTCCCCAAGGATGAAAAAAAATGTAGCAGACTTCTGATTTGGCAGCATAAAAATAGTTTCACGCTTTTTTCAGCCTGCCAATAATTTACATAATATTACTGACGATGATTTATGTTGGTGGTCTGAAGGAGGATGCCTTATTTATTCTTCCCAGTTGAAATTTTCCTGTCGTGTATCCACGTCATCACACAGAGCTGCCAAACGATTGCTAGAGTGACTTGCAGTACCTTAGACTTACCTTTCACACCCTTCAAAAGGGGTGGAATGGCCAAAGATGAAATCTATTTCTGTCAGCTCGAAAGATGTAGGATTGTGGGTTATTTTTTTATAGGCCAGTGAATTGGAACAGCGAGTCGTGTTTTGTCACGATGTGAACCCCGGGAGGCTGAGGGAGTGTTAGGCCGTCCCATCTTTGAGCGACTTGTCTTTTAATACATCACAGGCAGCACAGCAGCTCACTGGAGGTTCAGCACTGATTAGTGAAGCAACAGAGTGACAGAGAAGTGTTACTCTGGTGTCCCCCTGGCCCTTAGCAATCATGGCCTCTTAATTATCCTTATCTATGAACTGGCTTCATTACTTTGCCATCCTGTGTCCTAACAGCAAATGTGTGGTGTACTTTGGCTGCCATTGCATCATCCATGTTGAGGCTACACATTGGCGGTGGTTGTGAGGAGTCCCAGTTACCTGTAAGGTGCTTTGAGTGGAGTGTCCAAGAAGCACTATATAAGTTTAATGAATTATTATTAACAGCACCACAAGCCTGCGAGCACCTCAGGGGTTAGTGAGTGCCAAGACCCTGGCTGACTAATATTGCCTTGTTCCGAGTACCGCTTGACATAACCCAGGCTCGAACCCATGATCCTTCTCGTTCTCCACTCCGAGCAAGCACCTTTGTTGAGCCAATCTGGAACCCCATGTGCTTAAACGTTTTGTTTTCTTAGAAACTTCTGTTGATACCAAATTAATTTGTCATTGTATAGACATTCCCAATTAGCATTAGCAGTGAGCTGTCTTTACATGGGATTTTTGCCATTTTTGTCATGACTTCAGAAAATAGCAGCTAATACAGCCATTGCAGGGCCATTTATTCACCAGCAGGTGACAGTATTAAATCCCTTTTCTAATACTGAAGTTTCCCGCAGAGAAAAGTGATACCTAGGCCTAACCAGTGCTTTTGCATCTGGCTGGTCCTGTCAGATATGGAAGTACTAGCAGTTGTAGTACACAGTTCACAGACCTAAATTCCCTAATAACTTCTGTTCATGGTCTGATCATGTTCAATTCAAAACACATTTGATTATAATCCATGATGATACTGAATACAGTCGTACAGGGTTGCAAATTAATCCTGTACTTTAATGCCTTGTGTTGAGATAAAGAACAGTAAGAATTCTCAAGATTGTTTCCATCCAGTCATTTTGATTTTCTGGAAATTTGTTTTTAGCTCTTCTTGAACATGAGGATCAATTTTTCCTTTTTTTAAAGGTAACTCGACAGGGCCATTTCTATCCTTCCAGCTTGTCCCGAAAGACAAGGCATCTCTGTTTTTTACCAGTAGTTCAACTGATAAACAGGTCTGTTTGCGTTACAAACATTATTTACCACCATTAAAATTTTGGAAGATTGGCGAAATGAATATCTACAGTTTTTTTTTCCCCACTTAAAGCACTGGGTCTAACTGATTACTTTCTAGAAATCCAAATTTTTTTATATATGATTGTTTTTTCCCTGCAACGAGAGCTTAGAAAGTAGGAACAGAATCCCAGATGGTCACCTTGCCATGGAGCAGGATTTGGTATTAATGCGTGACTGTGTGGGCGTTACATGCTGCATGGGTATGAAATATCCATCTTTATAAAAATAGGAAGCTGTTTGATACAACTGCAGTAGGCTCGGTAATCATGAGTGTGGTGTTTCTAAGTGTGAACACACACCTACAGGTGTAGATAAATGTTGATTAATATATTAAGCAAGCTATGATGTAATGCAGCTCGTTGGCCACGAGTCACGATAAGATGTGCTTGTGTTGCTGGAGGCCGAGGGGCTAGGCACTTCATTTTTTAACCTTGTCAAGGGCCTGAAACTGAAAGGCAGTGCTTTTTGGTTTTGTAATAAAGCTTAAATCATGTAGTTTGCTGGAGTGATGAAGTACTTTCAACTCTTTGAAGTTCCACAGAGAACAGTTAAAAGACCTTTTCGTGCTATATATAAAACTTCCACTTGAAAGTGTGAGAAAAGGTTTACAGTATATTATTCAATTTACTAGCCCATTCAGAAAATGGGAACTAATTTTTTGAATTAGTGGTTATTTGGTTTTGGTATATTGGAATTTGTTCCCTTTCACCACAGCAAGACTTTTGCAACAACTTTAAGAACTTATGTAAAGGTACAGTCATGTCCAGCCTGTTTTTCTTTTTGATCTTTCACTAATTAAACATCAAAAATAGCACGGCAATTTGAACCCGTTTTTGAACACGGTTAAAGAATTCCGTATTGGAGTTTGACAAAAAAGACAAGCTTCTGCATTTAACATGTCTGTTCCCAAATATGATAATCCGTTTGGTTTTCATGATTTTTCAGGAAGAGTTGATTCTTCCCATCCGCCCCAAAAAGTCCTCTCTGAACGGCCTCTGCTGCCTGACCTTTGGGCTGGTGCTCTTTATGTCTGGTCTTGTGCTGGCGTCCATCTATGTCTACAGGTACTACTTCATTGCGCAGGTAAGCATGGCCTCTTTCCAGCCTGTTTGTGCCTTTCTGTTTCATTTTTGAGGGGTTAAGAAATATAGACTTTGCAATGGTTGCGTAGGGGGTATTTTTGGCATGTTATTTATGCTTTTTTTAACGCACCACAAACCCTTCAGCATACAGCTACAGTGGTTTCAATGAGATTCTTCTCATTTACAAGTTTTCACACTGTAAGAGCCAAATGATTATAGTCCGTGTAATCCATTTTTACCTGGGGCATCTGGGGCTCGGAGACCTGTGAACTTGCAGGCTGCACAAGAGGGTTGCGACAGGGTCCCTCAATACAGCACTGCAACCTGGTTCAAGACAGGATTCGCAATCTGCACTGTTGGCAGCAGTAGGCAGTCATGCTACTCGCCTGGGAGATACCGTGGCATTGACTCACGTTAATCAGCACAGTGAAATTACCTACGTGATGTCTGTTAAGTTCAATAAAAAAGGTTGTCATATTTCGGGCGATCGCTTTGTGAATATTAGTTATAAGTGACAGGTTTCTATTGGTGATCGGTATGTTAACTGTGAAGCCAAGGTGCTGTTCTGTGCTCTCTAGCTTAGTCTGGAAAGGTACTCGCAGTCAGCAAAAGATACAGCACAGTCAAAGGCGATTAGAGTCATTAGCCGATTGTAAGGGCATCATTAGTTCTACTTTACCAGTTTGAAATTTATCAAAGGAAGTTTATTTTGCACATTCTCTGCATCCAGTTGCAGAGATTTTATTTAATATACAGCCAATTAGACAAAATCCACAAATTCTGAACATTGCAATTAGGTATGTATCCATCTGCGTCTTGCACAAGTTATCTGAAAGCCGAGCCTTGCCGACTGCTTCCCTTTGAGCTTGAATTCCCTGGTGGGGAGGCCTGTGAGACTGGGATGCCTCCCCTCCCCTCCCCTCCCCTTCCCTGCCCTTCCCTGCCCTTCCCTGCCCTTCCCTGCCCTTCCCTGCCCTGCCCTGCCCTGCCCTGGCCCTGAGCTTTCTTTCCCTGTGCGGCACTGTAGATCCCGCAGGAGAACATGTTCCACTGCCGTGTGCTGTACGAGGACTCCGTTTACGCCCCGCTCAAAGGCCGTCAGGAGCTAGAAGAGAACGTGGGCATTTACATCGATGACAATTACGAGCAGATCAACGTCCCCGTGCCTCACTTCGGAGGAAGCGATCCTGCTGACATCATCCACGACTTTCACAGGGTGAGTCTCTCGCCCAGCCCTCCTCTGGCTTTTCTTTTCCTCTGCTGGCTGCTGAAGAGTCTTCTACTTCTACTTCTACAGTGTAACAATTTGTTTAACTGACATTTTCATTTCAGAGACTGGGAATGGAAAGTGAGCTCGGTGGTGGTGTGTTCTGTCTCTTCCTTCTTGGTGTAAAGATTGCTTTTTTTGACAGCTTTCGAAGACTTGGATTTTAAAGTGAGGAAGTGGGGGGCTTCAAGTGACATAACGAGTATCTGAGTGCAGTGTGGTGCAGTCAGAGTCTCGGTTAAGATGTAAAGTTGCAGCACTGCTGGTGTGAATCTGGGCCTCGTCTCCGGGCTCCTCTGTACAACAGCACACAAATGGCTGAGCTCCGCTGGTAGGCTTCAGCAGGTGCAGATTCCCATGGCTTTTGGTTTCACGGCAGCTCCTGTAGTCTGCCAGGCGACTGTGAGCCTACAGGGTCGTCCGTAACATGTGTGCCACCCCTCCTACTAGGGCCAGCTCTCTAGCATGGCACTCCCAGTGTGTGGAGAAGACGACTGGCTCTGGCGGAGAGGTGCCTCCACAGTACCTTGTGGTACGGGCGTTTCAAGTCAGCTTGGATTTGCAGCTGCATGTTTATTTTTGTAGCATCACAGCTTGCTTTTAAAATTATCTGCAGTATTTTCCTGTGGAAACTTTGACTTTTATGTTGGCAAGGCGTTGCCCACGATTGCCCAACCTGAACAGCTCTCTTCCTGCAGGGTCTGACAGCCTACCATGACATTGCACTGGACAAGTGCTATGTCATCGAGCTCAACACCACCATCGTGATGCCTCCACGGAACCTCTGGGAGCTGCTGATAAATGTCAAGGTACAAACATAGTTTTCGAAATGCATGAATGTTTAGTGACAGGAACATTTTATTTCAAAGAAAAATTGCTCTAAGACAGCGTTGCAGTTAAGCAAATGAGCTATATATGATGTATAGAAATAACGTGGCACTGTGGCGCGGTGGATAGCTTTGCTGCCTTGCAGCAGTGGGCCACTGGGTTCAGTTCCTTGGGTGCTGTATGTGTGTATATTGTGTTGTGAACATGAGGAGAATGAACATGGGTTTCCTCCAGGTGCTCCAGTTTCCACACACTGTCCAAAGACATACTGGCAGGTTAATTGGCTTCTTGGAAATTGTCCACAAACACAGATGTTTGTGTCTGTGTGTGCTCTGTGATGGACTGGTGTCCCATCTAGGGTGTATCCTGCCTTCCGCCACTTGCTTGCTGCAAGAGACTCCTGCTTCCCTGCGACCCTATGTTGGATAAAGTGGTTAGAAAACGGATGGATGGATTACTCAGAGACAGTGCACAAATAAAATGTCTGCAGTCCTTGCCCTCTAGTCCAAGCTTGGTATTTATTTTAGGTTGGGAAGAGATAATAACTGTTGTTGTGAATATATACTGCCCAGTGCCTATGAGCTCTGCGATGGACTGCTGTCCTGAGCAGGATGTGAGCATGTTGCTTGCCAGGATAGGCTCCGGCTCCCCCACAACCCTCCATATGAGCTCAACACATGAAAAAAATCCAGGACATTTCTAGCATAACCTCCCTATAAAGTATTTGAGCTGCTCGGCACCCATGTAACTCGGGAGCTGTTTCCCACAAACATGCGTGATGGAATGGATTGTACCCGCCTCTTTCCAGAAGGGGACGTACTTGCCACAGACGTACATCATCCAGGAGGAAATGGTCGTCACTGGGAGGGTCCATAACATGCGTCAGCTGGGGGCCTTCATTTACCGTCTGTGCAATGGGAAGGAGACTTACCGGCTGAAACGCAGGAGCAGCAGGAGACGTAAGAAACCTTTATTGATTGTTTTGGAGAATCTGCTGAGGCAGACTTACCGCCAGGCCAGCACTTACCACTGCCTGTCAGGGTAAATTCTGTTTAATTGAAGCAGTGCTGACCAAGAGGCCTGTGATATCTGACTGAACCGATGCCAGTGTTCTAATGAGTAATGGGATGACAAATCGTCTCGACACAGACACATGAGCTAAACTGCAGAAGTGCAACAAACCCTTTTTCACAGTCTGATAGTCTTACATACCAGATGGCGCAATAGATAATGTTAAAGCGTACAGCCAGCTAAATGAGACATCTTCTTTGTGTTTTCAAGTTTGCACAGATGGAGAGAAGAGGAATGTCTTACTTGAGATTACAGACTGTGCAGCAAATTTAAATCTTAACTGGGATATTCATGATTTCTGCCAAATCAGAAGTTTTAATTTTGTTAAAACTTTGTTTTGCTATCGACTATGACCAGGGAGAATGAGGAACTGCTCACCCAATCCATAGTGTGGGCCATCAGGCAATTTGGAAATAACCATCACTAAATTTTCAGCAGAACTTGAGTTGATGCTATTTTTTTAAAGAAGCCTGGTATGTTGTTACAGTATACTTTGATATTTAATTGCAAATCGTGCAAGACACAAAAAAGTAATCTTTGTCTTTGTAACACAACCTATCAGTCGTGCATTCATCTGTTTAAAATTGGAGCTGATCTCAATGATAAACCAATTCTTTTCAGTTTATTTCCTTCCAGTTAAGAAGCAAATACTTATCACAGTAGAATTGTAAAATATCATTTTTAATGTTATAGTTAGGGTAAGTATTCGATAGTGTTGGGTAAATTGTCAAAACTGACATCAGTACTGCAGCAGAATATGGTGTCACATTTTTAGCTTCTGTGGTTAAAATGGCTTTTCATGGGTAAAATGAAAGAAACTCCAGAGATACCGTATTTCTCACTTTTGAATTTTGTGGTCTGGTAAATGTAGTTGCTCCTAAACCATGGGTATTTGGATTGAAAAGACTTAGCTTTAAGATATCTATATTTAGTAAATGTTAGTGGTGAGGAGGACTATTTTACTGCGTGGTTTAAAAAAGTATCTTGCAGTTGGCTTACTTTTAATTTTCTGCCTTTTCTCTTCTGCAGGTATTGATAAGCGTGAAGTACAAAAATGCCACAGCATTCGTCACTTTGAAAACACTTTTGTGGTAGAAACTGTGATCTGCGATAAGGCCTAACACTTTGTTGGTTCTTTTGCCAATGTGAAAAAAACTCTGATACTGTAGCCATCTCTTGTGTGTTTTGTTAACTGCACTTTAAGCGTTGTATTGTACCTTGTTTTTGGGGAGTTCTGTCTACTCTGATTTAGTTTGTCTTATTTTATAATTTGTTTCTGTCTCACTATTTTTTGTAGTTTGTTACAAGACACACATGGCATTTTTGAGTGTTTTTTTATTTTTCGAAGCAACATTTAGTATGTTGAACAAGTATGCTGTAAAATTTAACAAGGAGTTAGATTCCAGCATTGTACTACCAGGGTTAAACACTGTCAGATTTGAACCAAAAAAGGTTCCATTTGTTTGTTTTTTTCTTGTCTTTGCTTTAATTCCTTCATAGGAAACTTAGTGCACTTTTTAGACAGTAATAAGACTATTCTGTGTGCAGATTCGCAATGCATATTTTGCAGCACATTTTGTTAAATGTTAATTTTTGTGTGAGCACAATTTATTTTTTAGATTTTTTCTTTTGGTTGTTCACATTTTTATAAGAAAAAAACACTATGTCCTTCTTCTCTTCCAACTCGATTGACCTGTTTTACAGTTGTCTTAGTCCCATTAAATCCATCAGAATTCTTTTCTTATGGTGGGAAACAAGCATGATTTTCTAGATATTTAGATCCGGAGTTCTACATCACCATATATATATTATATATCAAGAAATTATACTGACATATAAGGGACAAAAATTGGTTACGTTTTCATTTGGCTGAACCCATGGCTACATTTTAAAGAATTGATGGGATTTGGTTTTGTCAAAGGAGGAGGGCAGCCAATAGTGGTGCATAAAGTGTGGATTTTAGGTGTTGTAACATCCTTTTTTTTGACTAAGAAAATGTCCCGAAGGCAAATGTTTGGTATCTTTATTACCACAAAAATAACTTTGGTATTCACTTATTTTGGTTAAGAGTGGTGCTCAATAAACTAAAGGCATCCATTGAACAGTAAATAATTGCCGTCCCTTAATTCCTTTTTGGGTTTTTTCCTCTCTTTCTATGTATCCTTGTAACCGCTTCTGAATAGTCAACCAACTTTTTTCCCCCCAATTTCTTATTGCGGGATTTTGGTGTCCTATTTTATCGTGCTGATACTTTTCAAAATGCACCGCTTTTCTCCCTCCCTCCTCTTAAGACAGTAACTTAGTCAGGCCCTGTTTGATCCGCTGGGCATTAGCAAAGTAAAACAAATTTCTGATTTTACCAGGTGAGCATTCAACAGCAAATAAGGTACTGAACGTGCCTAAAAGACCCTGGTTCATGGAGTCCCACATGTACCTAATTAGTGCAAGAAACCAGGCATTATATCCACATTAATGGTTTCATGTTTTCATTTACAAATCTGTAGCCATCAGTTTAGAGAACTAGTGCCAGTTTCACTCCTTGTTGAGGTTCTGATATTGGGAATGTTCCCCTGTACATTTTTTTGAGTATGTTCACTTTATCCCTGTTTTTTTTGGTCATGAAGACTTGTTTTTGTCTTTGGTTTTCTTCAGTTTGCATGTTTGTTTCCCCAGATCCTGCACTGTACGAACATTTTATAATACTATGGGAATAAAAGCCTTAGTTCAGTGATGAACTAAAGTAATTGCTATTGTAAGGGAATTTAGTATTAAATGTCTGTATATGAAACCTTCAACCCGTCTGTTACTTTTGTCTGCTAGTAATCCCTATCTATTAATAAAGAAGTAAATACTACTGGCTTGGACTGTGTGTTTTACTAATGAAGTGACAGCTCTTGGTTCAGTTCTAGGTTGGGACATTTTCTATGAGGAGTTTGGATGATCTCCCCGTCATACGTGGCACAAGAGAGACGAAGAGACTTTGCTGAAGTCCTTTGAGTTTGAAGAGATTTTGGAGTCTAATTTGTAGCTTAACCAGTTTTCTAAATCATTATACTTCATCTTGGTTCAGGAAGGCTGTTGTTTCATCATTCTTCAGATATGATTGAAATAAATTATCTGCATTACCAGGACGTGTATGAAATGTGTTGTTTTTGGTGACAGGACAGCAGACTAACCTTGTAAACAAATACAAATGCAGTTGCAAGGAATCGCTTTACAAAATGGAGCAGAAATTATGCATTCTATAGATACAAAATTCATTTTTAGTAATTGCTTCTTTGGGTCTGAAAGCTGGGCATTTCTTCTGCCAATCTTTTTATTTGTAGAGATGGTACAATCCAATTACTGTATATTCAGTTCTCTGAGTTGCAAAAGCAGAGTTGCAAAAAAAACTGCTACTATGCATGCTGCAGGCTTAGAACAGTAGTTCATAAAATTTTTACACAAATCAGAAACTGGACAGATGGTTAGCCATATGGTGTCATTACCACTGCATGCACAGGTCCTTCAAACAGAAATGTAGTATTTAAAATGCACTATCAGTGGCAGTTATTTGTATGAATGCATGCATTGTCAACATGCCTATTCAGTTTCACTGCGATTTGCTTTGTGTGTTTTCTTTCTTCTGTTTGCAGCATGTTAATAAACCTTTAACTAGTTCCTTTGCAGCCTACGCATGCTTGACGCAGCTGCCTACTTTTACTATTGTTGAAGAACGTTTTGACAACCGATTGCTATCTGCTGCACTTCCACATTTGAGACTTCTTGTTTTACTGAACTGTTAAGATATTTCAACGATGTGGATTATGTATAAAAAAGGTGGATGCATTTAAAAGAGTATTTGTGATTCTTTCACGCATCTCAACTCGATTACCTTCTCTTCTGAAGAAGCCTCTTAACCTTCAGCTGCAAAAAGAAAGACCTTGCTTTGTGAAAAACCTCTGCATTTTCAGTTCTTTTAGAAAAGGAAAGAAACGCGTCATTTGTTTACGGATTTCTTCCAGCCGCTAAAGTATTTGTGATGTCGAATTTAGAAAGTGCATATGCCATTTTGGTGCTTGAGCATAGGACATCTGCCTTGACATCGTAAGAGGCAAATGATAGACTGTAAAAGCATATGTTTGGGGCATATTGGACATTAACTAGTGTTAATACTGCACCCCCTCAATGTAACACTGAATTTTCATGCCAGAGTTCAGGGTGATTAAGTGTTGCTCCTTCATCTTCTGAATATAGCCCAGAATATGACTGTGTCAGATATGTTCTAATTGGATTAACCCATTAACTGCTCCTCTCTGCAGTACATTTGCTGTTAAGTCATGCAAATGTGCACCCAAAATGTCTGGCAAGACTCTACGCTGAACTGAAGGGTATTTCGGTTAATCTAGACAGAGGGGAGGGAAGAATCTGTGAGGTGTTTTTGGAGTTCAAAGTGCCTTGCTTGTTTTCTGAAAGTGACCTTCATAACAAGTGAGTATCCTAGCTTAAATGACATGCACAAAAGTGCTGTTAGAAGCACATTTTAATATTAAGCTCCATGAGCAATGGCAGTACAGGATTTTAGCATCAAAAGAAACAGAATTCCTCAGCTTTATTGGTTATGAAGGAAAACTGTAAATGAATGTTATGTACTGTAAATGTGATTTGAAACAATCCATTTTCATGCACACCATTGTTTGTGTTTTATAAGCTGTAGAAGTGTCATGCTTTTCATGGGCTGAATTTCCTTGAGCCTGATGTTATCTGCAAGTTGTGAGTACCATCCAGTCTTCTTGTAGGCTTATAGATTTTGTACTAATTTCCAAATACAAATTACAGGTGCTTCTGCAAGCCATATGTAAAACAAGTTATTTTTTTATTGCTGACAGCCAATACTAAAACAATTTAAATAATTTAAAACACTGTCATTGTAGAAATTCCTTGTTGAACTCCTAGCCCAATTCAAATTGTCTTGTGTCAGAATTATATTCACATTCTACAGAAGCCTAATTTTTAAGCAGGGAATGCTATACTATCATTAGGTTATGTTCAATGAAGGTTCTGGTTTTAGTCAAGACCTTTTTTGACCTGATTTGCCACACAAACAGTCTTGATTCCTATTCTCTTTTATTACCTGGATTTCCTTTGAGATGAGTGCTCATCGACGATAGACTGGAATGGTTTAAGAACACAGAGGCCATCTACAAGAAGAGTCAGAGCCGACTTTACTTCTTGAGGAGGCTCAGGTCCTTCAATGTGTGTAGTAAGATGCTACATATGTTCTATCAGTCGGTGGTGGCGACCATTTTCTATGTGGTGGTATGCTGGGGCTCTGGGATTAGAGCAGGGGATGCTAACAGGCTGAATAAGCTCATCAGAAGAGCAAGCTGTCATTGGGTCTGACTTGGACCCCCTGGAGGTAGTGGCTGAGAGGAGAATGGTGTCCAAACTAGAGGCCATCATGGACAACGTCTCCCATCCCCTCTGTGACGTGCTTGCGGAAATGAAGAGCATGTTCAGCAATAGGCTGATCCATCCGCGGTGCGACAGGGAGCGCCTTCTGCCATAAGACTGTACAACTCATCCACTTTGTGTCTGGGCAGGGACAACATTGACATTGACCTGTTTTTGGACTAAACAGTAAACTCTGCTACATCTGGCTTTTCCCGTCTACAACCGTTTTTGTGCAATATATGCCAGGGACTTGTGCAATATATTTATATTTATATTTATAATGTGCAATACAACTTTTTGTGTACTGTTCTGGTTTGTTCTTTGTATATTCTGGACTGTGAGTAACTCTTCTTAGTGCACTTCTCACTGACTGTACTGATTGTACAGTATTGCATGTATTGTATTGTTGTATTATTGTATCATTTCATTACACTGTGCTGTGTTGACTGTGTTAAGCTGCTGTTGCACTGCAATTCAAAAGAAGGCAGCAGCCGATCTTTAAGTTGTCCTTGTGCTGGGCCAAGTGCTGTTACTGTACTCATTATGTTTTTGCAGAAAGGTCAATGAATGTGCAATTGTAATAGTTTTTGCAATTTCAGTGGCAGATTAGCAGTTATCTCCCCATACAGCAGTAGTGTTAAAGTGTTGTAATGGGCAGAAAAGATGTTGAGTTATTGGAGATGTTGAATACCAGGCGAATGTTTCCAAGGTTATTGGGGTTGAAAGACATGGATGTCATATACTAATGCCAGTAGCTAGAATCTGATATTGTCCAGTTCTTGCCATGCATTACAACACAATTTGTACTAATTTATACTGCTGGGCATTTCACTGGAATGATCTGAATGAAGCATTCAGAAGCTGGGGTTAAGAGCCTTGCTCAGGGGCCCAACGGAGTAGGATTGCGCCACAGGCGCAGATCCTTAGCCACAGAGCCACCGCCGACCGTTACACTTGCAACATGATGTATATTGTCCTGCTAGCATGTATTCACATCAGAATGAACCTGCAGGAAGGGTGGAAATCAATCGTCATCAATCACTGCAGAAGAAGTTCTGTAGGAACTGGACTCTCCAACTGAGACTATTGTTGGTGGGACTTGTGATTTTTCAGATCATGGCCTTTCTTTAACAGGTTGTTTTTGGCAGTTACAAATTGATAGCTGTGAAAACCCCAGATGGGAAGTGACAGTCCTTAGACGAGGCCTCCAACATACAATTAGCATGAAGGTATTGCCCTGTAGATAAACAGGGAATATTGGTTCCTTGCTGCGTTTTGCTTTCTTTATTTTCACCTTCTATGACATTCGGTAGGTTGATAGATTTAATCTGTACCCATGCAGCTCTCACCAATGAGGTGATTTAGTGCTTATGCAACAAAATCACTTGAGTATTTTTGGGGTCCATTATGAATAATTAAAGTGACACCAAAAGCATTGAATCAATATCCAAAATATTTATACTTCATCAAAAACATATGTACTGTATACACAGCATTTCTTTATGCTTTTTCTCAGTTAGAAATCAACAGCTGGTTCTCAGTTTGAGTAATTCCGCTACTTGGACTGAACTACATGCTTGCAGGTCCCCACGAGGTCCCCATGAGCCAAGGAGCCCTGGGCAACTTGTTACAGTCTGACCCCCAGAGCTACTTCTTGAGGATTGCTGATCACATGACCAAGGCACTGACATGCAAGGTCCGGTTTATAGTGCCCAGCCTGTACTCAGATTAAACACCTTTACCCAAGCTCTCTTTGGTGTTTTATGTAACGCAAGTCTTGGACATGCTATACAGGAGTGTCAGCTTTAATTGCAGACACTATGCAGGTCTCACTGACTGCACTGTGAGCTTGTAGGCATCTGGACAGTTGTAGGCCACAGTGAGCTGAGGGTATGCTGGCTTTTTCAAGCCACCACACCTCACAGCACTCGGACGGTTGAACAGTGTCACAGCCAGCACTGAGAACAGGGATCTTATCTGGTTAAACCGCTTGGTTTAGCCCCTGAATCCTTTTCTTTTAAATGATGGACATCTCTTCGACATTGCCTGCTTCAGGCTAATTCTGCATTACTGCTCAGTGGATAGTCTATCTTACTCTGGTCTAACACACAAATGCTATTTTTTTAAGTACATTTCAAAGTCATAATATGAAACGATTGGGGTAGTGAGCTGTCTTTGTTTACAGTGAGATAACATTTCTCCTTAGCTATTCATTTATGTCCTTATTGTCTGCTTGCAGTATCAAACTGTTTTTTTAAAGAACACTTTGCATAAAATATTGAACTGAGGAAAGCTTAACAATACAAAAAGTAAACGTTTAAGATTCAGGACATGAATTCTGTATTAATTTTTATTTCTTACGTTTCTAAGCATTTTGAACTTACAGCCAGCAGCCATATCATCCTGCAACTCACAAATGACAACCCACTGAAGCTCAAGGAGGTGCTGAGTTGGACCAGTAGAGGGTGCTCACTCTGTGGTCTGTGTGGGTCCTAATACCTCAGTATAGTGAGGGAGACACTATGCTTTAAAAAGGTGCCATCCTTTGGATGAGATATAAAACCAAGGTCCTGGCTCCCTCTGGTCACTTCTCAAAAAGAGTAGTGGTGTTGCTCTGGTGTCCTGGCCTTTACCAGTTATGGCCTCCTAATATTTTCCATCTACGAACTGGCTTCATCGCTAAGTTTTCCTCCCTGCTGATAGCTGGTGTGTGGTGAGCATACTGGAGCACTCTGGCTGCTGTCACATCCAGGTGTGGGGGGCTGGAGGTTCAAGTTCAAGTTCATTGTCATTATACTCACATACAGGTATATGGTATAACGAAATGCTATTTAGGTAGCTCTCAGACGATAAGTGGTACAAAAATACCCAACAATACAATTGTATAATAAAAGAAAGACAGAGACAACAGGCAGTGTGCAAAACAACAAAAGGTAACAGGTAATGTGCAAAAAAACATCAGATGTGCAAAAACATGCATCAACAGAATGAAATAAAGGATAGAAAAATTATGGGGAGAGAGCTTTTTGACATGTAAGGTAGAGGCAGATTTCAATGTGTGTTTGGGTTTTTGGTAAGAAAGAAGGCACTGTGAGGTTCAGATCGTAGGTGAGAGAGGCTGGGAGTTTAATAGTTTGATAGTGCGGGGGTAAAAACTGTCTCTGAGTCTGGTAGTCCGGGCCCGAATGCTCCGGTACCGTTTTCCAGATGGTAGAGGGTCAAACAGTCTGTAGCTGGGGTGTGTGGTTGGAGGTTGGAGGGGAGTCCCCATTACCTATAAAGCGAACTGAAAGTTGTTATTATTATTATTTCATAGGTAATGGGTGCAAAAAACCATACACGTGGTTACAAAAAACAGAGATGCTTTTTTTATCTGTTCTTGTTTTTTATTACTCAATCATGGCTGGAAATGTAAGATGAACAAAACAGAACATAAAAGGTAACATTTTCACCACCTCAACCTATCCCACTCATATCTTCAAAATGCTGAGTTTGAATTCATGTGCCCCTTCTTACTGAAACAGGAGTTGATTGTCCAACCTTCTTCAGAACTTCAACATGCGAGGTGAAGAGCACAAAATGTCTTAGATGTCGGCCATCTACACATTTAACCCGCATTGGAGTTCTAATGAAAGTGACAGAACACAATTCATGTCCCAGTAGAACAGTAAACAAAGATTTTAAAAGAAATTTAAAAGACCTTAAAATAATTGTTACATTATTTTGCACTAATGGGCTGTGTACAAGCCTACAAGCCAGGTTTACAAGAGTAATGTCTCTGTAGTATGTGTGTGTGAATCTTGGTAAGTGATACATTGTATTCTATGTAGTTCAAGTAAATAGCTGTGTCAGCATGCGTAGGCTGCAAAATAACAAGTAAAGGTTTATTCCATGCTGAAAAGAAAAGAAACACAACGTTTCGGCTGTGGACACCCGAAGAATGCTCCACAGCCGAAACGTTGTGTTTCTTTTCAGCATGGAATTAACCTTTGCTTGTTCCATTGTATTCTAAGTTTTATTTCATTTGCAATTTTACTAATTGGATTTCCACAGTTTTTTTTAATGTAAATCATCTTCAGCAAAATAACACTGAATGAAGACTTTAGACTCAGCATCATTTTGAAATAAATAATTCAATCACTTATAATGGTTAAAACACCTAATTTGACAAACCGTGATACAAAAAAAACTTCAATACAATTTTTAAAACTTGTAACAGCTAAAAAACATTAATATGTTGGATTATAGTTATATACTGATTAATAATAATAATAATTCATAATTGCTTACACTTATATAGGGCTTTTCTGGACACTCCACTCAAAGCGCTTTACAGGTAATGGGGACTCCCCTCCACCACCACCAATGTGCAGCCCCAGTGCACCAGAACGCTCACCACACAACAGCTATCAGTGGGGAGGAGAACAGAGTAATGAAGCCAATTCATAGATGGGGATGATTGGCAAGGACCAAGGGGAAAGTTGGCTAGAACACCGAGGTTACACCCCTACTCTTTTCAAGAAACACCCTGGGATTTTTAATGACCACAGAGAGTCAGGACCTTGGTTTTACATCTCATCCGAAGGACAGCACCTGTTTAAAGTATAGTGTCCCCCTCACTATACTGGGGCATTAGGACCCACATGGACCGCAGGGTGAGCACCCCCTGCTGGCCCCACTAACACCTCTTCCAGCAGCAACCTTTTTCCCTTTTTTTTCCCTGGAGGTCTCCTATCCAGGTACTGACCAGGCTCACACCTGCTGAGCTCCAGTGGGATATGGCTGCTGGCTTACTGTTTTAAGTACTGTTTTGAATCGTTGTGAACTTCCAAGCTTCAATTATTTTTAAAATAACCACAATTGTTTTAATCCTACACAGGATTTCTGTCTGGATTCTTGTATCATTGTTCATACATGAGATGACCTCTGAAATAAGCTCAGAAATGCTTGGCTCTGTTTTCTTTCCACAGTGATATAATTTTTTTTAAAAACATTATCATGATTGAGAGACATTCTGTATTTCTTACTAAGGTCAACCACAAAAAGGAAGTGAGTTATAAGAACTAGACCTAGTTTTGGGTGGTGACAGCTTCAGTTTCTCACATTTACTTTGTGCAGATCTCATGCAGATTCTAATTTTCTACTTTTAAGACCCATTGAAACCAGAAGCTAAGGGCAGGTAGCTCCTCTTTTATGTTTCAGTGATATAGTATGAAAAAAGTCTTTTGTTCTCTCACCGCAGTTCAGCTTTTAGGTGTTGTGTTACATCCAGTCTATGTTGTTTTTGAAGATGACGTCCTCTGTATTTTCTTCCTTTCCTCTTGATTGTGCCAATAGCTGCCTTGGATTTCAAGCAAACACACCTTACCTCTGTTACACAGAGGATCGCAGTGTTCTCAGCTCCAAATTGTCATCCTTTCGTTTCTTAAAGGCTCTCAAAACAAAATAATAAATAATGGGGTCCAGACAGCTGTTTGCACTAGCAAAACACATTGTAATTGTTTGGATGTCTAAAAAGTTATATGCAATGACTTTCAGTTTGTACAAACCATAAAGAATGAATGCAGCATGAAATGGGATGAAGCAAAAGGCATACATGAGCAGATTTGCTATAAACATCCTGGTGATCTTTTTTTTGTTGTCAGGCATTGAGCAGTGTGCTTCATTTCTGATTTTCCATATTACCACAAGTGTAGAGCTTGCGATGATAACGAACGGTATAAGAATCCCCAGTCCTGTGATGAGACAGAGAATAATGAAACCAAAATACCAGCTGTTGGGAGAAAAGCTTTCAAAACAGCGGGTGATGTTTTGGCACTTGTCGTAGCTCGTCGAGTGGTTCAGTGCAACGGGGATGCTGAGCCCCAAGATGAAAACCCAAACTGATCCACAAGATATTGCTGCAAACTTGGGAGTGCGAATCGCCCGTGACCTGAGAGGGTAAACAACAGCCAAGAAGCGATCCACACTGATCAGAGTAATGAACAAAGAGCTGGAGTAAATGTTCACAGAGAACAGAGTACCTGGTACCATACAGAGGATTTGTCCAAAAGGCCAGGTTGCTGTGCTGAAGTAGTAAATCCTCAGAGGCAGAGAAAGGACAAAGAGCAGGTCCGAGATGGCCAGGTTGGTCATGTAAATGACTGGAACAGACTGAAGCTTCAATCTCCTGAAGAGGCACCACAAGGACACAGCATTCAATGGCAAGCCGAGGACCAGCACCACACTGTAAGTCACTGTAAATAAAGGGTATCGGAAATGTGAAGGATCTAAAACGCATGTTGCGTTCTCAAGTTGTCCTTTCGTAATCATGGTCAAAGCCTGTGTGAAAATATTAAGAGCCGTGTTCCTCTTAAATAGAAAGAGGGGGGGTTTCCTCTCACAGTGTGTGAGTTTTCTCAGCATATGCAGTTAGTAAACATCTCCAGCAATGAAAAAGTTGCATTACTACGTAACATGACCAAGGATGAGCATAGGGGCTTAGCTGAAACCAAAACAGGAGTGCATAAAAAGAGAATTTATAGCAAATAAATAGTAACTGTGCATTAAAATCTGCAGAAACATGTCAAGTTTAAGTTTGTTCACTGCAGAGGTTGTGTTAACTTCTTTTCACTTAGAAAATCAACAAAACGTAATTTGGCCAGGGGTGCCCAAACTTTTGCATAAAACTGTATATCTGAGGCAGTATACCTTTTGGAATTTTGGATCATATCAAAAACTGATGCCGTGATTAAACGATTCAATAAAAGCTGGCATTTTCAGATGCCAGGTGATACTGACTTTTCAAGAGCCGCGTTTCTTCGGGTTGCATTTTAAGCTTCATGTAAGAAAGTGCTGCAGCCCAATTGTTTTAAAGAGGACAGATAACGGAAAAACTAAACATTAACCCCTTTCGTAATATAGCAACTACAGTGGCAGGAAGTGGAAAGTAATGTCTTACTCTGCGAATGTGGAGGAGTTACTAGTGGTTTTGAGACACTTTCATAAAAAGTACATTACTGTGCACCACCCTGCTTCCTTTCATTACTTGCAAGAGAAGGTGGGTGTGGGAGCTGCTACCAAGCAGAGATTATTTTTCTGACACCCTACATTTGGCCAGACTAAGAATGTGTCAAACAGTCTTGGTATTATTTGACAACTAATTACTGTGCCTGTTGCTTTCTTATATGTTTTAGTCCACTGTGCCTGACTAATATACTATCGGTGATGTTACTGGATTTCTTTTTATAAGCTATTTATCTAATGTTCTTTATGGCATTTCCTTTAAACTGTCAAAATATTCTGCGTTCAGGGTAATTACTTTCCTAGGTTTCTTCCCTCATCTCTCTTTTTCACCCATTTACTGAGCAGCTTGAATACCGTAAACGTGCAGTTTATGTTTGTATTTCATGTGTATGTGTTGTTTGATCATTTAAAAAGGGTTTGGTTGTAAAAAAAAAGTTTTATGGAATAAATGAAAAGAGGGCTTCTTATCCAGTCCTCATATGAGAAAAACCCATGTAAATGGTCATCTGTACATGTATTTTATGATTAGACCCTGTAGAATCACTCCAGCTCTCGTTTCTCAGAACCCTGAAACATTTTAAACTTTCCCATCAATATTGTGATGTTCTCATTTACAAGGATCAGTAATTTTTGATTGTGTGATGTAAATATTATGCAGGGGCTTGCAACCTAAAGCTAGCAGAAGTGTCCCCTACATTTTGTACTTGGTAAGTGCAGGTTGTGTGGAAATAATTTTGTTTTGTTTTCAGTGATATCATTTTTTTTAAGTTAAAATTTGACTGTTGTGCAAGTCCATAGGTTTTAAATTAAAAAAAAATATATGGATAAAAAGGATTCCCTTTCCACCGCAGAATGCTTTTCAGTGCGGTTTCTCAAAGGATGGTTATAACTGTCCTGGCTTTGTGCTGACCAAGTCTGCCATCTCACACACCAACACATCACATCCTCTCTTTTACACTTCAAAAAATGCTTTAACAGGCTGTGTTTTGCAGACACTGTTTATCCCGATGGATTATTTACCATGTCGTGGGTTAAGGAGATATCAGATACATCAAATATTTTTCGATATTGTTTGAGGACATCATGTACGTCTGCAGTGCATGTGATTATATAACTGCAGTGTGACCACAGTACTGGCAACAGACAATTTCAGCAGCAGATAGTGGGGTAACTACTGTAGTTATTATTATGTGCAGTTCATTTACCTCCAGCATCACAGAATGACTGTGAGTAAGAAGATTTTTGTGTGAAATAAATATCCATCAATTTTCGAAATTCTTTAACAACTTCCTGTTTATTCAGAAAGGTTGTTAAACGTAAATAAATGCAGACATGTTCAGCGTTGTGTACGTAGGTTTTTTTATGTAGGCATTTTAAATGTTAGCAGATTGCAGCCCACAAAAATAACCCAAATACCTGAAGGAAATTAAAATTGACAGACCAAACATTTTGTCTTTCCTGTACTGGCGTTCTGTCGATTTTCACCTGAGGTGCTTTACTCTTTACACTCATCTTGCAGATACTACCATAACATTCGTAAACAAGATTTTTGTTTTCCTTTGATCAGATTGTCATGCAAACCGGAAAAAAACCATCTGAGTCTTTGCTTGGTGCCTCTCTCAAGCAGATTGTTCTCAGCCAGTGCTCTAACTGCCTTGTCAGAAGCTCAACAGACTGGTGCTGACCTGTCATTTCTTTTGGACTATAGATGGCAAAAAATACCATTACAGAGTAATCCCACAGTACTTCAATGATGGATGCCTAAGGATCTCCTCCTTCAACCCTAAAGCAGTTTCCATCAGGATATAAACCCTACAGTATATAAAAGTAACATCATAGCTGTGATTGTAAGAGTAGGAACAGAAACAGTTGTAGTTGTAGCTGCAACAATTGTACAGCAGCAGTTGGAATGGCAATAGTTCTAGTATAAGTAATATGGCTTTGCGAGAACAGGGTGGTTTTTTGTAGCATTTTAAATGGAACATTTTGTTCAGGCACCTGTAATGATGTGACTGGATACAGCCGCACAGGTGGCAATTTGTCAGAAGTGCAAGCACGGAGTGAAAAGTGAAAGGTGAGAAGTGAAATAATGAATTACTGGCTGGCAGGGCTTCATCAGCCCAGGCCAATCAGTAATGGGGGGAAATGATGATCCCAGGAAAAGCCAGGCTAACTGCACCCCTGGTGGAAAAAAAGGCTACTAAACACAGCCCTTCAGAAAAAGGGAATCTTAGGAACGGAAAAAACCCAGATAGCGCGACCCCTGAAAAAGCAACCGACCAGGCTTAGAAGGGTAGCCCTCAGGTGTACCAGGGGTACCGATCAGCTCATTCAAGGGTCAATGCAGTGACCAGAGAAAGGAGAAAGTGTGGATGAATCTGAGACATCAGGTGATGCAAGACGCAGGCTAGGAGCTGAAGCTAGTGCACAGGCGATGCTGAGAGCCGAGGCTGCTGTGCAGAGCAAAGGCTGGAAGCCAGGACTGCTGCCAAACATAATCCGCCAGTCGGAAACGGTCTCGTGGACGAGAGAGTCTCCTGGGAAAGGAGCCGCACGGCTTAGAAAGACAGACTTGAGGCCGATGGACAGTTTGGAGACATACGCAGAGCAGAGCGAAGGCTGGCTGAAGACTGCAGCACAGGGTAAAGCGCACAGGGCGAGGTGGCAGAGACTGGGGCATGGGGGTGACGCTGGGGCAGAAAACCGCTGCGCAGAGTGAAACGCAGGCGTGAGGCAAAAACTGCCGCACAGCCCGTGGGTCAGAAAAAAGCACGTGGAAACTGAATAGCGAACCTCCAAATTAACAAAAATGACCAAACGGGTTTCAGGGCAGTCTTGAGACTGCAGCTTATGTGCAGAGTAAAGACTGTCTAGCTCAGCAGGAAAAAAAAATAGGAAAGTGTGTCAGACGTACTAGTGAAATTCGGGGTGACGTGGAAAAAAATGACAAAGTACCATCAAAGCGGCCCCATGGCTTTACGTATATAGAAAAGCGGGAATTGAATAATAAGCTAATTAACACGGATCACGAAAAGCGATCCGGTCAGAGCAGCAGAGAACTGGCAAACCGTGAGCCCTCGTGAGACTGTGACGGTTGCCCAAGGCAACCGCTAGCCAAATGACGCCAATCCTTCGGTGTAGCTAATATTTGACAATGAAATGCCTAACATTTTTACAGAAATTTTCTGATTCTATATATGATCGATTGATCTGGTTTTGCTCATGTCAAGCAAAAAGATTTGCAAAGTTTGTCAAATCTAATTCCATTGTCCATTGATGTTTATCACCATGTCCTTTCAATTGCTTTACTTTGCAATCTGTTAACACAGCAATGTAACCCAGTTTTGATTTGTTTCATTTTGAATTATTGAAATCAATCACTTTAGTTGCTATAGCTCTTTTGCAACAGTTAGCCACAGGGCACTTTACAGAATTGTTGCAGTGGGTATGAAGGAGAGGAAAACAAATGTACATCTAGGGTTCTAGGGCCTGATGGTTGTATCCCCTCCAGGATATGACTTAGTGGCACATTAGTTACAATAAATCTTGGACAACCTCTGTGATATCAAAGGTTGGGGTCCTGCATTGCTAGCTCTTTCATCAGAGATATCTCTGTGAAGCAGCTGAGCTTTTCTGGGTCTGCCATCGTGGATCAAGCATTCTTGATCTTGAGGTCACAGATTGTCAGGACATGCGTGCTCAGTGTGAAAAGTATTATGACCTCAGTGCAGGCAGAAGGGATATCAGAAGATGGGAAATGTGTTACTGTGACTGGGCACAAGACCACGGTTTGAGGCAATCAACTGAACATTGGCAAACTTTTTTGGCAATGAGAAAAACAGTCCCTGTTGGGGGACATGGTGCTTTCATCAGTGTCCAAAGACAAAGGGACATCATTCAGCATTCTAATTAGTAGGGTAGAAGAGGAGTTTATTGCCATATGTACATGCTTGGTTTGTGGTCAATAACACAGATCCAGCCAGGAGGATTCCAGTAACCCAGGGTGAACACCCACTGATCATATCCAGAGCGGATGTGTGTAAAGTTTTTAGAAAGACTAATTTACAGATGGTGAAGAGTCTGTGTACAGGGAGGAGGTTGAAACCCTGGCAGCATGGTTCCAGAAGAACAACCTCTCTCTGAACATCAGTAAGACTAAGGAGATGATTGTGGATTACAGGAAACATCAGGGAGGAGGTCACACACCTTATCTACATCAACGGGACTGCAGTGGAGAGGGTCGGCAGATTTAAGTTCCTGGGAGTTAACATCACAGCGCACTTAACCTGGTCTCATCACACCAACACCGTGGTGAAAAGAGGTTTGGCATGCCATCACATATCCAGACCAACTTCTACAGGTGCACTATTGAGAGTATCCTCACTGGCAATCGCAAAATACTGCAGAGGGTGGTGAAGTCAGCACAGCTCATTACTGGCTGTGAGCTACCAAACATCCAGGATATCTACTCAGCTAGATGTCTTAAGAAGGCCAGGTCTATTCTCAAGGACCCCAGTCATCCCAGTCACAAACTGTTTTCTCTCCTACCGTCCGGTAAACAGTATCGAAGCATTCAGTCAGAGACCAACAGATTACGGAACAGCTTCTACCTCCAGGCAATAAGACTGCTAAACAGCCAAGCTGCAGTCACCTTCAGCAACGGTCTTTGTTAAGTGGTCAGGTTACATACAGTTTTCCATTGTATTTGGCACACTGCATATTGCACTGTTTGGATATAATGTATTGCGTACACCCCGGATATGTAGCAGTTCTATTTATATTGAGTTTTTTTTAATTCAATTTTTATTGCACTATTATTATGTAACATTATTCGGTAACTTTTAATTTCATTTGTTTTTTAATTCCCCCTGCTGAGCTCACAGAAAAGACATTTCATTGCCAGCAATTACTGCTACACGCTGTATTGTTTGCATTTGATAAATAAACTTTGATTGATTAATAGAGTAGAGGAGTTTATTGTCATATTTACATGTACATTGGAATTCCTATTCACCCTGATCTCTCAGGACAACAGACAACACCACACAATGCCGACAGTACATTACAAACACAATAAATAATAAAAACAGGAATAATAAATATGTGGTGCAACAGTAAATATGTAGTAGACCATGCAAAAAGTGCAGAGTGCAGATGGGTATTGAGTCTGAGGCATTGCTGTTTTCTAGTGTCTTAGTGGTCCCTGCTTTAGTAGGCTTTAGTAGTTTTGTACCACTTGCCAGAGCGCAGGGGGAGAACAGTCTGTGGCCAGGATGGTTGGGATCCTGAATGATGGATTGGACTTTATTGCGCCAGCGGATGCTTTGAATTTCACCGATTGATGGCAAATCACATCCTATAGCCCTCTGTGCTGATATCTCCACAACTTTTTCTAGTGCAGTTGTGGTGACTTGTAGTGAAGTAGTACTACCAGTAAAGACACTTCCTGTGGTTAAGGCTCATGAGGAACTTGCGCATTTCCTTTTCACACTGGCTACAGTATTGTAAGACCACACCAAGTTGGTGGAGAGCAACAGACCGGGGTACCTGAAGCAGCTGACAGTTTCCACTGCTGTGACATTGATGCTGATTGGGGCGTGACTCTCGCTGGGTCTCCTGAAGTCCACAATGAGTTATTTTGTCTTTTAGATATTCAGGGCCAGATTTTTCTCCGGGCACCATCTTGTAAGATTCTCCACCTCACTTCTGTATGTGAACTCATCGTTGTTGTTGATCAGCCCAATAATAGTGGTGTCATCTGAAAACGTAATAATGTGGTTGCTGCTGTAAGTGGCTGTACAGTCGTAGGTGAACAAGGAGTACAGCCTAGGACTGAGACAGCAGCCTTGGGGAGCTCCAGTTGACCTGCACAGGTTTTAAGGACACGAGGGGAGACCCACCTGGGCTGGCTGCTTTATGGTTTTTCTCTCTCTTAAAGGCTCTACACACCTCGTTTTTAGAGAGCTGTAACACAAAGTCCCCTGGTTCACTGGGAGCCTTGACAGCAGGCTCTGTGTTCTGAGCCTCAAAGTGGAAATAAAAGGTGTTCAGCTCATCTGGTAGAGATGCATCAATGTTGGAAATATCACTGGTATTGCCTTCATAGTTTGTGATAGCCTGCAAGACTTGCCCCATGCGCCTTAAGTTGCCGGGATTCAAACCGACAACCTTCCAGCCATAGGTTGGAAGGCTCTTCCAGCCAGAGCCACAGAGCCAGTGGAAAAATCCTTGAATACACACCAGTCATTTCATGTAATGCCAACAGCCATATCACTCTGCAACTCACAGCTGGCAGCCCACTGAAGCTAAGCAGGTGTGAGCCTGGTCAGTACCTGAATGGGAGACCTCCCAGGAAAAACTAAGGTTGCTGCTGGAAGAGGTGTTAGTGGGGCCAGCAGGGGGCGCTCACCCTGCAATTCATGTGGGTCTTAATGCCCCAGTATAGTGACGGGGACACTATACTGTAAACAGGTGCTGTCCTTCGGATGAGACGTAAAACTGAGGTCCTGACTCTCTGTGGTCATTAAAAATCCCAGGGTGTTTCTCGAAAAGAGTAGGGGTGTTACTCTGGCCAAATTTCCCATTAGCCCTTACCAATCATGGCCTCCTAATAATCCCCATCTATGAATTGGCTTCATTACTCTGGTCTCCTCCCCACTGATAGCTGGTGTGTGGTGAGCGTTCTGGTGCACTATGGCTGCTGTCGCATCATCCAGGTGGATACTGCACATTGGTGGTGGGAGAGGGGAGTCTCCATTACTTGTAAAGCTCCTTGAGTGGAGTATCCAGAAAAGCGCTACATGTGTAAGTGTATTACCAGTCATTTCAAAACAGCCTGCGAGTTCTTGGTCAGCAGTGTCTGACCAGCATGGCCTTTACTGCAGGTGGCGCGCTTTAGCTTCTGCTTGTAGACAAGAAGAAGGAGCAAACATGAAATGGAGCGGTATGCTCATTTAATTTTGGTTTAACAGTTATCCAGTGTGTCACTGCCTCTAGTGGGAATGGAGACGAGTTGAAAGTACTTTCGTAGTACCTTTTTAAGGTTGCAGTGGTTAAAGTGCCCTCCCCCGATAGAAACAGCTCCCTGATGCGTGTTGTCCTATTTGCTGATGACGCTGTACAACTCGCCGAGTGCTGCTTCACCATTAGCTTGCGGGTAAATGTACACAGCGGTCATAATAACAGGCGTAAATTCCCTCGGTAGAAAACAAAGTAAAAAGGCGCGACATTTCATAGTGAGGTATTCCATTTTAGATGAGCAAATCTGTAGAGACTTTGTACGTGAGTGCACCATCTCCTTTCTCCTCTCCGGAAGAATGAGCTGTGCGGTCCTTTCCGTAAAGCGTGAACCCATGCTGGGTTTCAGCCCAGTTTCAGTGAAACAGAAGACGCACCAGCCTCTCACGGCGCGCTGTGTATTGATGCGACAGTGAAGGTCGTCGATCTCATTGTACATTTGGCAGCACGATGCTGTGGAGAGGGGGCCGGCAGGCTAACAAGCTACTTCTCTTACGCCGCTTCCTCTTGCGTTCGTGGCCCTGTTGGCTCTGTGCTCGAGAAGCAAAGCTGTGTACTTTCAGTTCCACTGAATTGAAATCTAGGGCTCTAAAACTCAGGTCCAGGACTATTTATCGGTCGCACACGAAAACCGAGACGTAACACGAAAATAACAAACAAGAGAACTACATGCCAGACGCAGCCATTGGATCGGCGCTATTTTGAAGTATAGAATGAAGGAATGGCAGCGAGCAGTAGTTAGCTTTTCTCATCCCGGGAGCACGACTTTCTGTTAGTATTTGCTTCCTGATATTTGCAAAAATAGTCCATAAAGTTATAAAAATAATATTTGAATTGATATGTGATAGTATATCCAATCATTTATGTGTAAGATTATTAATAGGATTGTATAGAAATTGTGGATTTTTTTCAAGTTATCAGTTCTCTGAATGGTAAACTGAGAAAGATGAAAATACAATTTGTTTATTCTTCATGGTGCTTTCAAGTCCGAGCAATTTAAAAAACTTTAAACATGGTCACTCTCCATTTACATTCAGATCTCTGGCAGTCTAATTTGCGTGAGCCTTTCATGCCATAAAACCATGGACAGAACGTTTAGTCATGTAGTGATGTATTTTACTTGATTGTTGGTCAAAAAGGGCCATTGCAATTCAAACCTAATAAAATAATGGCCTGATAAAAGTGGTTTGAGAATCATAACAGTCAGCTGACTAATCATACAGTGCTGTGTGCCAGTCTAGATAACTCGGTTACTGCATGACTTTTAAGAGTGTGTTTCACCTAAGGTTTGTTGATTGAAACACACAGTCTCAAGATACACAGTAATGAAAATGACCAAGGGGTTCATTTTCCACTTCAACATGTATGTTTACATCTCCCGGTATAGGAACAATTCGTAACCGGGAGTTAACTATAATATGAAATCTAGAAACTTTACTGTTAAGGATGAATAAGAACCTGGGGGCCTATAGACAGCTATTAGATTAAGTGAAAGATGGCATTTAAGCACGTGTGATTCAAAGCATAATTAATTCCCTGTGGGTGAACTTTGAGGACAGCGAAAAGTACAAGAAACCAACTGAAGTTTACAGATCTGAAACCAGTATGGAACTCTGGCACTCCTGGGGGTTTTAATTATGTTTGCAACGGAAAGAGATTTTTTTTCTTGGCAGTTTTCATGATGGAATTAGAAAAGTAAGTTTATTGTTTGTTTTTTTCACAATAAGAGCACAATTTACATTTTCTACCACAAGTAAAAAAATGTTTTAGACGGAGGTTTTTCATATGCTGTTTAGGTGAGTCTGTTTATTTGCAATGTTTGATCATTAAGTGCCTCATGGTGCAGAGACCTGGCTTCATACTGGTTTAGAGACTTCTATCCTTTCTATTGACAATTCATTTCACTCTTCTGTTTTCTGTGATTTTATTGCCACAGTAAGTTAAACACCTTTCAAGTGGGTTGTTTCATTCGGGATCTTATGGTTATGTGAGAAGATTAAATGCCCAGGCAGCAATTCATTGTACAACTATTGTCAATAGGTGGCAGCATTGCATCCCATTTGGAACTGTTACGGTTTTTTTCTTTACCGACAAGCATGTATAATTCTAATGGTCTGTTTAATTTTAGCTGTTACAACGCAGGAAACTCTAACGTGTTCCCCACAAACCAGCCTCTGCCAGTTTGGTGAGGGATGTACAGGAAGGCTCTACCTCCCCAGCAGCTGCTTGGTCCTAATCCCCCTTGATAGTGGAGGGGACACTCTACTGTAGTGGGTGCAGTCTTTCGGATGAGCCGTTAAACTGAGGTCCTGACTCTCAGTGGTCATTAAAGATCCCCTGGCAATTCACGATAATATCTTGGCCAAATTTCCCCCCTCGGCCTTTACCGTGGCCTCCAAATTGTCCCCATGTCTGATTGGCTTGCACTGGCCCTGCGATGGACTGGCGTCCCATCCAGGGTGTACCCCGCCTTGCGCTCATTGTTTGCCGGGTAGGCTTCAGCATCCCGCAACACCGTATGATATAAAGCGTTTGGCAAATGACTTGACATGACATTTGCAAGGCAAGCGCCTTCATTACCACACACTTCCACTCATGTGCATGAACACACACACAAACACACACAAATGGAACTGTTCATTTTATCTTATAACCTGATTGAATTTGTGATGTTTGTAAAATAAATCGTCATTTGAACACAAATTTGTTACTCTGTGTCTTTTCTTTGCAAATAAAATCATTTGGTTAGTTTTGACCAGAAACACAACGGATGTGTTTCTGCTGTTCATGTGGCACCATTGCAAAATTTGAAATGGTTTCAAAACAAGTATCTTGGCTACACTTTTATAATCACTCAACATGTTTTTCTCTGGTCTTTACTGTAGTCAAAATAACACATAAATTGTGCTTATTTTACTCAAAAACGAGTAGTATAACTTCAGGTAAATGAGGTCTATATACCATAAGTTCCAAAAAGAAATGCAGAACTTGTTATAATGACGAAGAATGAAGTTAGTTAAAAGGTGTAACACAACATTAGGTGATAATATGTTTTATAATTGTTCTATAAAGAGTTATAATGAGCCGCCCAATTTTGGGCATGAACATCAAAAATAGAAAGCTGTCTTTTACATAACAGGAGGGCTAGATCAGGCCACCCTTCCACACCAGGCAAATAATCTTGGTTAGACATGCCGCTGTGAAGCCAACAGTGACAGTGAAATATCTCGAAAGACTGTGAGATTATTAAAACATTATGTAATATGTGTTTAACAACAAAGTCATTTACCTCTTAAGTATTTTTTCCTAACTTCTTACCATTTTACCAGAAGTAATTCCTTGCACAAGTAACTTTAAATGATTACTTTTTAAAAGTAATTTTTCCCATTACTTATTGTATTGGTGACTACATGCACACTATAATGTATAATGGTGTATCATCATAGTGACTTAAAACTAAAGAACTGTTACATTTTGATTCTACAGCCACCTCACACTGCGTGTTTTTGTGACCACAACAGCACAGGAAGTAAGACTGGGTGTTTCCACCCTACAGCAGAGTTTACAGCCAGCCTGCTCTGAGGTGAATATCGAAAAAGTTTAACCCACTTTTTTAACCCATACTTCCTGACTGATTGCTTGTCTGTGCTAAACATCACTCCCAGCACATACAGCACATACTGATTCCTTCGGTACAGTATATCTACTGTTCATGATCAGTCTGTATTTAGAATCTGATAAATCCTTTGACTGGATAAGCAAACATCAGGAGTACAAATTTAGCAGCAGCAGCAGTTGAAATGTTAAAAACACCTTTCTTACAAGATATGTAATTTTTCTAGGAAGACAAAGCTTTGTTTTGGAAATGCTTTTTATGTGCTTCATGTGAATATACTGTAAAGAAACACAACTTATTTGAAAATAATATTTATTTAATCTGTTTAAAACAAAACCATCCTTGGTCATACCCTTGATGTAAATACATTAAGTTACATTAAATGCCCATAGATACAGTACACATAATAAAACTTTGCTTTATCCTTTGCTGTTCTTTTATGCTTTAGAAAAAAAATCCAGTAAATATATTGACAGTTACATGAACAAATCATTAAACGACGTGTTAACTTTTGATATATGAAATGAAGAAAATACATTTAAAAAATAAATTGTATGCAAATGTCTGCCTTAATTTGCGAAATATTCAGTCGTATGGCATCAAAGGAGCCTACTATAACCCATCGTCTATTCTTGTATGGAACTTACTGTATGTCCAACTCCACATCTTCTCATTTTGCAGAAATACTTTGTAGAGAAATAATAGATGACTAGATTAAGCAAAAAATCTGTGAGGATACAGCAATTGTTATAGAGTAGTAAAAGAAGCTAGTAAAAAACTGATTCTGGAAAACAAAAATAAAAAACGATAAATAAAAATAACATTTTTAAGATTGGTTCCATAGCAGAAGGTTTCTCTTTCTTATAGAACTATATTCTTACAAATATTCAAATGTTTAATGATTCAGAAGAATGTTCTTAGTCTAAGACAAAGAAATGTTCCCATTTCTGTTTAAAAAATGTTCCTCAGTTGCATCAAAAAATGTTTTAAATCACAAATTCTAGAAGAAAGTAAGTCTTGTCTCATACATTTTCATTTTTATTTGAAACTACAATAATATGCTACATTTTGAGGAAACATATAACACACTACATGCACTTAGAAGAATGTAACCTAAATCATCTAGTCAAAGACAAATATAAATGTAGAATTGTTAATTGAATTAGATCATGATCTTCTTGGAAGATTAATTATAAATAATTCATGTCTCAAAATCATTTAACGGTATGCAGTATGTATGTGAAAATTTGAAATAAGGAAAAATACACATTTAACATGGATTTTTGACATCAAAATAAGATGTCATGCCTTATAAATTCATGTTATTTGACATTAAAGAAACCTAAATCACACTATTGCCTTATTTTGCATCATTTTTAGTCCTTTGGCATTAAAGAAACCTAACTAAATGTACAGAATCATTAATTTGTCTCAAGTAGCTGTGTGTAGTATATGAATCTTCACGTCATTTTGAGTGTGAGTTGTATCCATCTCCACACTTTCTTTCTTTTCCCAGAAAGACTCTAGAGAGAAATAATAGATGACTGGATCTAGACAGAAGTTGATACTGGTAAAGCATGTTACAAACCATAAAGTCAATCTGCAGACAGTGCCTTGATAGAAAGCTAAAAACAATACAATGCTCAATGGTGCAAAAAATACAGCAAACATGAAGACGTTCAGAAAAAACATCCACATAAGCTTCTTCTTCTCAGCCAGGAGCTGACCAGTCAGTGTCTTGTGCAGAGTTTTCAAAACCATCACAGTGCAGAATACGTTACATATAAGCAGAAGAAATACAAAAATAGCTAAAACAAAAGGCATTGGTGATATATTTGTTTTGTTCTGCCTCGAATGGCTCTCAAAACAACCAGAACTGTTAGCCAGGCTTTCATAGTGTTTTTTTGCCCAGATGGCGATGAGGATCATGGTGAAAACCCAGACTGCTAAGCATGTCGTGCCAGCTATCCTCACAGTGCGAATTGCCCGGGACCTCAGAGGATAAACCACAGCCAGGAAGCGATCCACGCTGATCAGGGTAATGAAGAAAGCACTGGAATAAATATTAGATCGGAACAACATCACGCTGATCGTACACATGACTTTTCCAAAGGGCCATTTCGAAGTGGAATAGTAATAGATCCTCAGAGGCAAAGACAGGACAAAGAGAAGGTCAGCAGTAGCCAGATTGGTCATGAAAACAGCAGGCGGAGACCTCATCCCATGTCTCCTCAAGAAAATCCAGAGAGAGATCCCGTTGAACGGCAGACCAATAACCATCACTCCAGTATAAACTGTGGTGAAAAGGTATTGGTAAGGTGCTGTCCCATTCACACTGCAGGTCGTGCTGTTCATTTCTCGTCTTTCAAAATGGTTGTGCAAACGGCAAAGTTCAGATGTGGCTGATAGATATATAAATCAATTAACAGCTTCTTAAATAAAATTTAAGATATAAAAGTGTGTAATATATGTAATCAGACTTGTAGCTTGTAACATACTTCAGAAGAAAGAAGCAAGCAGTTTATCAACGGCCACCATCTGTCTTTCTGTTTCCCCTTATCTCTTAGACTGACTTTGAAACTGCTTTCAAACCACTTTTAAACTGCAAAGGAACAAGTAATAGGTTTATTTCATGCTGAAAACAGAAGAAAGAAAACACTATGACTTCCTCTAAATCTTTTTCTTGATCTCTTTGTCATTCCTTCTCTTCCTCCCTGGGCTACTTGCCCCCCTACTTGCTAAACCAGCATTCTGTCTCTTCACAGCGATCTGTTCCAAGACCAGGCTCTCTAACCACCTCCTATTTCTTTACAGATATCGTCGTTATAATATGATTCCTAAAGGATTTTGCCTGAAATTTAACACTTTTTCTTTTGATTCCTACACCACCCAGAGTAACACTCAGAGACTTCTACAACAATTTTCTAAGAAACTAATAATTTCTACCATTTTCTCCCTCAAATAACAGATTACCCTTTCTGACAACAACAAAGAAGCCAAGGACTTTTTATGGCTCCACATCATCTTCCCTTTATAACTAACCTCATCAGATCCCTCAACTCCCAGCTCTACCAGTTCCTCACTTCAGAGAAGGATAAAAAACTCAATCATCTTCTGTAGAAAAATACCACCAACACCCCTACCACCTCCACCAATCCTAACCTTGTCATTACTATACCCTCTGACCTTTCACTTTAAAAAGTTAAACGATCTCTTAGCAGAGGCCTCAGGTTTGTACCAGTCCCCAAGAAGCTGGACATCCCCCAAACCCAAGTCGACCTTTTTTTACTGCAGGATTCTGCAGGATTCGTCTCGGAACACATTTTTCTGATGACTCCTCACAGGCAGCTGACAACAACCCGGTTATTGATGCAATTAACAATATTAATCCTAAACAGAGCTGTTTTCCACCAGTTGATTACTTCATTAACTAATGCATCAATCAAGCTCCCAAGACCCTTTCTATACCCAGTGAACACAGGTCTAACCTCACCCAAGGAGAAACTCAGGCACTCCCAGGCTTTGTCCTGGACCTCTAGAAGTGATACCTTGATGACTGTGTTGTGCCGCCACATGCTCTAATGACCAGCTAGAGCACTTTCTGCATCACTTCACCAACCCGTCTCTCAAATATACAGATAATGTATTATCCGCTAGTCTTCCGTTTCTTGACATAAATCTATCCATTAACCATCCCCGATTCTCTACTTTGGTCTATTACAAACCCATAGATTCAGATGGCTGTACACAGCTATCTTCTGTACAGCTCATTTCACCCCAAACACACTAAAAACCCTCTCCCTTTTTCACAGTTCCTTCCGCTATGACATTTCTGCAATGATAACATTGATTTCCAGAAGCAAGCACTCAAAATGCACTCTTTCTTCATCAACAGAGGATACCCCACCCATATTATTGACAGGGCCCTCACCAGAGCCAAAAACAGCCCTTGAACTACCAACTCGATTAGGAACTCCTGGCCTAACAAACACATTCCTTTGGTGCTTCCCTACCACCCTAACACGCTCTCTGTCCCCAGGACCGACAACTTTCCTATCCTACAGGATGATCCCTCCATTGGTTCCCTCTTTCTTGACCATTTCCTGACCTATCATCTCATATCCCCGACCACCTAATCCGTGTAACCTTCCTGTTCATAGCTCCCTTGACCGCCCTCAGTAATCATCCGGACACTTTCCCCTGCAACAGAGCTTGCTGTATCACCTGCAAGTACACATCTAACACCACACTCATTCAAGGCCCCTCAGGACAATTCCGGATCACCTAGATGACATCTTGTACCTCCAGCAACCTTATTTACTGTATCTATTGCAGTAAATGCCCAGCCATCTACACTGGGGAAACAGGAAGGAGACTCAGAGACCGCTTCAGAGAACATGTTAGGGCTGTGAAGATTAAAAATTTCTCCAAGCCCATAGTTTCTCATTTCACCTCTGATGGCCATGATCACACTGATCTCTCCATCTGCGTTCTCAAAGAAGGGTTTCTTAACCTCCTTAGCAGAATGACATCAGAAGCTAAAATTATTCTGAAACTTGGTTCACACCTTCCCCCTTCTCTTAACAACAGACTTATTTTCTTCTAATTGTGTTTTCTTTCTTCTTTTTTCAGCATGGAATAAACCCATTACTTGTTCCTTTGCAGCCTACGCATGCTAACGCAGCTACCCACCTGAACCACTTTTAAACTGGACAGTTAACATGCAAACCAATGAGCTGATGCTGTCTTTCAAAATGAAATTATTTGATATACCAATCTGACAATCCTGTGGTACAGCTCTGCTGTACATGAAACATATTTTGCTCATCTCCAACTTGTAATTGTCTAATGTGGTCATGTGCTCTTAGTGACTTAAATAGTCATGATCTACACCTCTGTAGATGCACAGAATAATTACTCATTAATGTCAAAGTGGTTTTGATAATGAAGAACAGTGTTGTGCAGAAGAAATAGGCTGCTTCTAAGGTTCTATGGACACTTGTTATGGACTTTTTTTCCCTTTCTCAAAGGCTAGGTCAGACGTGTTGTTTGCAGCCTCCCGATTTTGTACAAGAGCAAGTATTTTACCTCCTGGGTAAAATGTATTTTGAGAGAGAAAATTTATGAAAGGCTAGAAATTCACAGTTTAAAAATAAGTCTTCATTTAGAGTACTGTGTATAAATGTGGTTACCACACTTCATAACTTTTATAGTCCTAAAGGAAAGTCTTGGAAAGGCTAAAGAAACCAAACCTCTATAGTCCTGGACAGATGAGACTACTGGGGGTATTGTTATTACTAAATACATTCTTTGTATGGCACCAGGTATTATTTGTGAACCTCTTGTCTAGTGGTTTAATTTAGTGAAACTTGAGGCAAGTAGCAGAACAATTAGTTCAAATCCAGGAATGTCATTGGCAATGAAACAGTATTCATACTATCATGTAGATAAACACCTGGATCCTTTTCATTCAGCATACGAATGAAATGTTGTATGTTCAAAGAGCTATGTGTAACGAACAGTTCTTTATAAACCCCTATGCGGACGACACAATTCGGAACAGTGAGGAAACACTGGGTGAAAAGCCACGCAGGAAACGGGGAATCAAAACAGGGGGCGTGTTCTTGGTGCGCTGGTGTTCAGGGGGGTGAGTCCGGGACAAACAATCCAGTAGAAATCCAAAGGGGGAATCCAAAACGAAAGCAAAAGTCCAAAACCGGGAGGTCCATCCAAAAACAGACCAGATAAAAACCAGAACCGGCAGACCGGGACCGGGCGCTTCGAGGTCCCGGACTCCCACGATACGGAGATCAGGTGCAGAGCCGGGATTAATGTCAGCGCCTGGCTTTTAAGGTGGACTGGGAACAGGAGACAGGTGCGCAAAATCAAGTCCAAAGTGAGAGGGCCGGAGCGCCCTTAAGGGGGGAGGGATTACAGTCGTGACACTAGGCTCATTAGGCTGCACAATATTCATTCCCTTAAAAAGGAACATTGTTGTTTTAGGTTGTAATTAAATAATAACGTTTAAAGAAACATTTTTGTTCAGCATGCAATCAAAATGTCAGTCATAAGAAAACACTACACTTATAGCAAAACAGATGATTTCCTTTTTTATTATGAAAGTAAAAGTCCTTCTGCATTGCCTTTTAGCTAAGCATCCATTTATCTGACATCTAACATCCTGCAACTTTTTGAGGTATTTCTAATTTTAGCATTTGGCGCAAACAAGACAAGAAAGCTATAAAAACACAGACTTCTGTGCATCTTTTCCGATAAGCTTTGGTTATCTGACAACGGCTGCTCCCCTGGAAATAATTTTTTAAATGACAGGTTACAGGTTTCTGTTTTTATTCTAGATACCTGGAATAGTAACAAACAATAGTAAGAACATTTTTTTACATGACAAGTAAAAAAATCAGCATTTATTATAATAAAAATAAACTTCCAGAGACTCATCCCAAATCTTTGCACACTATGCGTTGGGCATATCCTGCATATGCACAAGTATGTTCAGATAAGAGAATCTAAACATACAGAATCATATAACACAACACAAAATTGTTAGCAATGCTGTATTTACTTTAAAAAGTAGTTTACAATCTCCTCTAAAATGTAAAATGTATCAATAATGCTACTATTTATCAATATAATGTTACTAATGTATCAATAATGACACTGGGAAGGCCAGTAGATGATCATTTATCTGCATACCTCTATACTTTTTAAAAAAATGCTGGACACTTGGTTTGAAGAGAATATGATGATGTGAGTGATTTATTTTCTGACCACTGTGTGCATGTTTTGAAAATGAAAATTATATAATGTGTTTTTTAATTGAAAGGCACCAGCTTACTTTTGAGATGATTTGGTGACTAATTGTTAATAATCAACAATCAGGAAATGAATTATTTGGGCAGAGCTTGATATGTTTAAACAAACCACACACACGTTTTGAAATAGTATCTACAATTCTAACAACAAAAAAATAAGTTAAAACAATAGAGAACATGATATTCAAATTTGATCTTAAAAATTGCCACAACACGTATTACTTTTGCTATGTATTAATATGCCTAATGAGTTGTGTTGTGGCTCAGGAGTTATGTAAACGACATTCACTTAGGTTAGAGCTTTGCTTTTTTAAACCTTGATATCAGTCTTATAATATATTTTCGTAGAGTCTGATTAACTTTGCCTCCTTTGTGATACAGACTGTAATCGCTGGATGTTTCACAAAGTTACAATTTTTCCTAAGTATACCCTGAGAAAATGTATCTCAATAGCTTCTCTAAAGTTTAAGGAATCCATATACTATAATGATACTGTCCTCAGGGCAATAAACATAAAAAAACACTATCAGCGATACAAGCTTTGACCTTTTACATATGTTCACAGTATAGCTAACATCAATGATGTCAACAGATGTTAAATTCATAAAATGACAATTCTGAATATGAAATGTTAATCCCAAGTCCCCTGACTTGGGCCTGTCCCAGGCTTGGGGTCTGTTCACCCAGCACACAATGGTTTACCAGGCTTCTAATCTTTTGGCTTATTCTAGGGACTACTCTGCACTTGATGGGAGTCCAGTGTGCAGACGTTTACCTCAGGTCTGTCTGTTTAAAATGTTTACTGAAACAGAACTGCAGGCCATGCAAAAGCCTGTTCTGGGATTTTTAACCTCACACCTGACATGTTGTGACTGTAGTTACCTCAGAGTGAGCTACTTAAAATGAATAATTTTATGATATTATTATTAAGAAGAATTCCTTTCATTTACAATATATAGCACTTTTCTGGACGCTCTGCTCAGTGCTTTACAGGTAATGGGGATCCCCTCCTCCATCACAGATGTCCAGCATCCACCTGGATGTGATGTGACATCAGCCATAGAGCTCCAGTACACTCACCACACACCAGCTCTCAGTGGGGAGGAGAACAGAGTGATGAAGCCAGTTCATAGATGGGGATTATTAGGAAGCCATGAGTGGTAAAGGCCAATGGGAAATTTGGCCAGGACGCCGGAGTAACACACCTACTGTTTTCAAGAAACGCCCTGGGATTTTTAATGACCACAGAAAGTCAGGATCTTTCATCCGAAGGACGGCACCTTTTTACAGTATAGTGTTCCTGTCACTATATTGGGGCATTAGGACCCACACAGACCGCAGGGTGAGCACCACCTACTGTCCCATTTACACCTCTTCCAGCAGCAGCCTTAGTTTGTCCCAGGAGGTCTCCCATGCAGGTACTGACCAGGCTCACTCCTGCTGAGCTTCACTGGGCTGCCAGCTGTGAGTTGCACGGTGATATGACTGCTGGATATTTAGTTCAAACAGAAGGCAGTCCACTGTGTGTTGTGTCGTTGACTGAATGAGTGGCGGAAAACTTCACTGCAGGAACCTTCTGAATTTTACACACACAGGCCTCTAGCTCTGGACTGGCCCACTTGTTGCCATAAACAGCACAAATAGACAAGCTCTTCAGAGAGGAGGCTCTTTGCCTGAAAACTGAAATTCGACTGCCTGGAGTGTGAAGTGGTATGCTTGGCACGACTGTTGGGGTCTGAACTAATCGAAGGAAAAGCCAGAGGTGTCACACAGCCAAAACTTCTACTTCTTAAGAAATTGCATTCCTTTGTGGCCTACACCTGTGAACATGACCTATGTAGATACCAAGTTTCTTCCTACTTAGCTTTATCTGCTTAATGGTTATTGTTAATCTGTTTTTGTTTTACATAAAACAAGCATTTGTCAAATCTTGGTATTATCTACAGTTGGTCACAGCATCTGAACAATTAGACAATCCATTAGCAGATTGTTTTAAAATAATTAGAAGTGGAAATAGGTGTTATATTTACCTGACAACACACACACCTTGCTTTTAGAATGTATTCTCTTTTTACTTTCCTAGTAAAAAGAGAATACAGTACATTAGGATATTATTACTTTCTTTGACTATTTTCTTTCTATAAATGTTAGTAGTGAGTTTATAAAGGAGGGCCAACTATATCTGATTAAAAGATGAAAAATGTTTTTTTAATTTTTTTTTCACACCTTTGAACCCTGCTGGGCTTGAATGTATCTCGTAATCCTCAAACAAACCAATTCCAAGATCAATTAATAGCTTTAATATTACTTTGTCAAATTCAACCAATTTCACTTGTACTTTCTGGTGATGCTTTATGAAAGCATTGTACACTTAATGGGCTTCTTTTGTTTTAAAAAAATAAAAAAAAACATCCATAATAGCCTGTTAGCCTCACTCATCTCAAAATGTGACCCACATTAATTCTGAGCATTATTGTTAAATCTATTTTCATATCCTGTTACATTTACTATCTAGACAAATTCACAAATTTGATTTGTGCAATTTCCGTTGCATGATTTGTTATTTCCTGCCTTGGTGTAGCAGTGTGGAGAAGCTGCATTTGAAACTACAAAAACTACTCTGATTGCTCCAGTAGAATCCCCAGCTGCACAAATGTGAATGTCTTTTCGATAAAAGCCTGTTAGCGCTGTAGCTGTACAAACTTACAAATCTTTAAGAGAAAAAAAGGGATCCACTGTGAAGGTCTAAGTAAGGGTTACAAAAATATGAAATATCAGGAACTGACTGAATGCATTATTCAATAAGTAAAATAAATGATCATAACCCCCAACTTGTGAAGATGCCAGTAAATACCTGAATGGTTGATATAGTTGGAGGCATATTGATTATTTGTTCTCGGGCACAACTTTGGTGAAAAGAGGCACACTTGGTTAAACAAATATTTATTAACAGTAACAGTGACACACATACACTACACACAACATAAACATACAACACACAAGTTACAATGTATACAGTATGTACAGACAAGGCATTTTAAGCTGCCTTTTAAACTAAATGCTATACAACCTACAGTTAAATCTCTCTCTAACCCAGATGCCACAAAATTAAAATGGAAGCCTATCTCCCTCTACTAAAAGTCACCCCTAGCAGGAGTGGCAGTACTAAACTGAGGGATTCCTCACTCAAGAACTCCAAGTTCCCTAAAAACTACAAAATAGCAAGCTCTCTCGGCAAGATGCAAAAACGTAGCTCCAATCAGGGTTTTTTTTTTTCAGTTGATCATGGAGTAGGGACTCTCGCCTGGCTCAGCCTTCAAATTTGAACTCCTCCTGACTCCTCTCTCTCTCGTGGTCTCACCTTCTTTTTCTTTGTTTCTCTCTGCTTTCCTTCTCCTCATCTGGTCTTATATGGTGTGTTTCTGGACTGTTGATTGACACTTAATCATTTACCCAGAACTTAATTAACTATCTTAGAAAGTGCTGTTACTGAATATACTGAATCTCAAATTCTGGAGAAAGCAAGTCTTGACTCATGCATTTGCATTTTTTAATTTAAAGAATAATAGTATGCTGTTACAAGCATGTTTTTTTTTTTTACCAAAAATGTTTTTAATGGAACATGTAATGCACTTTAAGCTGCACATAAGCTAAATCATCCAGTCAAAGGCAAATATAAATTCATTTAATGTGATCTTGATCTTCTATCATTTCAAGGCAATTCTATTAAGCAAATGGAAGTCAGTTATAACGTTATATCCACATAGCAAAATCATTTTACAATAAATGTGAACATTTGAAGTGAGGAAAAATACACATTTCACAAGTATTTTTGTCAGCAAAAAAGTTATTTGGAAATAAAGAATCCTAAATCATACTATGTAGTCTATGTATCTGCATATTGAAAATGAAAAAATTGCACACATAAGGCCTGCCTTGTTTTGCATTCTTTTTAGTCATTTGAAATTAAAGAAGTCTAACTAAACGTACAGAATCATTCATTTGTCTCAAGTAGCTTTGTGTAGTATATGAATCTTCACATGTCATCTTGAGTGCGAGTTGTGTCCATCTCCACACTTTCTTTCTTTTCCCAGAAAGACTCTAGAGAGAAATAATAGATGACTGGATCTAGACAGAAGTTGATACTGGTAAAGCATGTTACAAACCGTAAAGTCAATCTGCAGACAGTGCCTTGATAGAAAGCTAAAAACAATACAATGCTAAATGGTGCAAAAAACACAGCAAACATGAAGACGTTCAGAAAAAACATCCACATAAGCTTCTTCTTCTCAGCCAGGAGCTGACCAGTCAGTGTCCTGTGCAGAGTTTTCAAAACCATCACAGTGCAGAATACGTTACATATAAGCAGAAGAAATACTAAAATAGCTAACACCAAAGGCATTGGTGATGATATATTTGTTTTGTTCAGCGTCGAATTGCTCTCAAAACAACCAGAACTGTTAGCCAGTCTATCATTGTGTTTTTTTGCCCAGATGGCGATGAGGATCATGGTGAAAACCCAGACTGCTAAGCATGTCGTGCCAGCTATCCTCACAGTGCGAATTGCCCGGGACCTCAGAGGATAAACCACAGCCAGGAAGCGATCCACGCTGATCAGGGTAATGAAGAAAGCGCTGGAATAAATATTAGATCGGAACAACATCACGCTGATCGTACACATGACTTTTCCAAAGGGCCATTTCGAAGTGGAATAGTAATAGATCCTCAGAGGCAAAGACAGGACAAAGAGAAGGTCAGCAGTAGCCAGATTGGTCATGAAAACAGCAGGCGGAGACCTCATCCCATGTCTCCTCAAGAAAATCCAGAGAGAGATCCCGTTGAACGGCAGACCAATAACCATCACTCCAGTATAAACTGTGGTGAAAAGGTATTGGTAAGGTGCTGTCCCATTCACACTGCAGGTCGTGTTGTTCATTTCTCTTGCCTTTCAAAATGGTTGTGCAAACGGCAAAGTTCAGACACAGCTGATGAATATAAAATAGTGTCACTTCTTCCTTTTGCAGTGGTAAGTTTCTATTTGAGTACAAGCCCATTACACTGTGGTACGTTATAACTACCTTTTTCTTCAGCTGCCAACCACTTCTGTTTGATGTTCTCAATGAGAAAAAAAAATCCCAAACACCTTTTTTTAACCATCTGTGTTCAATTTTCTTTTCATACATGAATTACTTGTGCTGTGCTATCGAGAAATTCGTGTTGTGCTATAAGAAAATTAGATTGGGTTTTATAAATTAATTTGAAAATTTATAAAGTGATTTTACACAACACTGCCACCAATAAATTTAACTTCAATTCAAGAATTTTATGCATTGTCATATGTTTCTCAACTGATGATTGTACACTAAATGCAAAAATATACACCTCTGCTTAGAAATGGAATCTATTTTTTTTACATTCTTGATGTTAAAACTGCTTACATTACACGCTCACACCCGAAGAAAGCTGCACAAATGAAACGTTGTTTTCTTACTTCTCCTTTCAGCATGGAATAAACCTATCACTTGTTCCTTTGCAGCCTATGCATGCTGAGACAGCTACCCACCTGAACAACCGCTTACATTATACACATATGTAATATTATTGAGACAGCTCTTCATGAACACATCAGGAGAAATGTCCATCAAAATGTCATTCCCCATATTAAAGAATACATTACATCTTTGACTGCAGAAAGAAGCCAAAAACACAGACTCAAAACTTCCAACCAATAAGACTTGGAGAAAAGTAAAAAGGTCAGGTCATTTTAATACCATCCACATTCTTGCATGCAGTTCATGCAAAAATATAATGAAAGGTGTTAAAACACAACGGGTATATAAATAAATCCACTTTGTTCAAATAAACCATTTGATATTTTTGAAAAAATCTACAAAACATCTCATTCTGAGTCAAATCAAGGAGGAGCAGAACATTTCAAATTGTGGAAGAATTGGTTACGTGAAGTGCAGTCTGAAGCAGGCCGAAGTCTGAAATATCATTTCTAAAGGCGGAGTGGTGGCACTGTGGCTAAGGATCTGTGCCTACAGCTGGAAGGTTGCTGGTTTAAATCCTGCGGCTGACAGAGGAATCCTACTCTGTTGGGCCCCTAAGTAAGGCCTTTAACCCTAGCTTCTCCAGGGGTGCTGTATAAATGGCTGACCATGTGCTCTGACCCTAAGCTTCTGCGTGCCTGTGTGTCTCACGGAGAGCAAGCTGGGGTATGCGAAAAAAGACAAATTCCTAATGCAAGAAATTGTATATGGCTGATTAAGTGATCTTATCTTAAGTGTCCCTGTCTGTGGCCCATTGCAGCTCAAAACCTGCCGAAGCTGAAATTCCAATTTGCTTGAAGAAATACTTGGATGTGATCCTTGGATCGATCACCTGCTAGCAACCAAACAGGGAAGGGAAGAAAAACCCTGCTCCTCTGAGCGCCTGCGGGGGACTGGACACCCCCAGTTTCAGAGCCAGGAGAGGCAAAAAGAGACTTGGACTAAAGCAAGTGGAAGGGCTTGGAGGGACTCTTTTAGTGTACAAATCCAGCCCCACAACCACTTGCAGAATAAATTGATTGAGAACGGACAATTGCCCTTCAAGACATTTTTGATTTGATAAAGATTTCATGTTTAGAGTTGTACCCATTGAAAGAATTGTACACTTTGGGGAAATAAAGTTTATTTTGTTAAAAAATTGTAAACCTATAACTTAAGAAGTTCAGAAAAGAGTTTAGAGACTTGTTGATAAGGGCCCTTTCTGAAACTTGCATTGCCATTCTCAAGGAGTGGTTTATATTGTGTTGTGAGACATTTTTTAAACTCACTTTTGTGAGATTTTTTTTGCAGTAAAACAGGTTGGATGTTAAGGATTAATTGGGTGGTTTTTGTTGGGTACAGATGATAGTTAACTCAACTGTCTTTCCATTTCACCACTGGACAGTAGACACATGATAGTGGACATACTTTTTCATTATTCTTTTCAGCCAATTAAACATTTGAATGTGGTCTACACATACTTAAACGTTTTCCAGGGAGCCCAGGGGTACAGCACCTTCTTCAGTGACACAAGCAGCAGTATTTGTGAATGAGACAAACAACACAAATTATTTTTGTACCGTCAGACCTTATTTTTGAGGATGTTCAGTGTTGGTTATTGATGAAATATTATTGTAGCGCCATGCGGGGTGCTTTAGCCATGCGCACACAAGGCTGGCTGGGAACAGTGCCTGTGGGCAGGACTACTGGACTGTATATAGTGGGACGGAGGCTGGGAGACAGTCTCTTCCCTTCGTGTGTGTGTGTTAGTGTAGGTGCTGTGGTGTAAGCCATGTCGCCGGTTTGAGTTAATAAATGTGTTGTTCAAACCCCATTCCCTGAGTCCCATGCCTGCTCCATTCCTCGCTGAACCCGAATTCGTTACATTATCAATTTGTGCTGATGACCCATCATGTCTTGAGACCAAGAATCAAATTAAAAAAGTCATGTGGAATTCACATGCAGATACCTCAGAGAGAAAACAGTTTCAGAGCAGTAATGATAACTCAGTGTAACAGAGCAGCGGGATCAGTGTCAGTGTCAGAACTGGGTTAGGTCACTAGAGGGCAGCCTATGTGAATATATAATTGTGCACTATGGTATTGGGGGATTGGCTTCATCTGTTTGTAAACTGGTTTGTAAACAGTGGTTCTCCAATTGTGTTCCGTGTGAGTTCTCACATAGAAAAATAAAAATTTGCTATTAATAAAAAAATGTGTTACGATGGCTTTGCATGGCTCCAAGAAGTCAGAAAAAGTAGGCATATCTTCTGAAACGTCATCTAATTAACTCTCTGGATAAATTTCTGTACTTTCGCTGCTTGAGCCAGAAGGCTCCTCAAAGGTGTCGGATGAAATTTCCTCTTCCATCTGCGCTTCTTTCTTGTTTGGAGATAAAAATGTTTGCCATTTCGCTATCCGGCAGCTCTCAAAGACTCTCGCAATGAGAGAAAATGGCGTGTTACTAGGTAGAAAGATCGCTTAGAAATTACTGCAACCACGAGAGAAAAAAAAAGAAAAATGTGAAAAACAATTAAAAGACTTCGCGACTTCACGTCACAAGAAGGTGAGAGGTTCAATGATCTGATTTCAGCCTCTTCCATACAAACAGCTTTTAATGAAGTGCAGTTGGCAGTGTTTTGGTGCAGCACCAAAAACGAATATCCAGTATTATCATAGAAAGATCTTGCTGTTCTTTGTGACCACTTATCTGTGTGAAACCGGATTTTCGTCATACGTGTATCGTATCGCAACAGTTTAGATGCGGAGTCGAACATGAGACTGCAACTCACATCCATAACTCCAAATATAAAAAAGTGTAGAAATAAGAGGCAAACTCACTCATCACAACGAGATTGTTCTGTTTCTGCGGGTTTAGTAAAGTAAATTGGTTCATTAAAAATTATCAGTACTCTTAAAAAAAGTCATGTATTGCTGTCTCACTTTGTTTTACTTAGTAATTTTGCTGCCAACTTTTCCTGTTTGCGCAGGGTTCGACCATATAAAGTGTCGTCTGTTTCTATAAATCTATTATTTTTTCCCCTTTGTTAACTATGCAAAAAAATAAAAGTTTTCAAACCAGAAGGAAAGCCTTCGACTTTTCTTCTGATTTGGTCGAACCGGCCGTTAGAACTTTGATTCTTTTATTCTCAACGAGTATTTCGTGATTAAGCTTTATTGAACTGTAGGGGTGCTAATCAGAAAAGTTAGCATGTGATTAATCCATCCATTTTCACTTCCGCCTTTCCTGGTGAGGGTCGTGGTGAAGCCGGAGCAAGCAACGAGTGCAAGGCAGGGTACCCCCTGGACAGGGCGCCACTCCATCGCAGGGCAAGTGCAAGCTAATCATACACATGGGGACAATTTGGAGGCCGCAGTAAGGGCTGAGGGGGGAAATTTGGCCCAGACACTGGGATACCTCCCTACTCTTCTCGAGAAATGCCTGGGGATCTTTAATGACCACTGAGAGTCAGAACCTTGGTTTAACGTCTCATCTGAAAGACCACTCCCACTACAGTATAAGATAAGATGACTTTATTAGAGACACACAGACATGAAGAGAAGCTTTGGATCAGAGCACAGGGTGAGCCCTTGTATAGCGCCCCTGGAGCAGCTGGGGTTAAGGGTCTTGCTCAGGAGCCCAACAGAGTACGATTCCTCTGCCAGCCGCGGGATTTGAACTGCCAACCTTCCAGCCACAAGCACAGATCCTTGGCCACAGAGCCACTGCTTCACCCCATTAGTATAGTGTCCCTGTCAGTATACTGGGGCATTAGGACCCACACAGACCAAAGGGTGGGCACCCCCCGCTGGTCCCACTAACACCTCTTCCAGCAGCAACCTTAGCTTTCCCAGGAGGTCTCCCATCCAGGTACTGACCAGGCTCACACCTGCTTAGCTTCAATGGGTTGCCAGTTGTGAGTTGCATGTTGATATGGCTGCTAGCTGAAATAAACTCAATGGGCTCATACAATGCTTACAATTAAAACAAAAGCAATCGACAGTTTCATCCTTAATAATTGGCTAAATTGCCTCTGAATAGCAGTCCTAGAATGCTTTTTGCAGAACACCACCATAGCTAATCCTGAAAAGTAAGAAAAATGTTGCTGGGGATCCATTAGAAAAGAGTTCTGTCATCGAAAAAGTTTGAGAACCCTCTAAGGGTTCAGGAGCTAGACGGAGGTTGTCTACACAGGTTTGGGCTAGAGCCTCGCAGTCAGGCTTAACAGTGAGAAAATAATTGCAACATCTGGGTATTACAGGAAGGTTTGGGATTTCAGGGCGTGGTGTCTGGAAGTAGGGAGACGCCTAGAACGAACAGAGACATCAGGGAGCAGAGGGGTTTCTTGTGAAAGCAGGGAAGCAGGGAAAGTTCTCGAAGAGTAGCAGCCTCTGTCGTTTACGGGCAGCCCGCCTGTAAATTAAGAAAAAAGGAGGTAGGGCGGGCAAACGGGAAAGACCGAGTCTAGGCTCTGGCTTGCACTGCTGTTCCCCAGAAGGGACGAGAAAAAGGCGTGCGAGCGACTGACCAAGTTGTGGTTGGGGACGATTATTTACAACAGCGCGCAGACTAGGTATATGAGTCACACTTCGCATTATACAGCACACAGGAGCTTTAAAGAAAGTGCACAGAAGGTCAGTTATAAATGCATCTGACTACAGCAGTAATGTCATGCAACAGAGATAGGATAGGCCTGTACAATGAGCCTCAATATAAAGAGTTTACTTTGGTTTTTATGACCAAAGTAAAGCTGACAGTTTACTCAGTTTCTCACCGTGAATAGGAGGTCAGTCCTATTCCTGGAAAAAAGCAATCCTGATGCCCACACACACAGCTGGGTGAGCTACAGAGCCCAGGGGTACACGACTTTTTCAGTGACACAAACAGCAGTATTTGTGAATGGGATTTAAACATCAAGAGTCCTGAGCCCTAGAACAACTACTACGCTACACAGTTTCCAGAGCCAGAGCCAGAGCCATAATGGAAAAGTAGTAAAATAATTTGGAAATCTCCCTGGAAATGTATTTTTTAACAGAAAAAAAGTAGTTTTGGTGTAGTACACCTTCTTCTGTTAATGAATCTAACATATACAAAAGATTCAGTTTAATTCCGTACAGGGATCCCCTTGACAAGCGTGTGACACTGGGCCAGACAGATATTTCTTATCTGCTCCAGTTCAAATTAGGTCAATGATTGTGGCTATGTTAATTTCTGTAACAAGGAACAAGGAATTTGTTATTCTGGTAATTCCTTTTTTCCTTTTTCAGCAAATCCTGGTTTTGCATGTTCTAAAATAATAAGTTAAATGGAAATTGCCTGCCAAGGTAGTTTGTGATGCAAGATGTTTTAGTGTAAATGGACCTTCAGATTTCTGTTCCTCCCTGCTCTGCTTATTCGGCAAAAAGGAAGTGGGCTGCATTGTTTCAATTTGTATTTAAGGATGTGTAACAAATGATTCGTGAGAAATGTTGTGGATTAATGGTTACACAATGGGAAACAAAACATGTTTAAATGAAAAGCCCATTAATGTACTTTTACTCAGCATCATACCTGAAATGCAGCAGTTAGGAAGCACAGACTGTAGATGAGACCGGTGAGAAAATACCCTTTATTGTTCTTTTTCGCGTTTTTCACTGCTGCTGTTTTTTGCATTCATGCACTGTCATGTTCAAATCCACACACAATCGTCTTCATTGAAAAGTGTTAGTTATTACTGTAGTGGAAAAATAAGAATCTGTGGCATCATTCCATTGTTTGATTCGCCACCGTTAGTTTATCTAGTAGCCAAACAAATGTAGTCTTTGGTCTGTCCTTAATAGTTGTCCTTAACCACTGTGGGGTTACCTGGTAGTTTGTGCACTTACAGCATGAACGTTTTCTGACTTCTTCATGCATTGTTGTTCCTGTTCATTTGCCTGTTTAGTAGATATCCAGTTCTCTTTAAAAATTAAGTAATAGCATATTGCATCAAATAGGCAGTTGATGCTTGTTAGACAAATGCTAAGGTGAACGAAGTCCCGGAGAGGTTGAATTGATTCTGTAACTTTCTTCTTTGCAATGAAATACACAAGTGCTGCAATATGATATGGTGTGAAACATACCAAGAACGTCACAAGGTTAGAGAGGACAATTTTAACTGATTTGTTATTCTTTAATGTCTGGACCTCTGCTTTCCTTTTCCTCATTGTTCTTAAAGTTCTGATGACCTGGATCGAACAGAAGATCATGATGAGGGCACTGGCAGTGTACACGGTCTCCATCATGACCACTATGTGTACTTTTTCCCAGGTTTTATTTGAGAAACCTCGGAAACAGTAGATGGCATTCTTTTCGTGAAGGTTGTATACTTCCACGCTTGCTCCAAAAATGACAACCCATATTGCGAAACAGGCGACGGCAGCTTTTTGAGGGGAACGGAGGGTTTTTGCCAGGAAAGGATGTCTTAAGGCGATGTAGCGATCAACTGAAATGCATGTTATGAGCAGAATGCTCCCGTACATGTTCACATAGAGCAGGCTCTCCAAGAATGAGCACAGGGTGTGCCCCAGTACCCAGTTGTATTTGTAAGAATGGATCTTAAAAGGCAGAGAGAATAGCAAAAAGGAGTCATTTAAAATTAGATTTGCCAGATAAACTGTGGATTCAGTGCATTTTCGTATTTTAAAAAGCAGAATCCAAAGTGCAGATAGATTGAGTACAAGGCCTACAACAAATGTTGGGATGTAGACTATCCATTGGATCCAGCACACCAAGCTGCACTCTTCATTACCAGACATTCTGTTCTGAAAGAGAAAACGTTCACGTGAGAGCTCCTAGAGCAAACATTGATAATTTAATAATAATAATAATTAATAATTGCTTTCACTTATATAGCGCTTTTCTGGACACTCAACTCAAAGCACTTTACAAGTTATGGGGACTCCCCTCCACCACCACCAATATGCAGCATACCTGGATGATGCAACTGCAGTCATAGTGCGCCAGAACGCTCACCACACACTAGCTATCAGTGGGGAGGAGAGCAGAGTAATGAAGCCAATTCATAGATGGGGATTATTAGGAGGCCATGACTGGTAAGGGCCAATGGGAAATTTGGCCGGGACACCGAGGTTACACCCCAACTCTTTTCGAGAAACGCCCTGGGATTTTTAATGACCACAGAGAGTCAGGACCTCAGTTTTACATCTCATCCGAAGGACGGCGCCTGTTTACAGTATAGTGTCCCCGTCACTATACTGGGGCATTAGGACCCACATGAACCTCAGGGTGAGTGCCCCCTACTGGCACCACTAACACCTCTTCCAGCAGCAACCTTAGTTTTTCCCAGGAGGTCTCCTATCCAGGTACTGACCAGGCTCACACCTGCTGAGCTTCAGTGGGCTGCCAGTTGTGAGTTGCAGAGTGACATGGCTGCTGGCTGTACTTTAACTGAGTGTCCAAGGGTATCTTCTTGCAGGGATGGCTTTAGGGCAAATTATGCCCAGAGAAAACTACACCCATGATGATAGCCATGGGCTGCTGTGGGTAGTGTCCTCTCTCTGAGGAAAACAAAAATTCAACTTTGGGAAAACTCCATCTCCTAAAAACGTTTTTATTTTGCACTCCTCTTCACCAGCCCTTTTATTTAATATGTAAGCCATTGTAAACTGAGATGAACACATATCATTTCCTTTGCCCTAATCATTCTCCCATTCTGACGTATGCATTTGTGTTCTATCTCTTTTCATTTTTAATTGAATTTTTTTCTCTGGATGCACTCTTTGTCATGGTGCTCTGGTGGGGGAACTGCCCAGCAGTAAAGCTGGCCCTGACCGCATGGCTGGACAGGGATTGTTCAGGCTGGCCCCATTCACAGTGCACCTGTTCCTACATTAATTGTTCATACATCGTGGCAAAACTGAAGGCTGCAGTAACAACAGGTGACCACCAGAGGCTTAAACAAAGACGTTTTAATGAATTGCAGTAGAATGATTGTTAATGATGTGGAATGTGAATATGGACGTGCATGATAATTAGAGAAGCATGGTCATCTGTGGCAGCCACTTGAAAACCTGTTTGTAATCTAATCTGTCTAATCTAGCTGGAGATTAGTGAAGCTTAAAACCAGAACAATTCCTCTATCCAATTGTTTAAATCAAGTTTAATGTGTGGAAATCCTCATAGGCCATTTATCAAGTGGATAGGATTTTCCTCAATGGGCAGTGTGTTACCTCTGCTTCAATTATTCAGAAATGTGATGTTCTGACTGTGAGTGATGTCCTTCTGAGCCTGGTTGACATGTGAAACTCTTAACAGGTGTCTGCTAGTTTGTGGAAATGCAGACATAATATGACCTTGTTTAGAAAGAGAGTAAGATATCTCAGAGTTAAAAGTAGGAAATGTGCAGCCAATGAAAGGAAAAAGGCTAATATGTTACAATAACATTTCAGTAGTTCTATGTATTTTATGTGGCCCAGAAGATCATCAGCTGTGGCCTCACAGAGATTAAACAGCTCTATGAGGACTGCTGCCGTGGTAGAATTCTGGCCATCACAGAGGACAGTCACCACCCCGGGCATGAGCTTTTCACCTCACTGCCCTCAGGCAAGAAATACAAGAGCATACGGACACTTGCCACCAGGTTCTTCAATAGCTTCTGCCCTCAAGCAGTGCGATTAGCAAAAAAAATTGGCCATGCCCCTCGGACCACACCTACACATTCTACCTCATAATTTTATTTATTGCACATTTGCAGTCATTGTTTACATCTCTGCATTGTTTAGATCAGAACTGTCTACTTGTTTACTTGTACATTGTCTACTTTCTGTAAGTAAGAATTTCATTGCACTGTACCAGTACATGTACCGGTTACATATGGAAATAAAGTTCAAGTTCAAGATCCAGTTAAATAGTATTAGCTCAATAGTATTAACAAGTGTTACCCTTAAGAAGAGGCCATTCAGTCCTTCAGGCTTGCTGGGTTGCAAGGGTTGTAGTTAATTGATCTAAAGATCTCACCCTAATGTCTCATTAAGGAAGCTAGGGTATCAGATTCAATAACATGGCTGGGTATCTTGTTCCAGATCCTCTCTATCCTTTGTGTAAAAGGTTGCCTCCTGTTCTCAGCTTTAAATGTGCTTCTCTGTAGTTTCAAATGGTTGCCTCTGGTTTGTGTTTAACGGATGAGTCTGTAGAAGTTCATTGGGTTGACTTTGTCAGTTTTGATTCACATGCCCTTGTGGTTGTCCATCAATTATAGAATTGTACTATCTACTATGTAAATTTTAAGCTATATATCACACCATTGTTTGACTTTCATTAATGGTACCTCATAATGTCTAGAAGATATTCTTAATCTTTGTAATTAATAGCTCTTCAAGCATTGCTGTTATGTGATCAGCAAATTATTTTCTACCAACCAAACAACATAGATGCTTATTTGTAATTTCTTAAATATTTCTTCTCCACATCTTTTCAGTAACACATTTGTCCCAGTAACTCCGGAGAATGCACAATATAATATAATCTTTACTTAGAAATGCTTCATTTTAGAAATAACTAATTTATTAATTAACATTGTTGGCCTTTTCTACTTTAAAAAAATATATTTTCCCACACCGTGCACATCATGACACACTTTAATTTGATGGAAGTCTTCCATCTGTTGATTAACTTCACAAACCACACAAGTTACTTCTAACTCCCTATACACTGAAGTACAAGTACAATGGGACATTTGCAAACTTTGTAAACCTTTACATTCTTTGTATGGTTTTGTGTAATTGACTACTTGCTCTTTAACCTTTCAAGCTGATATAAGTGAAGGAGTGAACATACTTGAATTTTTAAAAAGAAATATCATCATAAATCATAAATATCATATTCAATTTATTCTAAAATCAAATAGATTTGAATGTGAAATATTTACTTACTTCATAGAAGTGTAGACAGGCTTGCAGTTCTAAAACAGATATCAGTCCTTGCAGAAACACATATTGAGAAAAACACACAAAGTTGTGAATTGTTTTCAGTTATGTAAATTCAACATTGCATGTTCAGCCCCCTTCTGTTAAAGATAAAGGCAGTACTGCAACATACATAATGATATGCAAAGCTTTTTTCTGTGGTTTTGGTTCTGCTTCAAGGTTTCACATCTCTGCTTTTACATACCAAAGGTTACAACATGCATTCATTTTTTTTAAAAGAGCTTGCAGAGTTGATGAATACAAACGTGGTTTCTATTCTCATCAAACGGTATTTTAAGTAAATGCAACATGCAGGACCATCACAATTTTTAGAAATACGCATCCATAGAAGGTGAACATTACCTAGCCCAGCTTTACTAATGTAGTAATTCAGTGAGACATTTCTCTTAAACAGGTAAGATAGCACACAAGGAAATCTGCCTTATAAATTTACATCTCTGAGCTTTTTTCAAAAAGAAAAGAAGTCTCTTGACAGACAGAAGGAATGTATAGATTAGCAAACTGGAACTTGTGTTTCTCTCAGTCATTTTTTTGTCTGAAAGGCTGAAAAATAAGAAACATAAGAAAAGCTGAACGATAAGAAAAAATGACCTATCTCATGTAATTTTCAAAAAGCAAATAATAGTTTTCCTAAAGGAAAATGCCTATGGTCTTTCAAACCGGTCAATCACTTGAATGATAAATGATATTCATCAAAAGGATGTCTTATATGATGAACTTTGATGTTGAAACTAAGTATTTTAACTTTAAACAGGATATGGTAACAATTTTAAATAATATGCTTCAAAATACCTTAGTCATTGGTATTGTGGATATCTTCATCCATGCTTATTTTTTGGGGGGGAAAGTGCAGTGATGCATACATAATGGAATGAATCATTGTCTTTCTCCTAGTATTAGAATATACTGTATGTCTTCTGTTTTGTTTGTAAGGGGACAACTGAATTACTGTAGAGCTTTGACTATAAGTGGTTTTATTTGCCTGAACTGAAGGTAATGACTCTTCTTGAGATGGCAAAAAGACAAAAATACAGACAGGTCGATGTTTAGCTCTTTCACAAGCAGTTCTGAGTGCTGAAAAGTATTTCATGTGGCTTTTTTTAAACCCTTGCAGACAGTTACCACAATTTTCCACTGCGTATACGTTTGCAAGTCATTTGGTTTTCTCTTCCTTTTTTTCTCAGCCAATAGCTCAACAACTATTATAAAAGCTTAATATTTTTGAATTTGTCAAAACATTTTTACACATTTTAAAGATTTAACCATTGATTTGATAATGGTGTTTTGTGTTTTTCCTTTGCCTTCATTGTGCTCTACACACTGTGCCCAGGGATACAGTGAAAAAAATGTGTAGAGAATGTTTAGTGATATCCCCATTCCCATTACAGTCGGGTGTAGCAAAGGACTGTGAAGACCTATTAAAAACCTATCAAAAACCTTTGCTATTGGGAAAGCTAACCACAATTGTAGAATGTCTCTGATAAGTTCATCCTTTAAAACTTTCATAAGGGCATGGATGACATTGCTCTGCATTGCTTTTTTCCATTTATTACTGTTTGTTGTCTCTTGTTACAAGCTATAACAAGAAAGTAATATTGTAGTGCATACTCTAGGTGTCACGATCCGGTTCTTTCCGGGCCCTATGCGGACGGCTTGATCCAGAGTTGTGAAGACACAAGGGGAAAAATGGTCATGCAGGAAAAGGGTCTGGAGACAGGGGGCGTGTCCAGGGAGTACTGGTGAGCTGGGGAGGTGTGGCCGAGGCAAACAATCCATGTAAAGTCCAAACGGGGAATCCAACACAAAAGCAAGAGTCCTTAACCAGGCAATCCATCCGGGGGTTAAAACCATGAACCGGGTCGGGACCGGCAAAGGGAGGGGAATCAGGAACTGAAGGTTAAAAACATAACGGAGCCAGACGCAGCAGGACCCGGGCTCTCACGATGCGGAAATCAATGAGAAGCCCCGGATGACGTCTGCATCTGGCTTATAAGGGGGATCAGAAGAGGGGCTGGAATAAAGAACAGGTGTGGGTAATGGGACAGAACGAGGAAGGGCTGGAGCACCCTTAAGAGGAGGAGTAACGATCGTGACACTAGGGAACAGTAGTATTCGTCCAATAACGACAGTAGAGTCTAGGTTAGTGCATGCTTAAGCCATGGGACCTTAGTGCACTCGGTGAATAGTTCCATTGCATGTTCGTAAGTGTGCATGTACCCACTTGGTGCTTTGCCCCTCTGTTGTTTGTATTTCCACGAAGGTGTGAGGGCATGAGACCCTGCAGGAAACAGGTGTTTTGAGAACATATGTGACAATTGGGTTTCCTGTTCATAAGGTCTTGTGGCTTAGCCAGATTTAGTCAGATAATAATAATTATTATTATTCATGTTATACTGAAAAACCTGAACTTACAGTAAGTTCTGAAGGTATGCATTAAATTATTTTTTTCTCCAAAAGTCTCTCAAATTTCCTCACATTTGTAACTATCGGTATGACTAAAGATCCCATTGAAACACTTCTCAGAATACTGTGTAAGAGCTGATTGGGTTCATTGAAGAAGAGAAGCATTGCATGTTGGCATATCTCCACGAAAGATGTCACACAGTTTTATGATCCCTGATGCATTTCTTTTCTGAGCTGTCGTATTTAAAGCAAAACAGCTCTTCTCAAAAACTATGACTATGATACATTCATAATAAATGTCCCCTGTCACCTTCATTTACAGCCAACACTGATGTGACATATGGAGCTTCAGAAATATTGGAGCAAGACTGAAATGTGCCTTTTAAGTCTTAGAAAAGGAAAAGGGCAAAAACAGTCAATATTGATTTAGAACAAAGGACCAAATCATATAATTCACTAAATAAGTTTACTGAAAATTAATTAATTCTATTTAAATTTAATTAATTTAAATTAATTAATTAAATATGAGCAGATGGCCTAAACAAACATGGACATAAACATGGATGTTCAAATTCCACCTTTATCACATAACAGATGGTCTGTCTACCTGTCAAAAAACCATGATGCCAAACACAGCAAGCCCCCTCCCCCCCCCCCCCAAGGAAACTACAGTATATCTATATTTTCACAGTTAGTTGGAAAACACTGGCCTGTAGTGGAATCATAGAGTTTGTCAAGGGTAGTAACTTCCTGTTTACTCATATAAGAGACTAAGCTCACTCTCATTTGAAAATTTCTGAAGGAAGCTGCACTGTAGATGCTGTGGGAGTTTTGAGAGATGGCAATCATAAGAAACATAGGTTAGAGATGGCAATCACAAAACGTAGGTTAAGTACCATATTCTGTGCAGGTGGTGTTGCTGCTTCAGAGGTTATCTCATGGATCCTGTAGTCCAGCTCCGACCCTGTTCCCAGCATAACCAAATGAATTCACTGTGCTGCAGTGTGCACTTTCGGCCTGGGCATAATTGTGAAGGGAGGAGTGATAGAAAACCGAGACAAGAAGCCAAATAAGATTGATATTCTATACTGATCAATAGACAGGGTGGCACGGTGGTTAACACTGCTGCCTTGCAGTGCTGGGACCCTTGGTTCAATACTGGACCTGGGGATCTGTCTGTGTGGAGTTTGTATGTTCTCCCCATGTTTGCATGGGTTCCATCTAGGCAGTCTGGTTTCCTCCCACAGTCCAAAGGCGTATTGGTAAGTTAATTGGCTTCTGGGAAAATGTGTGTATGTTGGCGTCTGTCTGCCCTGTGGTGGACGTGTAGTCATGTCCAGGGTGTATTCTGCCTTGTGCCCATTGCTTGTCAGGATAGGCTCCAGTTCTCTGTGACACTAAATTGGACAAAATGGTTGAAAAGTGGATGGATAAATATATGGTTTGTCAGGGCTTTGGATTTACTTGTTTCCCTAATAAGTTGCAACTTTGTTTTGCTTAGCTTTTCATGCATCACATTGATTTTCCATAAACATATTTTCAGGTATGCAAATCTTTCTTTGACTGGAACGTTACAGAACTGTCGTATGTAAAGGGATTTTATGCAGCTCAGTAAACAAATCAATTCTAACACACTGTATCTGAGGATAGATAAATCATCAAGCTAAATTTTATCTGTTAGAAAACAACCAATACCAAATGTAACATTCAATTTCTTGTGAAAGTAGTTTATTTGCTTTAGAGTATCAGCATCTTACCACAACCACAGCTGGCAGTCTAAGTTCGTATACAACAAAAGCGCCACTAGCCAAACAAGAAAGCCATTTAAAATGAATTTGAAATTTACATTAACAAAACAACAAAACACTTACATGAAGACAGATTATCTACATCATGATTACACCATTAGGATATTCCAACCCCAAAATTAAATTTAGGATAGAAAGTTCTCAGAGGTTTACATAATTTTTATTTACTTAAAATCTTTTTAAGTTTCTCACTGACTGAGCTATTCTGTAAGTAAATGGGATTAATTTAATAACAATTATAGTCTTGTACTTTTGTACAGCTAAAACAACCTTACCCAACGATGCTGCGAGGTAGTTGTTACACGCTTTTCATCGTTGACGTTTTTGTTGCCACCAGAGGGCACTGATTGACTGCAAAATATTTCGTTATGTTCAACATCTAAATTGGGAAGAATGAGATTTTTGTTGAGCTTTGTTAGGCATAAGTTCAAGTTCAAGTTTATTTCTCAGCCCAGCCATATACAAGTATACAGAGGAGCGAGATATCGTTCTCCAGGTCTACAGTGCGAATACAGACAGACACCGGCAGGACAATGCTATAGACCATGTAGACATAGACATTTCTGACAGGGTACACGGTACATGAAGTGTAATGTGCATAGGGCAATTTACTTTACAGGATTGTGCAAAGAATACATCAGACAATATGCCTGACATTAGGCAAAAAAGAACAAGGTTTCCAGATTTGGAGGAGGTGCAGCAGGTACCAGGGTGTTGAGGAGCCTGACAGCCTGTGGAAAAAATCTGTTATGGAGTCTGGTGGAGATGGCCCGTATACTGCGATATATTTTACCAGATGGTAGGAGGGCAAAGAGGTTGCAGGAGGGGTGGGAGGGATCTTCCACATAACACAAAACATTAAGAAGTCCTTAGAACTATACTTATAAGATTTTTTATTACAGCATTCCATTGGAGCGTAAATTGGAAATGACAATTAAAATGAAAAAGGACTCTTTAAAATAATTACTCACTACTAAGACACCAAATGGCTTACGAAACGTTGAACTTGTGCTCAAGAGCTCTAAAGCTGTAATAGTGAACGAATTTCCAAAGAATACTAAAATGATTCCTAAGTCTCTTTCAATAGTTCCCCATTCCAAATCACAATACCACACTGCATGCTATCTATTCTGTTAATTTTTTTTTATTTTTCCTTATTTTGTATGATTACTTCTGCTTTTGAAATATTTGGGATAATAAGTACTTGAACCATGAGTTTTGAAAAGGTGATTTAAATTGCTTTTAAAGGATGTGAATTGCAAGATAGAAATCTTCAGTGATAAAACAAAATGTCAGAAAATGTCTCTCCTTCTGTAACTGCTGCAGGGATTTTTATAAATGTTAGATACATATCTCCAATATTTTGTAACCAGTTACCACTGTTATAAAATCAAAATGAAGTCTGACGGGGATGATAAGCATCCTGTTTTACAACTCCATTAGTTTCTTTTCTGGCTAAAACCACAAATCTTTCTTCAAGGACTATTCTTGCAAAACTTATCTAGAAATTGCTGTTCCTGCTTAAGTATAAAAAACTGAAAAACCAATTAATTATACCTTCAAATGATTCATATTTTTGTTTTGTATAAAATTAAAATATCACGGCTCTTTTTCTTTCAGTTCTTTGCATGTTTCCTTTTTTCTGTGATCTATGTTTTGCATTTCTCCTGGTATGAATGCAATGTGTTTAAATTCTAAGACAGTAAGACAGTGAGAATTCTTACAATGAAACACTGCTTAGTTACTCAATGCACTAACATGCAGCATTTATACCTGAACTTTAGAAAGGTTCTTTGACCTTGTAAAAATGATTGCAATTTCTGTGTTTGCAAAGAAACGTTGCTGTGACTGATAGCCGTGTTTTGTAATTAAGGTGAAATGTCATTTTTTGCATTCGCAGGTGCTCAGATAATATTAAATTCAGTGCATTCGAAAGCAGCTTACTGTTAGTTACCTTTGTGACAGTAAAAATGAACAGGTAGTCTAGAATATTTAAAGTATGTCTTTTCTTTCCAGCATCTTAAGTACAGTACTCTGTAAAAGGTCTGAACAAAGAAAGCTCTGGGCCATGATCCTGTCTTGACTGGGCTTACATTGGGAGGTGTAAAAAAACACCTTACCCATGGCGTTTGTGAGTACCTCAGTATGACACATCAGATTTCATTTGGTCATGGAGGGTGGTTTCCTTTAACATCTAAAATTAAGAAAGGGAGTTTTTTCCAGTCTCATTTGACAACAAAGTTTAATAAAATGTATTTCTTTACTTCTGTCCAAGATTCTTCTGCTTGTCACGATTGCTTGTTGCAGCTCATCACAGCAGAATAGTTGTGCTGTATTGCTGTTTGACATAGGGATTGGTGTGCTTATTGGGAAACACTGTTGATTTAGAGGACCTCTGTTAGTTGAGAAATTGCTGGGGGGTTTTTTAGTCATCTTAAATGTGCCATCTTCTTCTTGCATGTGGTCGGGCGTTTCATTTAAGCAGTCAGTTGGTGAATTTGGTGAACCTCAGACAGTCTAGAGAAACAGTCGGGGACATCAGCTTCCTTAAAGGCTGTAAATGAGACATGCTTCCACCACATGGATGGCTGTTTGGGTTTCTCTGCATTCACAAACCATGGTGGCTAAGATTCCAGATGTGCATATGGTTGTTCTGATGCCTAATGAATGGCTGAATCAATGTAACTGTTTTCTTTTTGCTGCATGTTCACTTTACCGCATGGTGTCTTTAGCGCATTATCTGTCACAGTCAGGTTGTTCTGTTTAAGAATCCTCCCTGTAAGTGAGAAGTGAAGTCAGACAAAAAACATGTGGCCTTTTGTTTCTGGACTGCTGACAAGAGAACATGTACAGAGACTCCATCTGAGATAAACTGCTTTGTTTTTAAACATTGTCACAAGATCTAGGGTACTGCAGCCACGCTGGACATTGATAAAAGCTGCAGAATGTACATTAACTATGGCTGCTTCTTTAGCTCATTAAGGGTAATTCTTTTTAGAGAATGAATAATCTACAAACTCACACAAATACATATACATAGAGTATATAAAGATCCTGGTGATTTACAAGAAAGCTGGTCTGATTTGATTGAAGATGGAAACCAGGATTGTAATTATTCAGGATCATTGATATAACAATGCATTTATGGACTACAAGATGTCATACAAGCTGCATTTTTTGAAGAGGAAAAACATTACATCACATCACAGCACAAGACAGCACATTCTTTATGGAGCTGCATTTTGTTGAGTACAGTATATCTTCATTGATATGATACCATAGGTGAAATGTAAGATCCACATTTTGATATACTTATGAACATTGTACCAATGGGCGTAACAAGGTAGGATAGCCATTCTGGTTAAAATACAGTTTCATAATTTGTGAGAACGGCCTAATCAACTGACATCAGAGACATTAATTAATCTGTGAACAATGTTACATTCAGGAATTAAATAATCTTGCTACGTTTATTACTGTGCAGCTCCAAAATACTGCAATATCAAAACTATTCTTTGCCGGAAAACTAATTCTGAGACCGTTCTTTGTTGGAAAACTAATAAACAGTGTTTTTGTTGGACTGATTACAAACTGTACCCGCTCACAAGTAGTGTGTTTTACATAGAAACTTATGAAACACACAGCAGCTCAGAAAAGGAGAACAGAAAACCCACATGGTAGTTGCAGAGCACACTGAAATCAGGCCGGGCAAACACAGAAAATTGTGGTGCAGAGTATTCAGCGTTTGTTATAAACAGAGGCCTGTGCAGTTGATTCAGTGTAGGTGGAGCTCAATGAGCGGAGGGGAGAGAGTATAGCAACTTTTTTTGGCATCCTGAAAAGTGCTGTCAACATACTGTAAAGCGCTTTTTTACATAAATGTGATGTTGGCAATTATTTTTTATCGTCTGCCCCCCCAGTTGGAGATTGCAAATTGTTTAAGACTTGGCTTTTGGCTGGAAGTCCTGTACTACAACAGGGAAAATGCCGAGCCACTCTCTTGACACTGATTGGAGTAGTGATGTCTCTCTTACTGACTTTATTGCAAGACTGTTACATACAGGCTTTGTAACACCTGACTTTGCTATTTAACCACAATCTGACAAATGCCATGTTGACTAACATACACTCTGCCCTGCTTTGACAACTGTGTTTCACTACTTGGCCATTGGGTCACAGTCACACATCCCATGATCAGACTGGCTCAACTGGTGGACTATTTCAACCTGTACTTAAACCGCTACTTTCTTGGCTGAGCGTGACATAAAACACGTTTTGTTTGAAGTACAAAAAGATTGCTGCTGTGGTATTTGATTTTATTAATATATTTCCACAGGCTTTTTGTAAACCTACAGTACTTATTGTATACCAACCTAAGGAGATTACAGTTGTTCTATAACAGATACATTGCAGTATTAGGACAATATTTTCTTATTGGCAGATAATCAAAAAATCAGTAAGTTCGATTGTTCATAAGTAATTACTTCATAAGTCTCATTTATGTACAATAACCTGTTAATTTTCCTTTTATTTATATTCACAGCTATCAGTTCAGTGTATGTGCTCTGTGCAACATTCTTTCCAATAAGGATTTTCTTTGTTTGCTTTGTTTACCTAGGTAATTTTCCAGACAAGACTTCTGAAAATGGTTGAAAATGTGCTGTGGAAGTAATTTTGCATAGAGCTATATGTATATATACAGTACTGCAATGCTGATCTAGTTCCCTGTTTCACTAGTTTCTTGTGTTGCTTTAAACAGGCGCCGTCCTTCGGAGGAGATGTAAAACCGAGGTCCTGACTCTCTGTGGTCATTAAAAATCCCAGGGCGTTTCTTGAAAAGAGTAGGGGTGTAACCTCGGTGTCCTGGCCAAATTTCCCATTGGCCCTTACCAATCATGGCCTCCTAATAATCCCCATCTTTGAATTGGCTTCATTACTCTGCTCTCTTCCCCACTGATAGCTGGTTTGTGGTGAGCGTTCTGGCGCACTATGGCTGCTGTCGCATCATCCAGGTGGATGCTGCACATTGGTGGTGGTGGAGGGAAGTCCCCATTACCTGTAAAGAGCTTTGAGTGGAGTGTCCAGAAAAGTGCTACATAAGTGCAAGCAATTATTATTATTATATCGTTAACTTCTTCATTGAACACCTGACTGAACTATTCAACCATTTCCCTTTCACTGTCTAGACATTTCCTATTATTGTTCCTGATATGTTTTAATTCTTTAGTCCTGAAATAACATATTTATTTTAGCTGCCATTTCAATCTGTCGTTCTAATATCCCTTTTTCCTTGTGTTTCCGGTTGTCTTTTTTATCATTTTATAAAGCACTCTCTTTTTCTATATATTTTTTCCAATTGATTTGTTGGATTTTGGATGCTAACATTTTAGATACTATTTTTAAGCTTTTGATTTATTCACTTTTGGGATAAATTTGTTCTTTGGATCAAGCAGAATCAGTTGACACTGTTGCTGTCTATTATCCAGTGATTTTGTATCTATCCGATCCCATTTTATTTCCCTTACACTGCGTCACATTCCCTCAAAGTCTGTAATTTTTGGAAATTGTATACTTTTGATTTGAACCTAACGTGTACAGGTCCATAATATATTATGATCACAGTTCCCTAATATTTCTCTCACATCTGTATTCCTGACTCCTGATTCCTGTCTTGATTGTTTAAAAATACAAGGTTTATACAAGCCTTCTCTGGTATTCTGACAGTGTGAGTAAGAAAGCCATCAATAACAATGTCTTCCATTTCAATTTCTGTCGCTGTTATTCCTATAGATCTTTTCCATTGTATGTTAAAGTTTTCCGTAAAAAGTAATTTTTCCTTTGCACATTAATTCTCAATTTCTGTAAACTGAATTGAATTCTATTCAACATTTATATTTGGTGGTCTATTGCATACGCTACAAACCTTTGGAATGTATTTTATTGAGTCTTCATTCATCTCCATCATTTTCAGCATTTGTCTCACCTAATTTGTTTGGTGCACCCAACATTCAGGTACAAGCACTTAATTACCCAATCATTTGTTAGTTTTTTTTTCTCTATGTTTCTCTTGATCTCTGTTCCACATCTAACTTCCTTTTCAATTTTCTTGGGTTTCTCCCTTCATTCATTCTAGTTCAAATGTTTCTGGACTCACGGGAAGATAGAGCCCATCTAATTTAATTGTTGTGATATAATCATGTCTGTATAGATGCCCTTTGCTATAGAAAGGTCTTCAGTGGTCCAGAAAGCTGAAGCCTTCTTCTGTAGATGTCTGTAAGTCATGTCCTCACCAGTGTGAAGTGCTGACAGATTAGCATTAGCTTTTTTCACATTTGTCTGGTGCTAGTGGGTGTCCTGAGAAAATGAGAGTTTTAGTCCTTTTCCTTAGTTTCTTGCCAAGTTGTTTAAAATTTGTTCTGGGTAATGATTTCCACCCACATGGACACAGTGACATGGCCGTCACCTGGCCAGGCTAGCAGTAAGTTGGCTTTATGGAGAATGCGTCATCCCAGCTCCAGGCAGGCAGAACTCTGTCATCGTCTCATGGTTTTTAGTGCAAATCTAAGCCCTAGTGTTTCACAGAGTAGAGGCTCTGAGAACTACCACTTCATTTTGGATTCTTAGCTGAGACCAGTGATTGAGTTTTCCAGCCAGTGATAGAGGTGTCGTGGTTTTGAGTTGTCATGTCAGAATCCAGGTCCTATAGTGGGGCGGACTTGGTCAGTGATGTCATGCTTTGTGGTTTCTTGGGATGTGTTGGTGGAATTTATTCCCTTTCACCAACTGGGACCAGTTTCTATCAGTCTCCACGTTTCTCTGATAATTCAGGGTGCACACTTCCCTGAATGCTGCACCCATTGAGTGCCTTTAATTTTTTCTTCAGTATTAACCTTTTCCTTCAGTCCTGGATTTTGTAGCAGTCACCACAGATGTAGCTCGGCTCTTGTGGGTCATCCAGGGTGCTTCCCATGTTGCACAAACTGCAGACGACTGGATTACTGGTTTAACCACCATATTTTCAAGTATTAAATCTGTTCTTTACTTGCCACCGAGGACTGTATTGTGGAAATAACGAAAGGCTGTTAGCCTTCCTGCATACAATTAACACCTTTTCAGTTCTCCGCACTTTACTTGCAAACTAGTCTAACGGTTGTCAACCAGTCAGACGAAAACTTATTAACACAGTCATAGTCAGTTTTCACAGGACTCGCAAGAAGAAATTCACAAAGAATAAATCTGTTATGACAGACATGTAGTTAGGCTGCCCAAGAATGATGTACACAAGTGGTTCAGAAACTTTGTTCTGGACTTCTTTAGAATGAACACTGAAGCAGGAACCAGGTGTACTGTCCATGGAAGCTAATGTTAAACTGGAGATACTTACCTTAAGGGTTGTGGGAGTACGGATCATGTTAACAAACCATGTTGTTGAAGTTGCTACCCTGGCTTCTTTCAAGATGATAAATTTGAATATTTTACTGCAGCTACTAACCACCAGACTGGTAAGATGAATTCAATTACCTCCTCTTGTTCATAATCATTCTAGTGTTCTTATTTTGACTTACAGTACATGAATGAATGGAACATAGGAGAAACACATGGGACAATTCATTGCTGCTCTGCGCTAATGCTTAACTGAGCTTAGCATGTTAAATGATCTGGCATTTATAGTTTGTTGAAGCCGATTCAAATTTTGGGAGTAGGCTGAGTATCTCAAATAACTATCTTAATGTAGCTAATGTAACAAACAATTATTACCTTTCTTGACTACAATTTAATCATTCTGAATTAAATGCTATCTTAAAGTGTATTTCAGAATATTTTAATATTTAAGATTATAAAACAAAATGAAAAACAACATATCCACATTGTAATATACATGTACAGTATAGCTTAGATAATATAATGGTGTTTTTGAGATAAACATGTTTTAATATTGAAAAGTTGACATTCCATCTTTTGATCAGAGTATACACAGTTCAGTATATGATGTTGAACTGTATACTGTACATCAGTATTCAAAGTAATTGTTTTTATTTTCCTGATGATGAGTTATAACTACAATATTTCTATTCAGTTCAATATTCATTCATATAAACCAAAACAGTTTACTCACAGAATTCACCATGTTGTCAGAAGAGAGGTGTAACTTGCCTAAAAGTGTAAATCTGATTGCGAGTGACCCATAACTATTTTCTACAACATATTCTAAACTAATTCTCAAGCGAGTCCCATGCAGCTGAACAGACAGCTGAAATTTAGTTATGTGTGCTTGTGTTTGACTTCTGTAAGATCACACTTGTTCTTTGACTTATCGTGGGTCAATTGCTAAAAGGTATACTCAACAAAGTAAAAAAAGAGAATATGAAGTAGTGTGCACCCATAAAGGGAGTGGCTACACTTGAGTAGGTGGTAAGTGGAACTGGGGTATGAGTGTGGGTGTAGGCCTAGTTTAGTCTTGAAAACACAACAGCAATCAGGTGGCCAGAAGGGGAATGTTAAGAAAGTGTCCCACCCAGCTCCTCCAGAAAGTTCAAAAGTTGAATGTTGCTAAAAACAAAGCTCTTTGACTAAGACCCTGAACAGAGTGCTGGTCTAACAAATGAAGGTTCAACAGAATTATTTTACGATACATAACTTGACAGAAAGATAATAATTGCTTGTGTATGTACAGGTACAAAAACATAACCCATTGTCATTTCTGCCTTTTTTGGGTGTGGTAACCACTTAATTTAACTTAAAAGTTGGTAGTATGGTAGTATCAAGTTAACATTTAAGACAACTGCATTACCCCACAATATAGTGCATCCAAAAATATATAGACATTCATCTTTAATATTAATTACAAATGCGATAAAATCAATTTGGGAAAGACTTGCTTTTTTGCTATTTAACATACAATGAACTTTACGATTTTCAATAACCAAAGTGATGTTTTCACAATTTTCTGTACATAAATGCATGTGAAGCCTTATTTCTCCCAGGTTTAAATAATTATTTTGTAAGTTTTTTCCTTGATGTTTAATGACTATTTAAGTAATCTCTTGCACACAGTAACACTCTTTTCTTTCAATATTGTATCCAAAAGATGCTTTATGAACTTCCAAAGTCAATCTCTATGAGCACACACCTCTTCTGCAGTACCACTGCTGATTTAATAGTGGCCTTAAAGAAGACTTGAAGATCCCACTTCATTTTCAATCAGATATACATACAGCAGTCAAAAGGATAAAAGATGTCCATTGTCAATGCACACATTATCTGAAACTATGCATACTCAAACAACCACTGCTGCGTACACTGATCCGTCATTGTTTATGAGCCTGTAACCCATGCTCAGTGCCTCTATGCATTTAAAAAACGTCAGTTCACACTTCAGTCGTTATAGTGTTAACCCTATGGCTTCGGAATCTTCTGATATTATCCGTCGATGATGAGCGGACTTCCTTTGTAATGAAGTAATAACAAATCGCATCCAGACAGCAGGTGACGTTAGCCAGACACATGGTTATTTGAACAAAAAGGCTGATCTTTTCTGTTGTATTGCACTCCTTAAAATAATTTTGGCGAACAAGGAACTGCAGATAAATCCCCAAGTGGCTTGGCGTGAAAGACACCAAGAATACGAACAGGTTGGCATATATGATTCTGATACAAGTCTTATTATTTTGCATGTTAGGGTCCCGCTGTGATTGTTTAAGTGTTCTAATGATCTGGATGGAACAGAAGACCATCACCAGCATTGGGATTAGGAATCCAAAGATTTCCAGATTGATGATTACTGCAGGATTCCAAGACTCCGCTGAAAAGCCATGAAAGCATCGGAACGGGAGAGCATCTTTATCCTTGTGAAAACTATACACAGGGGATGTTCCTGTCCACATTACAACCCAGATGACAGCACAGACTATTAGTGCCTTTTTTGGCGACCTCAAGACTTTGGCCTTGAAAGGGTGCTTAATCGCGATGTACCGGTCAACACTGATGCACATGATTGTATATATGCTTCCATACGTGCTGACAAAGTAAAGGCTTTCCAGGAAAGTGCAGAACATTTTTTTGTTGACAGACCAGTTGTTCTGGGATGCGTGCATCTTAAAAGGCAGGGAGAGCAGGAGCAGGAGGTCCATTAGTGAAAGGTTAGTCATGTAAATGGTTGATTCTGTCCACTTCCTCAGCAGGATGCAGAACACAAAGAGTGCCACTGAGTTCAGGATAAGGCCCAAAGCGAAGGTGGGGATATAGACGACTAACTGTAGTGAATTGGCAAAGTCGTTAACATAGCCATAGGAGCAGTTGTTCATGGTGAAGCTGAAACAGAGAACATGAGTTGTTTCACGGGGAGAACCATTTCACCACATTTTTGGCAGAATAGAATACTTTTCAAAATGAATTACTTAATGCCTTTTGGGATTAACCAAAGTAACAGATTAACACCGCTAAATTTACAGAGGGTTATTTACGTTGTCAAAACCAAATACTATTTTCAGAATCTACTGTACATGGTATATTTTGCATGATTTAAGTGAGACTTAAAACGCAACACTAAATAAAACACCAATAAAATGAAACACCCAAAATTATATAAAATGAATCAGACTAAACATTAGAGCAAAATCATGTCATTAATTTGATACTACTTTAATTAGTACAGCACAACAGAAGTGGAAGTCTCTATACTGTAAGTCAGTAAATTACAATTAGTTTAGTGGCCTGACAAAAAAAATGTGAGAATTCAGGAATGGCACATGACATCTTTCCAGTATTGTTCGCCAGAGAAATCACAAAGGAATTAATTACGGCGAGAATTAAGTTTAAAATGAACATAAAATAGTAACACAGACTTCAAGCATAGCACTCGTGAGTAGCCATAGCCGAGACAAACAAATTACTCAATATGTAGTTGTTCCTGTGCTTCTCCAAAACACATCTGACTAACCAAACGTATTTCTGCAACAATTGATATACTATAGCTTTTAGGTGGCGTTTGGTCTCACCCAGCACAAACCAAGAAATATTTGTAAATTTCTTTAGAAGCACAATTTTGTAAATTATGTTTTAAGTAGTTTTAATAACTTTTATTAAATTATTTGTTCATGTTAAAAGAGATGTCGTTTCAATTTAGGGTAAGGCCACAAAACTTATGTAATGCCTCTGTCTTTTGCATTGGAAAACATCTCTGAATGATAGGAAAAGAAATGTAAGCCTTTGTTATATGTTGCTGGTAAGTTTCACATCTTGTGCCTGTAGGATTTTTTGACTAATAGTGTAAAACCACTTTCTTTTTTCACTTGTGTGGGTACAGAATACCCCCCTACACTTAGTCTGTTTTGATATGTCTGTTTACTATGTAGTCTACATGATTTAGAAACCAGCAGTTGACATGGTTTGCAGATTTAAGAGAAGTATGTCTCTCATTCACATAGCATCATTTACAACAAATCAATTTTAGAGCTATGACTTTTGTCATATTTTTCTGAAATAGCTGAAACCCAAACAGTTGAGTTTCCGCTTGCTTGAAAGACTAATGTATGATGTTTATTGGATAATAAAAAACTATAAGTGTGACAGCTATTATTATCTCTTTCTGTGTCACGTTGAAATCATTGCCAGCTTTTGACATCTAAGTTAACATCTTTTTGATTTTAAAAAAGTCACACGAAAGTACAATTTTGCACATTAACTCAGTTACATCAGTTAACAGAACAAATCCATCAATACAATTTATACCTGCAATGTAAAATCTCTATCGCTGTAGTTTAGAAGTCTCTTACCTGAGCTTTATCTGTGAGTGACAGACGGATACAAATGTTCAGTGGTGTTTGTTTTGTACAACCGTTCAGACTTCTGTTGTCTGCAGCAAGTCCAAGTACCACTTCCTATTAAGTGAGAACCATGCAATCTCCTTATAGTACTGAGAAGGAGGAGTGTTCAAATTGATATAAGTATCTCTATCTTTTAATTCTAAGGCTTTATAAAACTATAGTTAGATTAAACAATCTTCAAGTTAATTCAATGATGGGATACTTTTCACAGTTTCCATTTATTTAAAAAAAGTCTTATTTTTTATTCAAATGATAAAAGTGTAGTAGTATTTTAAAGTAAATACCTTAAGGAAAAGTGCTGCAAATTTCATGGGTTTTACAATTAATACTTACTGGTGTCTGATTCTGAAAAAATGGTTTGCGTGACAAGATTTCTTTTGTGGTATAAGAATTTTTCCTTGTGGGTGTATACATGAAAGGCTAACTAAGAACTTGAATATCTTTACTTGCTATCTGAAGACATGCTCATTCTCATTTTCATTATACTTAAACAGCTGTTTAGAGCCAACGATGGTTTTGTTGTAAAATGAAAAACCTAAATGATTTAAAGGTTAATTTTTATTGTCTCATATTTACTGTATACTTATGATACTGTGCTTCTTCATATTTAAATCTAATAAGAGTTGTTTAAAAGAAATACTAAGCTATAGTGCTTATGTGTACTTCTAAATTGCAAAAACATTTTAATTTGTTAACCTTTGATACAAGTAGCAAAATTGATGTGTTCAGGAATGAGTGGTTATATTAAATGAAAACACCTGTAGAAGCAAAAGAGTAAGCACATCTATGGAGAGCAACAAATTGAAACACCCTTCCTCACTCTCTGTTAAGTTTTTACTGGGTTGAATGATAAGACTTAAAGTTCATTATTCAGAAGTGAAATACTGTTTACATCACACCTAGAAATATTTTTGAGTAAGTGACATTTGTTTCTCCTGTAATACAATTCTTTAAGTATGATTACACTAACCCCATCATTAACATACAGTATGAATGTCACACAACTGGGTATCACTGGCTACTCCATTCTGTGTCTGGTAAGCCTATAAACAATTTATATTTACATATTTACATTTCTTTTTACTCATTTTACTAGACCTTATTATATCTCTAGTATTAAACAGCATTGCAGCATTTATTTCAAACTACAATATGAAATAAAAGATTGAGATGGTCTAACTGCAGGACAAATTGTAATACTTTTAGGCACCCTAAATTCATAATCTGTCACAGTTTATAAAACACAAGCTACTTTGTATTAATAATTTTGAAGCTAATCATTAATATTTTTGTTACTTTTTTATATTTGTTTTATTGACATAGGACTAGATGCTCTTTGTTTTTTCCAATGAAATATTTGAGTATTTAGTTTTAAAGTAAATACTCAAAATTTTAAAGTTTTTAAAGTAGAATTACTTTCTGATGCTGTTAGTGTGTAGAAAAATAGTGATATGTTAATAATGCAATTGTAATTTTCCTTGTCGTTTCAAAAGAACTGTAAGAATCAGAATGATAAATCTGTCACTTTACTGCAGTTCATTTTTATTTAATTTGAGATTTTTCTGTTATTTTAAATAATGTATTGATTATATTTTAAATTCAAGAGCTTTGATTTCTATATTTACAGTTTATGATAATTTGATATTTTCAAGAATTAACAACTTAATAATAATAATTGCCCTAAAGCTGTATTAAGTTATTTATTTAGTGCCCCTTTTGAAATTTCACTACCTACAGTCCCTGACTTCTTAAAATTTTAGTGAAATAATAACCCAGTTTGGTCACAGATTATAATGCATAAAAATTATCTATTGTTTTATGCTCAGATTGCAGATCACTCAGTCTACATTTTATCCTGTGTAAAGACATACTTTATCTTCTCTCGTCTACATTGTAGAGATACAGCAAACTAGAACTTGCTCTTTTGCTATTTGTCTAATCTAGATTTTTACAGGCAAGAATAAGTAGTTGCTTTGAAAATACTCTTTGTACAAGTCCTATAAAACGGAAATTAGGAAAATGTTTCTTCATTCCCAAATAACACAGCAAATGGTTAAAATGTTGCTGACATCTTTTACCTTGTGTAATGTTTCATTTCCCTTTGTTTTGTTGCTCGGCTGAAAGCTTTAAATATCCTTTGTTCTCTCTTCCGCAAATAGTACAGGTGTAAAAATAGAATACTATTAACATACTTAAATACTTCCTATACTCCCACATCATAATTATAATGCTTTTTGAAGTTAAGTTTGATTGTGTTGGAGACTTTTTCACTTTAAAACGGCATGTTCAGTAGGAAATATACCAATTCCTAATTCTACCCTGCACTTGTGATGCATGTTGTTTTCAAGATGAAATGGCTCATTTTCTGTTGTACCTTCATTAAATACATGTTAATTGCCAGGACTTGCAGCATTACCTACAGAATCAGGAACATGCAAAAGACCAACTACAGTAGGTGTGCTGCAGTAAATTTTCACCCTTTTAACTCGAGAAAAGGATTCTTGCCACCTCATCCACAAATTGAAAAAGACAGTGTAATGCTTACCAATTCCAGAGCCTAAAAATCGAGAGATTCATCAAGTACACAAACTCCATTAATCTCATCTGGCAAACTGCAACAGAGAAAACAAAACCATATGCACCATTAATAAATGCTTTTTTATCTTTTGATGTAAGAGTAATTTGCAAAGAAATTAACTTTCCTGCGCAGGGGATTTTATATATTAAGTAATAATAGGTTTTTTAATGAACCGTTCTGACTAAATATAAGTTCTCAAAACTTCCCACTGAAAAAAAAAGATAAAGATTTGTTTGTAAACAAGTCAGGAATGGGCCTTTGATTGTGATGAGGAAGTCACACCTCCTCCTTGAAGATTTAAAGAAACACTTGTAATTCCTGTATGATTTTTAAAAATCTTTTTATGTTCCAGATTCTGCAATGTCTGTCTCATTTTGGTGGTAGTGTTGTTATGCCATGGCCATATACTGTACTGTGGATATTTACTACGGTCACATTCATTTACATGAATAAAGGAGGGGGTTTCCATCATTCTGTCATCTCAATTTCAGGCCTTTAATTTTATTTGCTTAAAACGAGTCATATTGGTCATTCATTTCTTTATTTGTGTGGAACACAAAGATGTGGGCCAAATAGTAAAAAAAGGGCAAATAAGGTCTTAGGAGGTGTTACAAATATGAGACAGGGCCATGTGACTACAATTCCTCATTTACAGTCTAATAAAACTGATACAAGTGTCTAATAAGACCTATTCTTAAAAATACAAAAAAACCTGGCAAGGGCTGTATAGCCTGCAAGTATGTAAAGTAATACTTTTATTTCCAGTCTTTAATGCACTTAATAATCACTTGTTCCCATAGATTATTGTGCTTTATTGGAGGTGGAAACTTGGGCTGACACTGCCAATTCCTTTCAAGGTTTTGAATGCTGTATGCAATTTTGGTTGGTATTTACATTAAAGACATAGTAGCTCAGGAATCAATTCAAAGATCAGGATCAAAATCAAGTTAACAGGTAAACATAGAGGAGTATCCTACAGAGATAGGTTAAAGAACTTTGACCTTTAGCCTTGACTTTATATACTGTACTAAGATCAAATCAATTCTCATTCTCCTTGATTCTAGACTGAAGATAATTAACTCCTTTATTCTATCCATATGATAATTCCCCTCAGAACAGGAATCAATCTTGCCTCTTTTTTCTGAGCACTTTTTAATCTATATTATCCTTTATGTGTCATTGTGACCAAACAAATACAAAAAAGAGTAGTAGTGTAGTGCATTTAAAAAATTGAGCATCTCCTGGTCTTGATATAAATTCAATTGATATGCCCAAGGACTGTACTTGCTTTATCATCTTGATGGGGACATTGAAGGATCTGCATTAACATCCAGGTTTCTTACAGTATATGCTTACTATAGGTCAAAATCATCCATGTGACATCCAAACATAGTGTACAGTATACAGTATCCCTGTGTGTAATCCTGTGTATATCTGGGGTGGATCACTTTGCACTTGTTGATGTTAAATTTAATTTGCCTTGTATCTGCTCAGTCCGTGTTTTTGCCATAATCTTTTTGCAATAAACTTGCCACTTTTTCTGTAATTGCTATTCACTGTATTTTAGGATAATCTGCAAAATCATCTTGTTTGGTGTCTCTGCTGCCAGAATTTAAATGTAGCTGATATATATCAGAAAGACCAAAAGGTTTAAAGTGAATCTCTACAGTATATGACTGCTTACATCTATCCAAGCAGAGGTTCTGCCTTTTATAAAGATGCGCTGAATCACGATTAGCTGTGAATTAATCCATTCTTCTTGGAAGCACTGCCTTATTCTTTCGTAGTTTTTTTTTCTGATATTATTACTTTGAGCTGTTTAACAGTCAACACTTAAACACATGAAAGGAACACTTTTCTGGTCCTGCGATATCATCATGAACACTTTCCTGATATAAGGATGTGACTTGAAATTTTGGTGTTGGTAGTGATGATTGAAGCTCGACTGCTTTCACGTTCGTAATGATGAACAAATGTTTGATGTGTGGTGTTGATCTCTGTCAATAATATATCGCCTTCTCACCTTCTGCTTTGTATTTGCCCAAAAAGGTTTGGGCTGTAACCCCAAATCGTCTTTGATCATCAGTGAGTGCTCTGGCCACCCACGTAGCACACTCTTTGTGGAAACGCAGAGATCCAAGTAACAGTACAGGAATGAAGGAATGAATTGGGGACCATCCGTGAAACATATTTTGTTTATAATTCACAAAAGTTCATATTTTATTTATTTACTCTCATATCTTTACTTGTTCAGTTAGAGAGGAAGTTGTGAGAGGAAGAGCTAGGAAAAGGTGAAGAAAAATTGGATTCTCTAGGGGTTAAAGCAGAATAATTATAGCTTATTAATGAAAGTGACATAGCAATGACTTTTATCAGGTAACATTGCTATTTTTCATATGCATGTGACATTTTGAAGAACAAGAAGTGGCTTCTGTGGTATAATCATGTGTGGATGACATAGAAGATGGATTCCTCTGGTTCATTTTCAATTGCTTCAAAACATTTCTTATTAAATATACCTCTTTACACCTTCAATCTATCTTATCTTTGTAATTAGTTGTTGTATAATATCAGAAAATAGTCTGACCCTGGTAACAGATCAATTAATATATCTACCATTGCTGAAACCAGGTCTAGTTGTCTTCTCCATTTAATGAATGCCACAGTTTGAAATTTTGGATCAGTTTATTTAACATGATTGCTAACTGTACTTTCGTATCACTCTTCTTATTAAACAACATGCTTCTGCGTTTGCAAAAACCACGGTTTATGTTCATTAGTTTAGGTTTATGTGTACTACACAAATAACATCTTTCTTTTTTTTGCAAGTGAAAGATTTCAAACACTTGTGCATCCTTTGAATAGTAAAGTGATAGGGTGGAACCTTACTTATGAGACATGTTGGTATCATTGACTGTGTTGTTGTTTTCTTTTTCGTGGTTTAGAAAAGGCTATGCAAGGGAAGTTTGGCTGCTGATCCCCCAATACCTTAAAATGATCAAAGAGAAAACACTTAAACCATTAAGATAAGTTGATCTCCTCTGCTACCCTGCAAATACTTTGAAAAGAACTTCACTATGAAATTTAACATTTTCTTCTGCTTATATTTGCCGTTTTAAATTTCTTTGCTGCATTTCTACACTTTCAGGTGTTTACTTTTACAGTATACATCACAGGAGAGTTCAATCATGATGCATCACACGGTTATTTTCTTGAACAAATTTCAACCATGACTGTAATACTGTAAAAGTAAATTTGTGCCTGCTTTGTACTATTTCAAGTCTGGTTTGCATCAATTCAGCACTTTACTCAATGCACAACTAACATATTAATGTTGATACCTCATCTCTCACAAATAGCAACATTTTGTAGCTACAACATTTTGTATATTTGCTGTGTAGTACTTCTGTGCTATAACCATGCTTCGTGATTCATTTAAAAAAAACTAGAGCAGCCTGTCAATTTAGGTCAAGATACTGAGATTAAGTCCCTGCATACTAGGCCAGCAGAAGACCTAAAGACTCTAAAGTACTGTACACATGATGATGGTGCTTTTACTGAGGAAGTATGTAGATTTCAAGCAACATCACCATAAATTAAAGTGTTTAAATAAAAAATTATAACCCTAAGAAAAAAAACACAAGTCTATATTATATGATGACACACACTTATTTCTTTTCTATAATTCTTAAGGATATAATTTGTCTTGGATGTGCTCTTGGGACTGGAGAGAGTAATGGAGTTTGTACAAGCTGGAAATTGTATCAATATATGTTACCTCAAAATGGTTTCTGAAAGTTTCGGGTTAACATTTCAGTTCTTGAAACAGATAAGATATGATGGCATAAAACATGTGTTGCAAAAAATGTTTGCTTTTGTATTAGATCATCTTTTTAATTTAACTCTCAACAATATTAAATAGTCATGTTGTTTCCAGAAATGTTGACATTCTTAACCGTTATGAATTTAGAAAACCTTTATGTGATTTATGCTTTTTTATCTGATTCTTAATCCTTTCTGTTGGCTATGGATGATGACACATCATGTGTTGATACAGGAGATGGTGTAGTGATTAAGGAAGAAATGGTCTGTTGACTCATATTCATATGTCTCTTGAATGCAGCAATCCTAAAATTTACAATTTATTTCACAAAGATTTCTTAGGCTGATGCTTGTTTCCTGTCATTCGTGAGTCATTCCTGCAGCGCTTTTGTAATTTACATGTAGTGAAGGCTGTGTGAATTCTATCACTTCTGTCTTCCAGCAAAACATGACTACTGTGACACGTATAATAAAATGAAGTCATCACAGGATCGTGTTTTCTAATGGAAAACCAAAACTTACAATTTGGGGGTCTGAAGAACATTTTCTCATGAATAGTACCAGTACAATGCTTGCTGACAGCATGCTGTCTAGACAGGCGTTTTTATCAAAACAATCAATTATGCCACAAAGAGCAGACTTCCTACATGATCCAGCTCTGTATCAAGACTTCTGTTGTATTACTTAATTGCTCAGCAGTATTATATCCAGTATAGCCAAATCAGCAGTAATACGCAAACCAGAGGATACAAATGGCAAATAATATGAAAGTGCTAAGAGACTAAGAACAGAATCAAATACTAACCATGCCTAATTTTAATGTTCTCATCTGACATGCTGTGTTACATTCACAAGAAACCTTTTCAGGTTTGTTCATGCTGCACATTAAAATATGGAAAATGAACACATAAAAAGCAGGCATCATGATCCCACAGCGAGAGACGGTGTGCTCTAGGCAGGGATGTCAGCCTGAGAAGTTGCAAGTGCAGAGTTTGCCCATTGACCATCTTTAAGATGAATTAACAGTGCCAAGAGACAGGCAGCATCTCTGATTATCCCAGTCCATGTCACATGTGGGTAGGGTGGCCTCTGTTTGTCAAATTGTCAGTCCTGTAAAGCTGCAACAATGGCTGCAAATACACATACTGTAGGAGACCCATGTTTGCAATGACTGTAATCAAACATCTCTGTAGCTTTGGACTGTGCTGTAGCTGCCCAAGCAATGGTAACGTGGTAAACCAGCTTCCCTGGAATCCACATCTGCAGTTGCACATCACTGCGCTCTTGATCTCACCAGCATGACCCCTGGATATGAATCCACTTGATCTGTGAGACACATGGAAAAGAACGAATGCTGCCATAATGACAGCGGTCTTGCAGCAGCAGAAGAGAATCATTATGTCCACGTGTGTCAATTCAGCCTGTCAATGACACATCATTATTATGGTGATGGTGATAATAATAATCATCATCATCACTACTACTAATAATTTTGTACCTCATGCTATCCTAATGCACTACACGTCGAACATTTTTTGAGGGGTGACTGAATTAATGGTGTCTTCTTTCCATATCACCTTGTGACTATCATATTGCAGTCTCAGGAGCATATTCACAGTAACTAAAGTTGTATGGGGGACACAGATACCTTTAAATAAATGTGACTCCTTATTACACCCTGTTACATTTTGTTTTGATGTGACATTTCTAAAGCGTCTCAGAATGTTTTGTTATGCAGATTTATAAATGTTATTCTCAATCCCTAATCTGAAGTTTCACTGTATCATTGCAAAGCCACAATAATATATATTATATAACCAGAGACTAAAATGGTTATAGGGTGCAGTAAAAGATTTTAACAGTATAACTTAGAATATACTGGCAGTCTCTATGGTGAGAATGTGTGTTTATGCCTCCTGTGGCCATTAAAGAATCAAATATATTTATATACATAGGTGTGCAGTTAATGTATTAATGAAGTTTGCATTTTGCAACAAAGGAAACAAGAAGTATTGTGAGATACTGTGAATTTTAAAGAGTTGGATTTCACCAGTCTGAGCAGTCTTTTTCAAGTAAATTGAATCATAATGAGGAACTAGAGACCCAGAGCCAATACTTCATGAATATTTAAAAAAAAAGATAGAGACTTGCAAGTATGAAACAGTGCTTTTGACAGCAAACTTCGCATGAAAGGTTAACCACATCCTTTTTCTTTCAGTGTGCTGAGTGCGCACTCCCGCTTTTGAGGTTTTAATGATGTTTTTTTCTTTCAATTCACTCTACAGTAAAACCTTTTATTTTAACACCTGCAAATAACTGAACCCATTTCTTAATTAAAATACAACCAGCAGTTGAAAGTTTCAAAGTATTTTTCAAGAGATCTTTGTTTGCAATCTTTATTGCTTTCGGAAAATAGGTGCCAAGTTAAAAAAGGGATGTGAAACCTTCCTGCATACGCCATCTTTTGGAGACAGGTGCCTGTATGAAAAAGTCTAGCTTTCTTAATTTTGCTTCCTGCTCAGAATGGTGCAATACGAGGCCTCAGTTTGAACATGGTTAGCATTTGGATCTGCCCCTTGCTGTCTTCTAAGCCTATGGGAGAAAACAAAATAATATTCAGGGATCAGCCATTAGTGCACAAATCTCTACTGCTGGAATTGAGCAAACATTAAGAAATAAAACTGTGATCCTTTTATTTTCTAATATCCTTTCATTTTCTAATATTAATACAACGGAACATTGATGCAGAATAGATATTTTTATGGGAAGTGCAATCTTTTTAATTTCCATGCATTTTTAGAGCTACAGTGGTGTGAAAAAGTGTTTGCCCCCTTCCTGATTTCTTATTTTTTTGCATGTTTGTCACACTGAAATGTTTCAGATCATCAAAACAAATTGAAATTTTAGACAAAGATAACACAAGTAAACGTTTTTAAATGAAGGTTTTTATTATTAAGGGAAAAAAATGGCCCTGTGTGAAAAAGTGATTGCCCCCTAAACCTAATAACTGGTTGGGCCACCCATAGCAGCAACAACTGCAATCAAGCGTTTGCGATATCTGGCAATGAGTCTTTTACAGCGCTGTGGAGGAATTTTGGCCCACTCATCTTTGCAGAATTGTTGTAATTCAGCCACATTGGAGGGTTTTCGAGCCTTAACCACTTTTTTAAGGTCATGCCACAACATCTCAATCGGATTCAGGTCAGGACTTTGACTAGGCCACTCCAAAGTCTTCATTTTGTTTTTCTTAAGCCATTCAGAGGTGGACTTGTTGTTGTGTTTTGGATCATTGTCCTGCTGCAGAACCCAAGTGCGCTTCAGCTTGAGGTCACGAACAGATGGCCGGACATTCTCCTTCAGGATTTTTTGGTAGACAGCAGAACTCATGGTTCCATTTACCACAGCAAGTCTTCCAGGTCCTGAAGCAACAAAACAGCCCCAGACCATCACACTACCACCACCATATTTTACTGTTGGTATGATGTTCCTTTTCTGAAATGCTGTGTTACTTTTACACCAGATGTAATGGGACACACACCTTCCAAAAAGTTCAACTTTTGTCTCGTCAGTCCACAGAGTATTTTCCCAAAAGTCTTGGGGATAATCAAGATGTTTTCTGGCAAAACTGAGACGAGCCTTTATGTTCTTTTTGCTCAGCAGTGGTTTTCGTCTTTTGCCCAGTCTCTTTCTTATGGTGGAGTCATGAACACTGACCTTAACTGAGGCAAGTGAAGCCTGCAGTTCTTTGGATGTTGTTGTGGGGTTTTTTCTGACCTCTTGGATGAGTCGTCGCTGCGCTCTTGGGGGTAATTTTGGTCGGCCGGCCACTCCTGGGAAGGTTCACCACTGTTCCATGTTTTCGCCATTTGTGGATAATGGCTCTCACTGTGGTTTGCTGGAGTCCCAAAGCTTTAGAAATGGCTTTATAACCTTTTCCAGACTGATAAATCTCAATTACTCTGTTTCTCATTCGTTCCTGAATTTCTTTGGATCGCAGCATGATGTCTAGCTTTTGAGGATCTTTTGGTCTACTTCACTTTGTCAGGCAGGTCCTATTTAAGTGATTTCTTGATTGAGAACAGGTGTGGCAGTAATCAGGCCTTGGTGTGGCTAGAGAAATTGAACTCAGCTTTCCAAAGATGTGATAAACCACAGTTGATTTATGTTTTAACAGGGGGGGCAATCACTTTTTCACACAGGGCCATGTAGGTTTGGATTTTTTTTTTCCCTTAATAATAAAAACCTTCATTTAAAAACTGCATTTTGTGTTTACTTGTGTTATCTTTGTCTAATATTTCAATTTGTTTGATGATCTGAAACATTTCAGTGTGACAAACATGCAAAAAAAAAAGAAATCAGGAAGGGGGCAAACGCTTTTTCACACCACTGTATATAGTTGTTAAAAGAGGTAAATCACTAACCTGTTTTAAGTAAGAGTATGGGACCAAAAAGTCCTTTTAAGGAGTTCTCAAGAGTTACGGTGTTAAAAATGTGTTTCAAGGCTGTGCTAAACTTATCTCACAGCTCAAAAGATAAGAGCTTTGAGTCCAGCTGGTACTAGAATTTATTCTGGTATGTAGGGGATCTCTACCAGCTTATACAAATTTCACAGTGCACAACTTGCAGTACAAAAACAATTAAGATTTTTAGGATGTAGTATTGTATTTAAGGTTCAAATCTTTCACTGCAAGTGACCTGGAGTAGTTACATATACTGTGGTAGACGTACTGTGTCTTCCTAGTCCTGCTTTCTACAAACAGAAAGTTAAAGGGTTAATAGGCTCTAATAGTAGATGTGTTTCAGTCTGAGCAAGGAATTAGAAATTGTGCGACCACTGATGGTTAGCCCCAAAAAAAAAGATTTAGGAGTGACAGTGTTTTTCTGCCTCTTAGACATTCTCACATATGCTCAGTCCTATGGTTTGGCATTGCCAGCTGAAATACCATAAGTATAAGAGACAGATTATCTATTTTTGCTCCTTTTAAAAACGCTGGTTGCTAGTTAACGTAACAAAAGCGTTCTTTCAGGACCCTATGGAGACGACACAAGCCGGGGATGAGTGAGGAAAACACGGGGAAAAAAGCATGCAGGAGTCGGGAATGAAAACAGGGGGCGTGTCCAAGGTGCGTAGGTGTTCAGGGGGGTGAGTCCGGGGCAAACAATCCAAAACAGAGTCCAAAGGGAAATCCAAGACGAGGCAAAAGTCCAAAGCCGGGCGGTCCATCCGAGACGAGGACAAACGGGATTAAAAACTGGAGCGGGATCCGGTGGAGGGTCGGGGGGAATGGGACCAGGCGCTCAGATCCCGGACTCGCTTGGTACGGGAACCAATGCAGAGCCCGGAACAGAGTGGGCGTCTGGCTCTTATAGGGAGCAGGTGCAAAAATCAACTCAAAAGTGAAAGAGCCGGAGCGCCCTCAAGGGGGAGGGACTACAATCGTGACAGCTAAAAGTTTAGTATTACTTGAAAGATACAAATAGTCAAGGTGGATTTATTCTAGTGTCAAGGAGATGTACAGTAGTTCAAAGTTTACCTGCTGTGACGACTGTTGTTTCATTCTTTCCCGTTTTCGTTTGCTGACTGTTCTCTTTAGTACACCTCAGCTTCTGTTGTTAGTGAAGAACACAGAGACACTTTTCATCTCATCTGCCAAAAGTGACCTACATCTTTTCACATGAGTAGTGTTTGTCATCAGGATCTGCATGAAGATTTTGTGAATTATCGTTTGTGATAGATTAAATTAATTTGAAGGCTGAAAACAAGGCCAACCAAAGCTCAGAAATGTCCTACGATCTCAGTAATTCTAATGGAACATTATTTCTTTGAGATGTATTAATGCAGGGACCACTGTGTCATTCAGCTTATTAGTACAATTTGCTAATTAAATAATAACAGCTATTAAACTAGTGAAAAAAAACTTTTTATGTTTAGGCCACTGAACCACAGCAAGTACTGTATGCAGCAGGTATGCAGGTAACCAGGTCTTGCTTGGTCTCCAAACACCATCTTGATCTAAAAACAGCTTAATCATATCCTGTTTGCTGTCACTGTTATGTTTCTCAACTATATTGCCATGTCAAACAAACACTTTTTTGACCTGCTGTATAGGCCTATATTTCCACTTAATGTTATCTGCTTTGATGTGTGAAAAGGTACAACATTTAGTTTTGAATTTCTTAAAACAGATTGCTCTGTTTTTCATCCTTTAAACTTTTTATCTGTTTTGTGCAAACACAGCTAATTAGAAAGTTTTAATTTATTGTACAGCACATACAGTATATACTACAGAAGTGATACGATGCCTTTGACTTTACAAATCCCTGCTAACTGCAAAATATGAAGAGGCTTGTGCTAATGGATGTCCACTCTGGATGGTTTGGAAATATATGTCTAGTGGTGCTTCTGAAGCAAGAAAGGCCTTTTCACCTGTCAAAAACCCTGCTGAAGAAGTAATACACAAGTTACTCCTGCTGGATTATTTTGAGGCCACTTCCACAACTTAATTCAAAATGTGAAATAGATCAGCTTTTTTTATAAGCACTCAGTCCATACCACACTAAATTTTAGTGCGACTTTGGTCAATGAGGCATAGTTCTGCCTTAACCAAACTCTAGTTTGTTACCTTTTCTGTTTAGGTGAAAAAGTCCAGCATGTGCCAGCATACTAGCTCTGTTTTTCTTGACATTAATAAAACTATCACATACAGTAAGTAGAGTGGTGAAGAGGATTTTGTGTTCTTCACCATGTATTGTATGTACTGTATTGTCAGCAGCAATACATACGTTTTATCAGGTGCATTTAATGCTGACCACAAATATCCATTTGCACTTAAAGAGCTACACTTCTCTTGATCTGTGTTCTAAAACAGATTTTTTAGTAACACCACACAGAAAGACTGTTAATATCCTTCATTCCGAGCTTTCTATCTATCTATCTCTGCTTTCCGGCAGCCCCACAGACTGCTGCTTCCTGCTCTGTCTTGCACTACAAACCACAGGTTGCTTGCCCTTTTGCCAACCTTTTTTTAAGGTGACAAATGATGTACTGTATTAGGCATTCACGAAATGATGTATTAGGCTGCTTTTCCAGATTTGCAAAAGAATGACTGTTTTTAAAGGTTGGTTTACTTTTGCAGTCACATTTTGCACCTTATTCCTTTATTTCTTGTTACAGAAACATGTTTCTCTGAAATTTAAATGTAGTTTTATTTTTAGGAGTGATTTTGAACTTTTATTTATGTAAGGGATTCATTTACATTGATATACATTTTTGAGTCTATAGATTTGTGCTTCAGGTGGTTCATCATGACAAAGGCAATACTTAGCAGGTTCATCTTTCATCAGGTTCACTCTTTAAATGCTGATCTGCCTTGTATTTAATTTTATAGCATCAGTATATTACATGTGTGAAATAATTGTATTTTCTGTGGCGTATTGAAACAACTCTAAAATGGTTAACACTAAGGAATACTGCAGCAACTGTAATGTGACCCCATGTTTACCCATAATGCAAAGCAGGGCATGGTACAGACCTGCAGGAGATGTATTGCCTGTGGTCCAGTTCGTTTCATTTGCTCAACAGTGCACAGTGCTTCCTTACTGAGCTGTTTAACCAGTCCACATGACTGTATGATAATTCTGTAAATTTCCATTTTAAGCTCGGCTTCCACTATTCTGCATCAGTTCATGTTTCAACATTCTTATGAATTCCTCTTAAGTTTTAATAAAAACGAAGCTGAACACTAAAAATGAATTCAAAGTGTTTTTATGGTAACAAAACAAATATATAATTAACATATTAATGTTCTATATATTCAGTACAGTGACACTTTGGAGAGCTTCAAAAGGCTTGACTACTAATAGTGTACCTCTGGAAAAAAAAAAAACATTTAATCTTGTTGAAGGAGCCAAATACTGTGGACATTTAAGCAGTTGCATATCCAAATGGCAAATTCAGAAAACTCTCTACTAATTGCCTTGGTGCCGTAACACAGATGTTGAGAGGCTTCAAATATGCAAGCTATCTCCCACAAGTGCATCACAGATCTACTGAATAGTAAAACTCTCCAGACAATGTAGATGAGTGAATATGTCAGGTTCTAACTATGAACAAAATGAAAAACTTTTTGAGGCAGTTTTTCAGTCCTTTTTCAAGAAAGCTTGCCAGATTGTTAAAAAATAAAATGGTACACCACAGATGATTAGATGGGTTTTTCAGTGAAAGAAGCAAGGTGTTAACATGCTTGGATCATACTGTACATACTGCTCTTTACACTGCAGTTGTGAGTACTCCAATGGAGTAATGCCCTCACAACTCACTCACCTGCCAATTAAGAGAGGAAACAGATACTGTAGGTCTTCACAAAAAGAGTGGTTAACAAAGTGCATGTCTGTTTACTGGTAGTCTATCAAGATGTAGATGGATGGCAATGCTGATAAGTAAGAACCTTTCTAGACCTACTCTTATGATCCTGTTTCCTGTTTTGTGATTTTAATTAGTAGTTTTCATGGTGCATATTGGTTTTCGTGGTGCACCAAGCATATTCATGGTGCAAAGTTTAAATTCTCACAAGTTAACCATTGCCCCATGCCAATTTATGATATAATAATAATATCATTTACAGTACCCAGGCCAGAAACTGACTTGTGCTGGATGTGATATGCAGTTGTATGCGTGTATGAGATAGGGTATTTTTTACATAAACAGGATATATTTTATATAAACAAAATAGGAAAATGTTATCAAAGGGCTTGCAGCTGTATTAAAACGTTCTTTTTTTCATTCTCACATAATTGCAGTAGCAATTACAGTACCTGGACGGGGTTACTGAGGTGTGAATCACAAATCTGCAGATATAGGAGCACTGACATAAGCAGCGGGTTTGCTTGCAGGTTTTGGCTCTTGTCTTAACATTTAGCTGTGTTTTAAGAATAGGGTCAAAAGTTAAATATGATCGAAGGTTAGGTGCTGTAACTTTGTTCCTGTAACCACATATCACTTGTTTTTCCACTTCACTTGACACGTTTTCTTACACTCATGTGTTCTGTTCAGCTGGGGCACACAAAGCGTATTTTCTCATTTCACTGCATTGCATGTGTAGAATGTGTTGAAACTGGAGGCACATTGTGACACAATAATATGAACCTCCTGTGAACTAAATGAAAACCAAGAGTAACTCAACTCTTCAAAAATATTTTCACTTTAGGTGCATTTTCTTATACTTTGCTTTCCTGCTGATTCTGCTGATGGGGGTCCTGCAATATGCCAATAGAAACATTTTCAGGAAACTACAAATGAGCCTCAGATCAATGTACAAGTTAACATTGCCTTCAAAATGTTACATTGTGTCTAAGGGCCACCTACTGGTCAAATTTGAGTTGCAGTTTAAATTATTGTTGGACAATGAGTCTGTCTTGAAAGTAATCAGCAGTCCAGTGTGCAATCAGAATGACAATTATTGTAACTCTTTCCCTGACTCTTTTTTTCTTTATGACCTCCAGATTTTCAGGTTCTTGTCTTCCCTGTTGAGGGATGTATATTCTAGAACAATAAGGTTATAGAAGTTACAATCTAGGCCTTATATGTATTACAGTACTTTGTGTAATCCTAGTTACTTTTCAGGGTAAAACGAATGTCAATAGATTTAGAGTTATCATTGCCACATATATAAGGAATGTTTAACCAACATTAAGCTTACACCAGGTTACTGCTGTAATTGGAGTTAGAGGGTCAGTATGTGGCACACAAAAACTTCAGTAGTGCTTCAGTAATGACTTATTGATGAGACTTGAAACCAAGGAACTTGGTCATTTAAGATACGATGACACTGTTTCTATAAGCAGGGGTGTTACTGCTAGGGTCCAGACTAAAGTCTACTCCGGGATGGGACAAACTGTCTTTCTTACATTTGCCCCTTGATTTTATTTGTGAAGCAATTTTGCTTCAGATCTGCTATGTAATGGTGTTGCGGGTTCATAGTAACTGCTGCAGATCATTGAGATGCTACGCTTTAGTGGTAGAGTAAGTGGTGCTTCTCCTATGTATGCACACCATTCTGAGATCTTTTGGGAAGGAAAGTGCTACACAAATTCAAAGAATTATAATTTTCCTTGAAGGGATCTGAATGGATAAGCAGCTTCCTAAAAACCTTTGCTGAGCAAAAGTAACCAAATGAAGCCAAATTAAAATGGGTGACATGGGCAGCTGAAATTAATCATCTATTGAGATTGTTTACATTAATGTATATCAAACTGCTCTGCAACCTGAAGGTCATCAGTCAGGTTTCTATTGTATCACTACCTCTAACATATACAGAACCACTGGTACTTAATGTCATTGATGGACAGTCTGCATTTCTGCCTTCTGCACTTCTGCTATCAAAAGCACAAAGTTTGCATACCTTTATTAGTTTTGAGCAAATCACCATTTTTTCTCTTTTTTTTAAAGTATTATTTCAAACTTGATATATATGTAATTGGAAAAAAGCAATGACGTTTTTAGGTTGTACAAAAAAATTAAATCAGGGTTTCCCCACCCTGGCGCTGGTGGACCACACACACTTCTCAATTTAACCCTTAAGAGAATTGTTTTCTATTGAAAAGTTGAAGATTTATAGTAAAGAAATGTAATATATAACAACCAATGGCCTAATTGTTTAGGAACTGAAATAAATCACATGAATCCTTTTATTAGGTTATTTAAGGGCCCATCCATGTAAATGGGGACTCTCTGGAGTAAAATGCAGCAGGGTGTTTGGGCCTTCAACACAAGGACTGGGAAACTCTTTTTAACGGGAAGGAAATGTATAGGAGAGGCTTCCTGTCAAATTCCGTGTGGACTTTAAAATCCTCATGCTCACCTGTAAGGCTCTGCATGGCTTGGCACCTCAGTACCTGTCTGAGCTATTATCGCCCTACTCTCCACCTCGCAACCTTCGCTCTTCTAATTCTGGTCTCCTAAATGTCCCTCAAGCCCGTCTACATTGTATGGGTGACAGGGCCTTCTCCTGTTATGTCCCCAAGCTGTGGAACTCTCTGCCCAAGAATATCAGAGAGTCGCCTTCTCTAAACTCCTTCAAATGTAGACTCAAAACTAATCTTTAGAAGAGCCTTTACTTAACTGGTTCCATTCTTTACCCCTCTGCTTCTATTTTTCTTTGTACCACCATCCACAGTCTCCTCTGCATATTGAATTTTTTTTTTACATCACTTTATTAACCCTTTACAATTTCTTGCATTAGGAATGATCTTTTTGCATATCCTAGCTTGCTCTCCATGAGACACACAGACACACAATTAGGGAGAGAGCCTGGGGTCAGAGCGCAGGGTCTGCCATTGTACGGCACCCCTGGAGCAGTTGGGGTTAAGGGCCTTGCTCAGGAGCCCAACGGAGTAGGATTCCTCAGCAGGCTGCAGGATTTGAACCAGCAACCTTCTAGCCACAGGCGCATATCCTTAGCCACAGAGCCACCGCTCCGCCCCAAACACAAAAAATTGTGTTTTATCTTGTGTATTCTTTTTATTTATTGTTGTTGTCATTCTGTAAAGCGCTTTGAGAAGCCACCTTTAAAGGCGCTATAAAAAAGTTTTTTATTATTGTTATAATTATTTTAATGGGTTTTAAACAGCTGAAGGACATAAATCTGAAACGCCATGAAATAACTGATTTTTACAATCATTTACAACTGCTGCACAACGTAAAAATTATTTTCAGTCATTGCCATGCATTGCCGTGCATTGCAGTTCAATTGACTCTAAAAGTTTAAAAACGTTACCATTTTGGAAATTTTATTAAAATTTCCCTACTTGTCTACTTATTCAACACTGCCACCTCGTGGAAGAAAAGAAGTACGCGTAGGAATATAGACCTAGAGTGAAATGCGACAGAAGCCGTTTTCGATTTGTATGTTGGTCATGCGGGTCATCACGTCATTCGAAACCTCAGTGTCTTCTCCCACGGAGGAATATCTGCTATAGAGTTGCTTAGAAGTGCGTACTGTAAGTAGATGACTGTCAGAAATACCCGCTTTTGAGTGCGGCTCAATGAGACGTTTGTCCTTTCAGCTGTATCAAAGATACGCAAATTCTTATCATTTGTTAAGGAATACTGGTTTAATTGCACACTTTCAAAATATTTAGCAATAAGGAAGTGTTTTATACGCCAATTCCGTGATTTTAACTATTATATATTAAAATTAAACATTCAAAAACTATTTACTACTGCAGGTAATTGTACAAAGGCTGCCACAGGGTTATTAATAGATCCTTTCTGGTTTTTATCACATGGCCCTTTTGTTGCAAAGAGCTCTGTTGACTATCCCCTTCTGCGAAGCAGACTATTTGTCAGGAAGTGGTTGACTGTCAAAGTGCTGTTTTCCCCAGGCTGTGAAGATCATAGTAATTTCCATTACCCTTAATTATCTCCTGCCCAATGAGGGATATAAATAGAAAACCAACTTGTGATTACAAATTTAACAAAGAAATAAGAAATCATAATTTATTTACCTGAACTAGAGGAATAGATAAGTCTAAAACCTAGAGAATGGACCCAGAAGGTGTTAGTTTTTTGTATAGTAAAGGATTTTAGATAACTTAAGTATCCAAATATTTACAATACACATATAAATATTCACAGTTTAGAAACCAAGTGTCAATGGCTATAGTTTGTGGTACCAATATCTTCTGGTAAGCAATATACTGACAGGTTTGTTCTGAATATACTGCGGGGTCTATGACATGTAAAGATGAATTTGAAATGTGAGACCAGATGAACAGTCTAAATAAATCTGTACGTCTATAAGCATGCCATAGATGATAGTTTTAAGACAGTTTTTTTTGTGTTTTTATTTTGAAATTGTTGGTATACTCAGATTTTCCTTAATCGTCATGTGTAAGAAAATATAAATTTTGTCACAATTTACTTTAAAGAGGTGCTTTGGAAATTGTGTACTCTTTGTTGAGTACTGCTTTTGAGTTAATTAATATTGTTACTGCCATCTTGAGTGTGGCAGTTCAAATTCCAGAAAAGGAGCTGTGCTTTTATTTTTCAACCGTTTATTCCATTAATAGTGCAGACACAATGAGAAAATAAAGAATAATTTCATCATTTACTGTATGTCAAAACGTTTAATGTACAGTAGGTCTTTCTCACATTAATGAAACTAACTCACCTGCAGGTTGCAAAGTCAAACTGATGTTCTATTATACTGAAAGGTGTCCCATTTTACATATTTTGTTTCAAGGCTTTTTGCTTTATTTTTTATTGTTCTTCTGAGCTAAGACATGCTTGTGTGATTGAGTTCCGATTGCTTATTACACTGCTTGTTAAGTGGAAATGTTTGATAATTTGTGGACTTGACTGTAAGGCTTAAGGGTGGCATGGTGGTGCAGTGGTTACCATTGCTGGCACACAGTGATGGGGCCCTGGGTTTGATTCCTGTGGTGCAATCTGCAGGTCTATTGTTTTGTATGTTCTCCCCATGTTTGCATGGGTTTCCTCCTGCAGTCCAGAAGCACACAGTAGTTTAAACTAGTTAAAAACTGGCCCCGGTCTGAGTGTGTGCGTGTCTGTGTGTGCCCAGTGATAGACTGGTGTCCCATTCAGAGTGTAGCCTGCTTTCATCCTTTGCTTGCCCTGATAGGCTTTGGCTGTGTTGCCACCCTACCTGAATTGGAGAAAGTGGTTAGAAATTGGAAGGATGGATGAATGTGGTGAATAATTATTGCAGTACAGAATCGATACATTCAGTGCAGTACATTCATTGATACAATAATTTCCCACTTTTTATGCTGCAAGTGATATTTAACTGTAATTAAATACTAAAGAAAAGGCAGGACTATTATTTAGAAAATCCATTGGTTTTACAGTCACATTTGTTTTTCAAACATTGTGGGTCAAACCATTTCTCTTTGCATCAAAGTACATATGAAAGCCACCTCTCAAACATTTTTTGAAGCATTCACTGTAGAAACTCCTTGTTATGTCCCAGTGTGTGTTCTGTGTGTGTTTTTTCTATGTTCCACACTGCTGACCCTTGATTGTTCTCCCTTCCCCATTGGCCCACCATCACTCCACTGTTTCAATATGATGTCATCATCAATCAGCCTTCAGCCAATCAGAACTCATTTTATTCACTATTTAACATGGAGGCTTTCAGAAAGAAAAGGCCTTTCGTTTGACTTTGGTCCCGTTTGGTTTTGGATATCACTTCGCTTCTGGTTATTGCTTCGGCTTCGTTTGTTGGTTTGTTTTGCTTTGTGTGTGTGTATTTTCGTATAGCTTTGGCTTTGTTGTTTTGTTGTTTTTTTTTGTTAGTTTCTTTGTACTTTCGTTTTTTTATGTGTTCATCCTTGTTTTGTCATTAGCTTGCCCCAGTGTTACATGTTCAACTTTTGTGTTCTTTTGTACCCTGCTCCTGTTTATTACTCTTGTTTTCCCTTATTTGTCTTCCTGGTTCACTTGTGTTTTTGTGTGAACTTTTGTATATAAGGTTAGTTTAGGTTGTTGGGTACACTTACACACTTAGTTGATTTTGTATTAGTACACTAGTTTAGTACGGGTGAGTGCCATTTGTCTTGTATGGTTTTGGGTAGTCAGTGCAGGTCAGCTAGGGTGTTGAAGACGCCGAAGACCGTGTGTTTCGGGTTTTCTTTTGTAGTCAGATTAGCTTTCCCTCACTGTCCTAGCCAGCTCCATTTTGTTTGTTATTTTCTTTCCTTTGGCACCACTCTAGTTCCTTACCCTTGCTATCACACTTCCTAGTCCCTCACCAAAACCCCCCTGCTTCCAAAAGAATTATCCTAAATGTTACACCCCTTTTCCCCTAGACACTTGGGGTCGTAACACTCCTTCATCCATCCATTTTCTAACTGTTCCCCCCTATTCATTGTTGCGGTGGAGCAAGAGCCTATTCTGGTGAGCATGGTGGGATACGCCATTGGCAGGACTCCTGTCCATCTCAGGGCAGATACGGACTGAAACACTGGTGCACACACTCACACCAGTGCCCGTTTTCCCAGAAGCCAATTAACTTACCCGTATGTCTTCTGACAGTGAGAAGAAACTGGAGCACCTGGAGGAAACCCACTCAAACACGGGGAGAACATACAAACTCCCATCCAGGGCTGTACCTTGGCTTGTGCCCGTTGCTTGTTGAGATAGGATCTTGCTCCCCTACAACCCTGAATTGGATGAAATAGTTAGAAAATGGATTTATAAGAAAAAAAAGGTGGTTTATTAATTCTGGTACAGGTGCTTGCCAATGTGATATTACTAGATGAGGGAAAATGCAACATGAACCAATCTCTCTGATCAAATGTCATTGTTTTTCTACTGTGGCTCCTTTCATTTTTTTGTCTTTCTGTCACTTGCACGTACTTCAGATTTGTGGATTATTTGTTTGACAACTCAATCACCTGTGAGAAGCAGAAGCAGCTTTCGTAAGGAAAACCCTTATGAAAAGGCATTTATTGTATATATAAAATATTTATATCTTAATTGATATTATTGTAGAAATATTGGGTATTTCCTTCTGGTTTCAAAACTCACACATTGAAATGAGCAAGAAATAGTTGACTCTGAGTTGACTCAATAGATTCTTTGATAACATTTATTACAGTTGAAAGAAAAACTGTAAACACAAGGTAGACACTGACATCTCAGTTACATCATTGGGCATTAAACTGATAAAGGAGGTTTTGTTAAAACAATACCAACACATTCAACACGGCAAAACCAAATGAAATAAAAGCAGCAGTTCCGCCTATCTTTTCTCAGGCTTTGGCAAAATGGATCCCAAACCTCTGCCTTTTTAAAGAATCTCGGCAAAGTGACACAGTGATGTCTGGCAATGCAACCTGCTCAGATGCAAATACAGTATTTCATATTGGGAAGCACTCCCTTAATAGGAAAGTGCTGCCTGTCACCACCAGGTCAGAAGATCTAGCATAAAAAGATTCTTTATTTATTTATATTTGGTTAAATAAGAGGCAAGGGGATGTTTCTAAGACCTAGTTACTTCGTCAGTTTTTGAGCGCATTGATATTTTAACATGATACTGACACTACATACAGAATATAACAAATACGGCATACATAAAAGCAGATTATGGACAAAACTCCTGACACTGTTTTTGCTAAGTACATTCTTCACAAAGAAATGTAGTTGTAGTTGAATGTGTACCATACGGGTGTTACCCAACCTTTTTCAGATTCAGTCAATTTAGTTTCTTAGACCAACATTCATCAGACCTTGTCATCCCTGGGTAAGGCATTCAATATTTGTATCCAAGTGAAAAAAGCTTGTTTTCTTTGCAAAAGGGAAAAGTTTATTTCTCAAATTCTTTCTGATATGCCTTGTTGACAGTGATGAAGACGTTTCCTTTCAATTTTTTATGAGAACAGTGGCTTACGGTACATGTAACTATTCCAGTCTTGTCCTTAGATCCATAATGATAAAAAAACTCTGTGAACTTCCAGCTAATGTACTGATCCTGCACCCGATGGTTTGTTAGTTAGAAGTTCCTTAGGTGAAGTAGAACAGCATAAAGCAGACTTCCAGAAATCTTTGGTTACAAAGTAATAACAGAAAGAGTCAAGACAACAATTTGTGTTGGCAATGCACATGGATATGTGAACAAAATTGTGTATTCCTTGCAGGAGATCGCAGCTGTCACGTGCATATGTCTCAATTATGTACTTTAACAGAAATCCGAAATGGAAGGGAATGAAGCAGACTGCAAAGATGGTTAAGTTAGATGTGATGATACGAATGCATTGTGTTTTCTCACCTACTCGTTTTTGCTTTGACAAAGTACGGATAACTTGGAGTGAAGAAAAGGTCATTATCGAAAAAGGCAAAAGGAAGCCTATTATCTCCAAAATCAGAATAAAAGGAAGGGGTAAAGGTTTCTTTGTGTTCTTCTGGAAACATCTAAAATCGTCATCCGTCTTGTTGTGGTTTTCTGGAGCGTCAACCAAGTGAAATTGAGAGCTGACTGTGCAGTTCAGCACCCATATCAAGATGCACACAATTAACGCTTTCCATGGAGACATAATGGCTTGTGCTTTAAAAGGGTACTTTATTGCTATATATCGAACAACACTTATGGCTGTGACTGTTTGGATGCTCACATACATGTTAACATAATAACTGGAGACAAAAACAAAGCAGAGAGATGGTAATGTCCATGTGCTATAATAAGAATAGATCTTGAATGGAAGAGAAATGAGGCAGAAGCAGTCTGCAATGCTTATGTTGGTCATGTATGTCATCATGTCGTTCCAATGTCTTCTCCCACGGACAAATATCACCAATACAGTGACGTTGCCTAGCACTCCCAGGATGAATGTGGGTATGTAGATAATGGTCAGCAATGTCCGAACCCCTTCTGTTATTGTAGGGGTGCAATTTGATGAGATATTCATCTTTTCAGCACTGAAAAGGAAATAGAAATGATAACATTTGTCAATGATTTAGTAATAAAACAACTATTCTGTAATAATATAGGTACAGTAGATGTTTTAACTACATTTTATATTTATGTTTGTGTCAGGCTATTACATTTTATTAGAACAAGTAATAGGTTTATTCCCTGCTGAAAAGAGAAGAAAGAAAACACAACGTTTTGGGTGTGGAGCCTTCTTCGGCATTTTAGTTACGTGTTCCTTTCAGACTTTAGTGGTGAGCAGAAACCTACTGATGGTAAGCACAGATACTAATCTCAGTTTTACTTTTTATCTGCAATATGGTATTTTTTGCTTATTTTTGAGATATAATTTAGAACTATAATGTAAAACTTTTGATCATTTCAATTCAAGTTGATTTGAAAGCATTTAATGAATATTTTTGTCAATAATACATATAACCAGCAAACAAATGTGTACTATTATAGTCCTATTGTTAAGGGCTATATACAGAGCACAGGGTTTTTTGCATACTTTAATGACTCAGTAGGATTGACCAATTTTAGTTATTAATAGTTGATGTTTAATTTACAACTTTATTGTGACCCACAGTGACTCTGCTAAGGATTGGATATTTTATCAACATCTCCCCAAGACAAACCCAGAAAATCATCCTAAAATTTGTAAAGACCCCAGAGTAACATCTGCAGGCCTCTCTTGCTGCAGCTACTGTGAGTGTTCACACCTCGGCCATCAGGAAAAGATGACGATGCTGCGATGGCCTTATCTGCCACTTCTAGTTGCAGCTGTGCCCCCTGATGATGGTTCACTGAACGTTTGTGAATTTTCATTGTACGAGGGGAGCATAAATTCACTGACAGACTTATGGTAGGGGAGTGTGCACAAGTTCTTTTTCCTGACATACAAATTCAAGGACTTAGCACATTCATTGCTAAATATATTACATGGCTAAATAATTGGTAATGTCCAAATACTTTTTTTAGTCTGTGTGAGATGCAGGTAGAGACAAGAAGTGTTGATTTACACTTCCGTAAAAAGAAAAGAAACAAGTTTAGAAACTACAAAAGAGGACACAATCAAGGCCACAAATCTACATAGTACTTGTTGTTTTAGAATAAAGGCTAGCAGGCCCCCCGAGACGTGTGACTGTGAAGAAAAACAGACCATGTGTTACTTGACCAAATAATGCTCTTCTGGTAATTAACCTATTAACACAGAACTGAGTAGGCATACTATAACACCCGTATGTGAATGAAATTGGAAAGATGATTAACTATCCATTATGAAATATTGATGCAGTTTAAAAATGTGAAAATCCCTGTGAAAAATCCAACTTAAAGAAAAAAATAGTGAATCAGTCTTTTTACCACACCTTTAACAGAGTAGGTACACATGGCCTCTTGTTTCCTGTCCAACTGAATATTCATACTGCTTTGATATTGTTACTTTTGAAACCACTTGGCTTGAGGAACTACTATAAATATTTCAACAACACTGGAAATGACAGTTCACACTCATATACTATGATACACAGAAAAGAGGTAAAATTCTTGTTTTGCATAAGACCCCCTTGCCAATATTCCATAAAAGGTGTGACATTAGTTCTTTCACCTGTGATCTTCCTGTCTGATGTTTTCACAAGTTGTGTTTACCCCATTACATATTCTGGCTCAAAGAGAAGTTCAGTTACCAATTCTAAACCAAAGTGCAAAATGCAGAAGAGCTCAATCAGAACACAGTTTCCAAGATCCTGTCACATGTGGCTGTTGCAAAAATCTAACCGTGGAAATCTTGCTGGTCTGCAATCTACAATAGCAAAGAAGATGTATGTTCTGTTTCTCAAAAAAATACTGCAACAGTGCTGCTCATAACGGTTTTCAATTATCCACAGAAGAATATAGTACCTGGTTAAAATTAATGAATCATAGCTGAATTAAACTCAGGTATGTAAGCAAAGCTTTTGGAGATACAGGTCAATCTAAACAAAATAACTTTATGTACTGTAACTTACAATTTGACTAAACACAGTTACATTTTGAAGTGAACATTAAAACAAATGCAAATAACATATATAAATGTGTATACGTCATACGCCATGGCTATGCTCATTAGCATGTATAATCCGATTCTGGTTACTTAGGGCAGAAAATACATAATTCTAAATTTTAATGATTAAAAAGCATTTCAGTTTTTTAGTCTTTAACATTTGCCTTTTGGTCCAGTTTAAATCAGTATAAATCCTACATGAATACCACTCTCATGCTGGTGTGTTTGTTATAATTAAAAGCAGAAGGCTTAAAGAATGAAAACAGGAGACTTTAAAACTCACCAATCACAAGACATTAAGAAATTTGCATTTTTACATATTATTTTTTAAGTGGGAAGATAAAATTAATCTAAATCTGTTGTTTTGAAATATAGGACATATAAAGCAGGACTAGTGGTTGTCTCCCTCTTACGTGATACACAACTGAAAACTGACATGATAGTCCATAAAATTGTGAGTAAGTACACAATTCTGCCATTTTATCAAAGCTCTCTTCGTTTTACACCCACATTTTTGTAGTGCAGTTTTAAACATTTCTCCTCACCTCACACTGTATCACAAAGCCATGTCTAAAAAACTTATGTTTACACTGAGTCATCAAAGGAAGTTAAGAAACTTTTAAAGCACATTACACATTTGCATTGTTTTCTAACATATTGAGGTTATATTATTTCTCAATATGTTTTCTAACCTCATATGTCAATACCTCAATATAAAACATTGGATTAATAGAAGGATGAAAAATGGAGCAAATGGTTGTCCCTCTCTTGAGTTTAAAGAATACCACAAACTAAACAAACATGTCTCAACAATCTTGTTTTCTGGTTAATTAATAAAATGCCTGTGCCTGTCTTGCCCACCACCACCATCAAGCACACAATTGTGTAGCTTTCAACTTCACTATTGTAGAATTGTGCATTTTTTGGATATCATCAGACATTATAATAAAATGACACACTTACCTACTGGACAAAGAGGAAAGAGTTCTGGAGGACCCAAGCTTCTGTTGCCAGGGTTGAGGGTTGGAGTGACACAGAGAGGTAGTCTTCAGTGCCAGGATAAGAGATAAAAGTGTGAAGCCTTCAAATCATATTGAGTCTTATGGGTGGGACTGTGCTAGAAAGTGAGTAAGGGCCAATGAAAGCAGAGCAAACTTTAAAGAAAGTAGCAAAATTAAAAATATAGAAGAGCTCACACAGATGACAGAACTATGTTTAGAAATGAGTTCAACTTGACTAACGCTTTTAGAAGTGCTACCTCTTGCAAGACATGCTGAATATTGCAAGTGGCTTCCTGTCAGTGTGACTCTTTGAGGGGGAGCATGGGAGGGTGACATTTATTTTTATTTTGAAGACCTAAGCTTTAGGGTCATGAAACCCCAAATACATTTTTAATTTTGTTTTTAATGTTAATGTTAAACTGTAACAGACATCAGCAACTGACACTATGGAAGGCAAAAAATGATGCACAAAATTCCTGCTGAGCCTCTCTTCTTCATCTGTGAACCCATTTCTATACAAGGTTGTTGATTAAATTTAAACTTAACTGATAAGCAGTTTGTGCTGTATACAAACCGTAAAGAAATTGTGTATGTTTTTGACTGAATTAGCTCCCCAAGGCATAAGTTCAGCAACTTTGAGTTAAGGATATGCGTTTGTTTTTCTTTCTTTGCATACAAAATCGAGGGACACAGGACTTCTGGCAAATTTGATTTGTGAAACAAACAGCTCTATGTTAATAACAGATGGATAACAATACTGTAGCATACAGTTTTTAGGAGTTTATATGTTTTTGGCAAAATTTCGAGAAGGTTTATGAAGCCAGACTCCACCCCATCCCCTGGACTGGTGTCCAGTGATGGGAAAGATGATAAGAAATATACAGCAGTCACAAGTAAACCACCCATGATACAGGACTGGGGGGAGTTATATGTAATGACAAGATCTACTAGTAATAAAATGTGCCCACAAAGTTTAGGAGAAATTTTAAATATCCTTTACATGTGTAGGACTCACTTATAATTACATAAAATTAGCAGTTTTCTGATTGACTTTTTATTTTGTATATGAACAGACTGTCTTCGGATAGTTTTAAGATCAGATAGCATGTTTGAAAGGGGAAACATAAAAAAGTAGATTGTCACATCAGATCTCTTGTCTTGTGATTTTGTGATATGTGCATGTTTCAGACTGTATATCTTCGGTTTAACTTAGTTCCAGATATCTAGAGTAATAGGGTGTGATCCTGTTACCAGAGATGTAGCCAGAGTTGCTTTTGAGATTTATGAGAGACAGTGGATCAAACATCAGACTTGAACAGACCACTCCTGGCACTAGAAAACACAGTAGAAACAAGACATTTTGCCAGATATACAGTACCATTCAAACGTTACCTGCTTGAAAGCTGACCTCAAAGGTCCAGTTTCGGTGTTTTTTTGGCCCAGGCAAGTCTCTTTCTCTTATTCAGCACTCTTAACAATGGTTTCTTCGCAGCAATTCTTCCTGGTAGGCCAGCTTCACGCAACCTCCTCTGAACAGCTGATGTTGAAACATCTGTATAATGAGTGTGCTCAAATGTCATTTTATGTGGAAAGGGATGATACACACTAGCTAAATCCCATGTAGGCATCTTGATTGTTTTTCCTAATTGCCAGACAGAGACCATCTTGAATGCATATGTGGACTACAGATGAAAATAAAATTCACCTGTTAATAATAATGTGAATGAGTTCATTGAACAGCAGTGGCTGTTTTGTGTGTCCAAACAGCATAGAGGTTTCAAGAGTGCTGATCAATGTGAAAAATGATCACACTCCTGAATTTAAAAGAAATAAGTGTTACTGTAAATGCCACAGAACCACAAAATAAACACAGAACCCTTTTCTTATATCAATATTACCGTGCTGAATGTATTTTATAATATTTAATCCACAAAATCTGTTTGTATTGTGGTTTTGCAATTCAAATGGTTGATGACATCAAATTAGATCAAAATGACTCACTGAGATTTAATCAGTATGTTTAAAAATGTCCATCTTATTCTGAATGTCTTAACAAAGTACCACTAATAAACACAGAATGAATTCTGGCTATGCACCTGTCAATACTATAACTTAGGGAACTTTATAGAGGTCTTTTCTGTGACAGAGCAAAACAGACATTGTGAAATATCCTTTCTGGTTCAAGAAGGAACTCTCTACATTTCAATAAACCACATACAGTATTTCACAAAAATATGTTAAACAAATTGTTATAGTTATTAAACAAATTGCTATAATTCATTTTGTTTGGTTAAGAAACTAGTTTTTCTTGTGAGATTTTATGACTTCAGATTTCTTCAGTTGCTCCAATTTGCTACTGCTTTCAGAAGACTGTCTGGGTTAATTGCTGCCCCTAAAGCTGTCCTTGTGTATTTGTGTTGTGTCCTTGAATGGAACAGTACACCACAGGCTTCAGGGGTATTGCAACCCTTACTAGAATTAAAAATCGTTCTGCCAATGGATGGACATAACTTGAGATATACAGTATTTGAGGTCAAGATCTACTGTAGGAAGCTCTGCCAAAGATTTGCACTTTGAGACAGATTTGTGTGAGCTTGAAGTGTAGTCAGTGAAAGTTACAGTTATACTACCTTTCACATGTAGGGCAGCTGGCAGGATGCAGTGTGCCTGATGATAAACTGTACAGACAAGTGCATGTTTAGAAAGAAATGCCAGCGGTGAAACCAAGCTGGGGTTGTTCACTGTACAGATTTCTTACACCAGCCTTACAGGATGCCGTGTTTTACAAGTCTCTTTATTTCACCAGGAACCAAAGTGCTGCTAAAATATGTTTAATTGCTCTAGTTAAGCATTATTGCTCTTTTATGTTAGAATGGAAACTACAACTCTTCAGGATTGGGTTTGTAATACTAGTTTTAGTCCTTCAAGTCATAATAATATTTTGTTTAATAGCGTTTATTGTACTAATTATTGTATATAATTTATTGTTATTGGTGGAGGCACAGAGGCGCAGTGGTTAGCATCGCTGCCTCGCATGTAGGTTTCATTGCAGTGCCGGGGCTCTGGGTTCAGTTCCTGGGGTGCTATCTGTGTGACTTTTGGGTGTTTCCCCATGTTCACGTGGGTTACCTCCGGACAAGTCAAAATACATTCTGGTAGGTTAATTGGCTTGTAGGAAAATTGTCCCTGGAGTGAGTGTGTATGCTCTGCTCTAAACTAGCCTCCTGTCAGGGTATACCCCACCTTGTGCCTGTTTCTCGCCAGGTTAGGCTCCTGGGTTAAGGTTAGTTTATCGCACAAACATATATAATAAGATTTTTGTGCTGTCTCCACCCATGTCCTGATAGGAAGCTGGGTTGATGTGATAACGTGTGTAGCGGCGAGGCTTATTAATAAGAAAGAATTAAGCGTTGGTATGCTTTCCTAAAGGAGGCCCCATCTCACCCTGTGGTGCAGCCACAGAGAAAGTATTCATGCAGGCTGATTTAAGATGTTTTCTTTTGATAAGGAACAAGCTCCTAAAGGGGGATGCACTTAGCTAAGCCTGGCTATCATGATCAATGGTCATCCATTGGCGCCTATCTGTCTAGGGAGTGCCAGATGGACATCTGGACTGCATTCCTAAGTGTCAGGAGTAAGTGACTCATATCTCACCTTGATCAACCAATCAGGGACTGGTAGGGCCGAGTAACCCACGTGGGACTCTGATGCCCATGGAACTTTCAGCCAATCAACGAGCTGAAGTTCCTCCAGGTAAAAACAGGCAACACAGAGAGCCTGGGAGATTCAGAAGAGACTTCGGTGAGAATTCTGTGAACTTTTTCGAAGGGTATTCAAAGGAGAATTCCAGGGCAGGACGGCCCAGGAGCAGAAGGCTCCCAAGGGCAGGACATCCTCGCAGCGCGCCTCCTGACCATCCTGAGACTCAGCCCGGACAACCACGGAACGGCCAGTGTGTCCGAGTGCCAGAACTTTCCTTTGTTCTAAGAGTCTAGAGCGGAGGTTGCCAGAGAGTAACCAGAGGATCCACCCGAGGTTAGCACCGGCAGCAGGCCTCGTGAACAGGTCGGAACTGTGGACAGCTGAATCACTATTCAGAACTAGCTCTTCATCAGGAACGAACCGGTCCTCTTCCTGACTTGCTGGGATCCACAGTCATCTTTTCTCCTGTGCACAAACTTTGCTAGTTAAAGCCAACACTAACTAGCCGGTCAGTGAGCATCAGCAGCGCACCGTCGCAAGCCGCACAGCACAGCCTGGCATGGAGCCAGAGAGCGCGGATTGGACAGCAACAAGGCTGCAGCTGATTGTTTGTGCCTGCAGGAGATATGAATCCCCAGAAATTGGATGAGTATTCAACTTCAATGCATTACAGCTTGAGAATTCAATTGTTATCCCAACCAGTTGATATCAATTTAATTCCTAAGAGTTATGTACTTGTTTTGAGTATCTAATGTAGAAGTTATAACCAAGTTCATTTATGAAACGGTCTTAATGAATGATATACTGAACGTATGTCCTCTTGATATATGTAACTCTTTGTAACTGATTGAATATATATCTTTTGTATTCTGATAACCCTCTCGATAAGATCTGTTAGGTTTATATGCATATTTTATGTATTAATAAATGTATCCTCGTGTATTAGTACCTGTGTGTGCACGTTGTTTGAGTTATGTCGCATGGTTGGATTCTAAAGCCATCAAAAGAATCAATTTTGTGATTTACTGCTACAATTAATAATTGTCCCAGTAAATGCCCAAACCCTACAGAACTGGTGCCTTCAGAGAGCCACTACATTACATCTTGGCTATGGCAACGTTACACGTGTTACCATTCTAACTTCACTGCAGCTCTAGCAGAACATCATTTTGTTCAGCTGAGCTTCAGTAGGCATTTTTCTATGATTGTTCGCCTTTTCTTTTTCATTCTAGGATTCTGCTTGACCTACAGCGAAAAATTCTTCATAGTACAAGAGCCCCAGTCTGGGGCTGCTGGGTCAGCATTTCTTCTTGTGTTAGTCCTTGGCTTCAATGACACAAGAGTGCAAGTGCAGGCTCATAACTTTTGTTCAGGCCCAAGTGCTGTACGTTTTCAATTCAGAGGAAACCTACAGTAGGCTCACTTTTTAGACAGGGGCCTGTTTTAGGAGGTGATATGCCTGTTGGTTGTAGATTCAGGGAGGGAGGAACCGGTGTCTGAATAGTGCTGTTTCTGATTTCACTGAGGCGTTGTCTCCCACTTAGATTCATCACCTTGGATCAGTTGTTGGAATACCGACTGTAGGGATGCAAGAATTCACAGAGCTGTTCAGTACGGTATTGAAGAAAGATTATTTGAGGAAAGAATAAACACAATGTCTACTCTGGTCTAAAATGCAGTAATTTCCAAGAGCTTTTTGTAATCCATTACAATCCCTGAATGTCAATGTCAAAACAAGGACAAGGACAGACCATTTATTGAACACAGAAAGTGAAAGGTTTTATGGAGTATAGAAATATTTTAAACACCAATAGAATGCATATTCTGATATCTTATCTCTGTCTGAGAATTCTTTCAGTCAGGTAAAACGTCTTTCATTCAGCTAAACTTGTCACTGACAAAGTCAAACAACAGGTGTGTTGCCTGCTTTTGCAGTATCTGCCTGCTTTCTTTACGTAACGGAATATTTCCCTACCAAACTCTACACTGGCCATTGATTCCACTGACTCCTGTTGCACTGGATGTTGACACACACAGCTCGTCGATGCATATTGACCCACGATTCACAACACTGAATCACTGATGTACAGTAAATGTATACATCATAAAAAGATGAACTGCTATGTATTTACATTTTTAACAGAGCTCTAAAAACACACAACCTCTACTACTGTTACTTACAGTTGTTAACAGTAATAAGTACCTTGGTCCAGCCTTTAACAGAGATAATAAACAGATCTTAAGCCACCAACCAAGTTACAAATTATAACGAGCCTTAACCAACAGCTTTAGAGAACTTTCATAGTACTGTAGGTTGTAGAGGATGTTATGGTTAATGGATTATGGATTATGGGCCCAGGATATAGCATATTGTCTAGTCTCTGTGTCCATGGAATTTCTGTAGTTCCAGAAAAAGAAAAACTACATTTCCAATCTGGTTACAGTTTGTTAAGGCCAACAGAATGTTTGCCTTGAGTTAATTGTGGACAGGTGTTGTCGATGAAGGCTTGCGCTCTGGATATAGGATTCCCCACATAGGCTAGGGAAAAGTATAGACAGTACACTGGTGCAGCCTTAATGATTTATAAGGACTGAAGGCTGGTTTGGTTTCCAGACACCTATATTAATATGAAGAAAATGCTGGGATAACAAATTGTGAAAACTGGTACTGCAAAAATGCAGTATGACACCAACCTAATTTCCTGGCATCTTTAGCCTTAAATTTGCAGATTATTAGGGAATTATATAAAACATTCAATTTAAGTTAAAATGAATGCTACGTAGCCTTAAGTTGTTACTAAAACCTGTTTATTTACAATGTTGCATAATATGATAAGCAACACGTGATAAAAGATTCTAACGGTAGATTACTGCAAAGTAAAGATGATTGCTTGACCACATGTGCAGTGCTGCAATTGTAAACTGAAAAAAAAACTAAAAAAGTATGAGCCTTTCCACATCCTACACAAGTAAAATATGATTTCTTCTTGAGGTGAGGTAATATAAGAAACAGGATATTTATTTTGCTGAATACACTGAACCCAACAGGCTTTTTTCCTTTCTGAAAATTTTGCATCACAAAGCAGTTTTACACTTATTGTGCAAGAATAATTCTAAATAACAGAAGAAGTCTTGACCCTTGATTTTAGGTAGTGATATGGTCTCTGCCTTGCTGACACACTTAAAAACCAGGTCATAAGTACTCATGAACTTTTCCTGTGGTCTTAATTTATGTATTGGAAAAAAGAGAGTGGGTAGCCCAGAGTGGTGAGAATGTCTCATGCTAATGTACAGTATATAAAGCTTCATTTGTAACAAATTTCAATTTCTGTTGGAACCCGTTTAAACAATTTCAGCTTCAAATAAGATTTCAATTAACTGTTTTTGTTGTCTGCAAAGTAAGCAATGAAAAAAATAGGTACAGTAACTGCATCTGTTTTAGTTAGATGTTTCTGGTGATCCACATATGCAAAACATGATCTGAAAAGCTTTAACTTGCAGTTACAGTGATAATCTACCAACTACTTCAAAGACAATTGAAATGTGGCATGGTAAATGTGGCATTTTGGGTACAGTATTTTGTGCAAAGTAAGCAACACTGATATAAACCTTGCAGTTTCCTGCATAGATCACACATGCTACTAGGTTCACAAATGTACTGTAATGTCAGTGCACAAGCCAAAAAAGGATGTTATCCTGTTCACTTTCAATGTAATTTTTCTTGATCACTTTGAATATATTGCAGTCATATACACTTCAGGGATTGAGGGTATGATCCACACTTCCAGGCTGAAGGAAATTAACCTTTTCGGTTTTGACCAGAGAAGATTACAGAAGAATGTTGACGCTGTATTTAAAACTAGTGACGGTCAGCTCTGAGGACTGAGAAGAGTGTAGAACAAGCTACCCAACAAGGTTGTTACTTTGCCTTCTTTCAAGAAAAAACTGGATGAGATCTTTGGGTCAATTACAAGCAAAAGACAAGTACTGTAGGTGGGCAGAATGGTCTCCTCTTGTTAATAATTATTCTTGATTACAAATGAGTTGAGGCCCCTTGGGTTACCAAGGTATGGATTTCCTCCAGTTTTCTTGATGGATCCTTGGTATAATATTGAACTGTATGGCTATGTAGCTTTTTTGAGACATCATCAGCTGTTTGTGCTGAAGAATCTCTTAGCAGTCAGTCTTTTCATTTATGTACTCTGAACCATGTTTCTCTGTTGATCGTAAAGAAATAAAAAAACGAGAATTCTTGTTAGGATTCTTGACATTTTCTGCACAATACTAAACATTTTTGAATAAGGTACATAAAACTGTTCTAAAGTGAAAACAACACATTGTGTGTATATGTAATATACACATGTACTGTGCCTTCTAAAAGTATTGGGACCACAAAGTCAAATTGTATTGTTGCTTTCAATCAGCAGATTAGTACAAATTCAATTTAATATGTTTTGTATTAAACTCATGATCATGAATACAAACTGAAGGCAAAAATAAGTTTTAATTTTGTGGTCGAAATATTTTTGCAGGGTACAGTGTTTGTATATTTGAAAATGACTTAGTTGTGTAAATAGGGGTCTAACAGATTCTGTTTTTAAATTTACCACATAAAGAAGTTCTGTTGCTAACTTCATACTACTGAAACACCAGTGATCATACAAGCTCTTGCACTAACGTTAACTTTAAGCATAATCTTATCACTACTGGCTATCTATGGATCTGAACACAATTTAGCAGTATCAAGTGGAGAATATTGTCAATAAAATGAGGTCATTGTGGCCTTTAGTTTGTGTTGATTCCCATGTTATGTACATATGTACAATCTTATAACAGTAACAGGCTTGTCAGCAATAACTGTATGTGTGTGTGAACTTAAAAACTGCATAAAGTGACACTCTATTGGTGTTAAAAATGGTTCTCAACCAGCCACGGAACAGTCCCAAACATGAAAACACAAGCAGAACTTTATCTTGAAATTTTGCAAAGAGATTCAACAGCTTTACTCAAGACTAGTCTAGATGCAGAAACAGTGCAGAGATCATGCATTGTCTCATCAAAAAGAGTTTAGGGGAGGCGATGGAAATACATTTGTAAAATATCAAGCTGTTATGTATTCTCTAGTGAGAGGAGACATAAATGCACAGAAGTACAAGCCACAGTGCAATTATCTCTTCATATCTCTGATAAACTTTGGTCTTCTTTACCGGAAAATAAAAATTGGACAAACGTCAGCGTTTGACGATATCTGACTCACAAATACGTAAGAAGGATTTACTGTATGTTGTCAGAGTTTTATGAATGAGCATGTACTGTATGACTTTTTCATTGCCTAATTCTACTAAAAAAGGGAAGGTGTGATACAATATTCCATATTATTCAAACAGAAGCTTTGCTAGAAACACCTGTCACAATAATAAAACCCTCTTGGTTGTGCAAAGCTGCAATTTATGTGAATTTCTAGTACTGAAGGTTGAATGAAAAGGCAATACCCTTGATTCTGTAACAATGGAAGGATTTTACATAATTCTGAAGAAGAGTCATCCAAAATGCCTTGAACATGACACCAATCATAATTTGATAAGGCATTTATAGTTCATTGAATTACTAGAAAATACTTAGATGGGACTTATTTCGAACACCACTGAATAAGTATCAGAGTATCAGCACTACAGTTTGTGAACACGTTGGAATTATCTGGATTTCTGCATGAATGGCTTGATGGCTGCATGATTGATTGTTTAAACCATTTGTTCAATAAAGATATAGCAATGTAAAATGTTGTGTGGTTTGTTAAATAAGACTGTATTTATTATTATGACTTAGATGAAGATCAGATGACATTTTAGGAGCCATTCATGCAGAAATCTATAGCTTTTAACTGTCCTAACCTACATACTGCAATGTGATGGCTAATCTAATTTAAAAAGCTTTGTCCATTTCCTAATAATTAATAATTATAATTATAATTATAATAATTGCTTACACTTATATAGCGATTTTCTGGACACTCCACTCAAAGCATTTTACAGGTAATGGGGATTCCTCTCCACCACCACCAATGTGCAGCATCCGCCAGGATGATGCGATGGCAGCCATAGTGCGCCAGAACGCTCACCACACATCAGCTATCAGTGGGGAGGAGACCAGAGTAATGAAGCCCATTCATAGATTAATTACCTATGAGTATTTACTTGAAACAAGTTTTTTTTTTGTATAATTGGTCCACATTATATTGTGATAATTAGGCATTTATTATGCGTACAGTATTCAGAATGTGCATAAACTAGTAAATTTCAGAAACATTTTGCAAATGTCTTTGCTTAGGAGCAAACTAAAGAATCTTTGGTGCCTACATTGTCACTGTTTTCGATCAGGCTGCACTGGTACACCAGGTATTTTTATAGGTGACATAAAAGTAATAAACACAATTAAGTGACCAACCAGTTCAAATCAAGTCATTAAAAGCCCTGGTTGGAATGAAACAGTGTGTTTTGCAGCTGTCCAAGACCAAGAGTGAATATCGAAGGCATAGAGATTACCTGGGATTATGGGTTTTAGCGAAAACAATCAAAATTGTGATTGTTCTTCGCTAAAAAGTAATAACCCAAGGCATCTAAGCAGCAATTAGTAGATGCTATCCATTCAGAAATATGGAAGAAATTGTGCATTGTATTAAGTAGGTCACAGTCCTCTGGGTAGTATTGGCCAACTATGAATTTGAGTAAAAATCCAACGTGAATAGGTGTGAAGCAGATGAAAAAAACTACCAAATTTGCTGTGATTATCCGAACACTTCTCTTTTTTTCTTCTTGGGTGCATTCGTTCTTGTTTCTTGACAAAGTACGGATTATCTGAGTCGAACAAAATGTTATCGTGCACAAAGGAAGGAGAAACCCTAATATCTCCACAATCAAGATGAAGTCAACTGGAAATGGCTTGGCTGTCCTCTCGAAGCACTTTGGCTTGTTTTCTTGAAGGTTTTCTTTGTAATATATGACGTTCAACATCAGCACAATTACCCATATTAGAACGCACACCACAATGGCCTTCCGTGGGGATTTCATCACTCTCCCCCAAAAAGGAAACTGAATAATGGTGAACCTTTGAAGGCTGATGGCTGTGGCGGTAAAGATGCTGGCATACATGTTTGCAAAGTAAACTGAAACCACAAATGCGCACAAATCAAGATTCAAATTATTGAAGGAGTCGTAGACTTTAAATGGAAGGGAAAGGATGACGGCACTGTCTGCCACTATCAGGTTTGTCATGTAAACCTGAGTCACCGTCCAGGTTGATCTCCTACAGCAGAAAGTACACAGTGCAGTGACATTTAAAAATAGTCCCAAGACGATAAGAGGAATGTAAGCTGCCTTCTGGAACTCTTTCACCTCGGATGTTAATGTCAAATTGCAGCTTTCATTCCTATTCATTATGCTTCTAGAAAAAGGAGGAGACAAGGTAAGATTTTCTGCTGTGAAAAAGGCACATCGAAAGTATAGCTGCCAGACAGAAGAACCTCTAATAGGGGCAATTTTGTCAAATGTTTCAAATAGCTCATTGATTTTGAGTTTCATCCATAAATATTTAAGACTACATCAATCATGGAATTCTGCACGACATTTTTCAGAGTTGTCGCATTCTAATTTGTTACGGTGCAAACGTTTGTAATTTTGTTTCCAGCAGGTCACAAGAAAAGCTGCTTCTCTATTTTACAGCACCACTGGAGATAGCACGCTTTGCTGATTGTGACCTATTAACACTAATACAAAGTTTAACCACATTTTACAGCAACGAATCTGTAACAACAGACAAGAAAGACTAGTGTTTATTTGTTTGAACATTAGAATTATATCACGCTTTAATAGTTATTTTGAAATTTCTCTTGACACTTCTAAAATGAGTAATAATTTAATACTGTACCCCAAACCATCAAAATTATAAAAGTACTCACAGTGCAAAATGACAGAGATCTTTTTTTGTAGTTTTACTCCAGCTGCTTACAGACCAGATTTACCATTTGAAATAGACTTTTTGTACTGTGCAGTTTGGACTAAGCTCCACCTGCAATGAGATCATCTTATCTGGTTTCATTTCATTTGTTTAAAAGCATTAGTAAAACTACCATTGGGTGTTTCATAGAAGATATACATTTCTAGGGTAATGAATTAACACTAGACCCAGTGTATAATTCTCAACTTACAGAAATCTTCTTTTTAGTGAAGTTGAGGTTTCCAAACTAAATGTACATTAAAAGGGACTTTTAAAGGAGGCTGTTGTAGTTTTACATTGCATTGAGCATTGAGCGTTTTTTGTATTCTTGTACGAGGTGATTTTTCTACAAGGTAAAATTAGCCCTGCAGTGAATTTTTGCCTAGATTTTTTTTTGTAGAACATCAGGCCATTTCATGTAAGACTACTGAATTTGTGTACAGTTATTTTTTCTTTAGCAGGTACTTATGGAGTCATTATTGTGTTAAGTTTATATGTGAAAAGACAAAACATTTATGTGGATGTTTTAATTGCACATTAAAGAATGGTGTTAGAAATTCTGTAGAAGTCAAATCACAGCTTAGGTGAAATATTCCAATATGCTTTTTCTTTCCTGGAGATATTTTCATACCAGGCCTCCTCAACAAAATAATTAGAAAGTAAAAATAATCTTATGTATTTAGAAGACCTAGGAAACAGGTAATGAGTCACATTTAATCTTTTCCCTTTTATGGCTAAAAAAAAATTGCTCTGCACTACATGTCCCCTGTGTTGGATTTAAAAACAAGATGGCCTTTCCTGTTCTTGTTCTCATAACTCATGTGTCTCTTCGTGTGGATTCTGGTAGTGTAGCAGTTGTGGTGTAAAACACTTGGACGGTATGACTCTTTTTATAACCTCTGCATATGTGTTTCAGTCACGTATTGAAACCAGAACCCTGTGGTACACCTACAGAGTACAAGTGTGTTTGAAACCAAAGTGTGGAAAACTGACATGTTTGCTGACTGCATTTTGAAAGATTTTGTGGTCGTGACATTTGTTGGAGAGTTTGGTTCAATTGTATTTCATTTCTTGGATTTTTTTAATGTTCCATTTTTATGCCTAAAGCATGATTTACTGTAAGCGGAACAGCTTTTTTCTACAGATGTGGTTCTGTTCTTGTTTGTACTGTAGCTCCCATGTAGAGTGAGGATGACAAAGAAGTATCACATACCCTGTAGAGTACACTACAGTTCTTTCAGCTCAATGTGTACAACTGCTTTTGCAGAAATGAGCATTGCATGTACTGTATCAGTGTTTTGCATGAATAACATGTGAATGTTTTCTTATGGTCCTCAACGATGATTTGTTTGTTAGAATCCATGTATTCTGCATTCATGTTCCTGCCTTGAGCTGAAGCCTGTGGTTTGAGATCAGTTCTGATTCACGCTCAAAGAAGAGTTTGCCTCAAAGAACTGGCTGGACCAGGTACCTTGTTTGCATGTTTTTGTCTCGTTTTGGAGTTTCTAAAAACCACATAATAAAATATTGTTGGCATTTTTTTTTTCAATAAATGTAAAATTAAGATGCTTGTGAGTGGTTACTCATTTAGGGTAAGTGTAGACACTGCTGAGGTGCACAGGCAGTGGGTGACCTCATTAGGCAACTGAAGTTTTTATTTATTACTTTTGAAATAGTGAAATAGAATAGCTACCTGTACTGTATGTGTTCATACAATTGGGCACCAATTTCTGAAGAAGGGTTTTCAGCTGAGGCAGCCAGGATATATAAGGTGGTTCTCGAGGATGTCAGCAGCCTGTGGTAGTTTTGGGGAACTGTATGGAAGGTTGCATAGCCATAACTTTGTCAATATCCAATCCTGTGTGCACATTTTTATCAAAGGGTAAAACAGAGCAAAATTCCCGACATAGACAGGTATTCTTGTGTTTCAGAAGCGCTAGATTTTCTTTTGTGTTTTTTCTGTCTTTGGATTTGTTAACAGTATGTGAAGAACCTTGCACTTTAATGAAGCCAGACCTCATCCTGGACCTGACATTTGTTGCGTAAGTGGTTTAGTTGCAAAGGTTCTCAAAGCCATTATAGCACAAGCACAAAACTCTTCCAATTAAGGCGAACTGGCAAATGTTGGAAATGTACCTGGAACAGAATCATATTCTCACAAGACCTTAGTATGTCATTAAATACAACAGTGCTCAAAACAAACTGTGAGATAGAGGCCACTACCTTGTGGAATCTCTAGTAGGATAATCATACCTATAAGGCAGGTACTGTAATTGTTTTCCAAAACAAACTATATTTCCTTCCTTTGCCTTTTAATTGGATAACACAAATTATAGTATTATTTTAAATATGAGTTTGCAATAGCACATTGAAATCTAGATTTTACAACATTACAATATAATGGCACACAAATCTGAACATTTGCTTGGTGCTCTGCAAATGTTTAGGCTATATATCATTTCATCTCCTTTCAGACAGAATCAGATATCAGAATATCAAACAGCTCCTGAATCCTGCTCTTGAGGCTGACTGAATCTTATATTAGTTGCAGTATCCTTGAGGAACTCTTTTCTAAATCCTGTGCTATTGTGATTTTAAGTCTGAATTCTGAATTGACTATGTCAGTTGACCTCTTGGGAGTTGAAAAGTGATTGCGTTGAGTTTGACAATGTGTGGTACACTGACAAAATGCATAATGCTACATTTGGTTCACATACCATTTGAAAGTCCTGTCAGAATATATTAAAGGATGTCTTTAGTAAACATTTCCTTGTGGTCTCAAACATCACAGCCTGCTTTTGTGATGAGTAATTGCATTTACGTATGGAAATTACTAATGGTGAGTAAATGTTAAGGTTCACAGTATCTCTGTTTTATTTTTCCTTCTAAGAACACCTCACCCCATGAAAGTGATATTGCAGTCCTGAGTAGCTCCTCCCTCCCTTGCCTTGCTATTTGGTAGTGTTAGATGTTGTACAGCAATTAACAATGCAAAGTAACTTATCTTCTGAGACATTGCTGTCCAGTCTTCTCTGATGGTTGTCTGTCCTTGTTGTATTGGACTATGCTGTAGTCCTAGATTTAATGTTTAAATATCCAAACATTGTTTACCTTTTTGTTTCTTCCACAGTAGCTGAGTTTTTGTAGTTTCACAATTACAACTTGTTTTTTTCTGTTCAACAAGACATAAATGCTCATTTAGTCATTGCTTTGACAGAAGGGGAGTTTTTTTTTAGCTGGTACCATTTTCCTAGTATTCAATGTGCTTTATAATTCTCTGGTAGAATACCTATTAAATAACTTAAGGATATTATCTGCCTTGGCTTTAGATTTCAATTCTATTATTTCACTGGTAAGCTCACTAATCAGTCCAAACATCCATTCTAACTGTTTCTCGAAAGATTCATTAGCTTCAGCTGATAATATTCTTGAAGAGATTATAAAAACAAATAATTACTTCTCCTACCACAGCCAAAATACACAAAATAGATTTTAGCATACGGATTTGTACTCTTTACACTATTTTCAGTATGTACTGCAATTCAAAGTCTCATTCAAGTCACAGTCTGAGACCTTCAGCCTCAACTGTAACTTAAGACAACTGAAAGAAAGAGACAAAGGGAGTCAGTGTGCACTGTGATCGAGAGGGTGACTCCTTGCATTAAACGCGCATTTGTAGATGACCTACTGACAGGAGCTCTTAGTCACACTGTGGAGGACATATTGAGGAACTTTTTTTCCTTTGGTAATTGCTGTTGCCATCTAGTGGCTTCTGTTTTCCTCACACAGTCCTAAATTAATAATGCAAAGGAACAAGTAATAGGTTTATTCCATGCTGAAAAGAAGAAAGAGAACACAACGTTTCGGCTGTAGAGCCTTCTTCAGGTCGAAACGTTGTGTTCTCTTTCTTCTTTTTTTCAGCATGGAATAAGCTTATTACTTGTTCCTTTGCAGCCTACGCATGCTGACGCAGCTACAGTACCCACCTAAGTTAATAATTGCACATACTGACACAGTGAAGTACTAGTGGAGAGCAAATAATCTGATAGGCAGGTTATGGGTTTGCTGTTTTTAGATCTGAAAGTGATGCATACAGACTCCTAGTATTTTTGAAGTGGATTTAGAAAAACATTGATATGATCAGAATTTTGATAAATCATTGTGGAAACTGCACATTTCCAAACAAACCAGTGCCAGATGGTGAATATAACTTGTTCTTTTTCTTCTAAAAAACAAAGCATCCTTCACTACATATCAGTAGTCTTCACTAAAGTATTAACTAAAGCTTGAAAATATACATGATACATATGATAGTCATGAAAGATAGCAGTAAACCAAAAACAATCGGAGCACATCTCCTAACTGCCATCTATGGACCGTCTAATTGAGGCCAGAACTATTGATTTGACTATTTTCACTCACCTTCCACTGCTTCAAACTAAGGCTTGCTTGATGTATTCTGAATCTGCATGGGCCAACTCACAATCTGAGCTATGAGATATTGAGTTTTGTACTTGTACTTTGACTTATATTAGGATATTTTTGTTAGCTTCTTTATTCTTACAGAATTACAGAGGTCCCAGCATAGTCCAAATATTAACTAAATGAAGAAGGGGACCAATAATCAGAGTAATTTAACTCCATAGTTAATTTATTTTCAAAAAATATCTTGGGAGTTTTATAATACATATTCGTGAACACCAGAACAAACAAAACACCTCAATGAACAAAACACATCAAAAATAATATGGAAGTTGGGTCTTGTTTTTTATATAAAGATACATTGAAACTTTTTGTACTTGAAACACAATTTACCTGATGTTGTGCATCAATAGATTTGAAAGTAAATTAAAATCTGAAGGTAAACTGAGAGAGAAAATGAGGAACTGTATTATCTTTTTGCTGTCACAGAAGATACAAAATTGTTACTGACTACTAATATTTTCATGTTAATATTTTATTATGTGTGTCAACTTAGATCATTGTCCATTTCAAGAGAAATATTAAGCCTATGCAGATGGTATAATCTGGAAGTGACTGGAGAAGGACAACGGGGAAAACCCAGCTGGAACAGGACGGGATGACAGACAGGCGGGCGGTGACGGCAGTGATCCGGTGCTTCGGGGGCATGGCAAAGGTGAACGAGTCCGAAACTGTCCAAAGGGGAAATCAGGGCGCAGTCCAAAATTCAAAGCCGGGTGTCACGACCGCCAGGCAGTTAAGACCAACTCTTAAGCGATCTAATCAGCACCAGCAGCGGGTGATTATTAACAAACGCCGCCGCACGAGTTAACCCACCTGCACACGCTCCACCGTGCGGTACGCAGTGCTATTTATACCATCTTAACCTGCTTCCCGTTGCTCGGTATTGAGTCTACTCCTTGAGAGCTCTACCTGGCGTTTTTCCCCGTACCTCGTTTATTCTGGATATTGGACTCCCCTTCTGCCTTTTCGACTTTGGACCTCGCCTCTCGCCTCGGACTGTTTGCCACCTGTGTTCTCCCTGGATTACCGATTTACCTTACGCCTTTTGACCACGACCTTGCCTCTTGTTTTGGATTGTACGCTTTCTACGCTCTCCCTGGTTGCCGTACACCCTTCTCCTTTAGACCACGTACTCGCTTTTCGTTTTGGATTGTTTGCCTGCCTCATCTACTACCCGTTCCTGCGTCTGCACAGGATCCTTGTATCTCCCCACCAGGGATTCCTAACACCGGGAGGTCCATCCGAGACAAAAGCAAGGAACAGGGAACTTGGAACCAGGAACATGGAAGTTAACATCTTAATGGGACAAGGAGCTCCATGCCCTGGACTCAGTAAGTCAGGACGCCATGGTGAAGCCTATGCCCTCGGGCCATTCCTGTACCCGGGGTTGGCGGGCGTCCGTCTTCCAAAGCTGAGCCTATAACTACAGAGACGCCGGGCTTAAATAGGGAAAAGGGGAAAGGACACAGCTGGAACAAATAAAGCTGGGAACACAACGAAAAATGGTAGGAGCGCCCTCTAGAGGAGGGATGACGATCGTGACACTAATAATGTTCAGGTCTGAATACTGTTCATTTGAAAATTTTCCACATTTGATCTGACTTTGGGGGGGAAAAAAACGACTTTTTTTTTTATTTTGGCATTTAACATTTATTAAACAAAAGTCAAGGTAGTGAAGCTGGGTTTGAGTATGGTTTAGTTAAAAGGTAAAACGATTTATTCAAAAGATTTTCTTCCTGTAAGAATACAGAGTATAAACTAGAAGTGAGCACTGTTTTTTTTTTTTCCTGTACTTTAGACATCGCCAAATGGAGTGCAATAACTGATAGTGTACTGTCTGCGATGTCTCAGCTTGCAGTTTGTTGACCCAGCAAAACTAGCACTATCTTTCAGAGATCAGTGCACATACTCTCACCAGGGTTAGCTTTACCAGAAGCTAATTCATCTGCCAGAATCTCTTTGGACTGTGGGAGGAAACTGGAATGCCCGGAACAAACCCACATGAACAAGAGGAGAACATACAAAGTCTACACAGATAGCACCCCAAGTCCAGAATCATCCAACGTACTGCCCCCAAAGATGTCTTACCTCTCAAAATTCTGAAGAACAACATTTCCAAGCTCTACCCGTACCAACTGAGTTGATTGCATGCAAGGAACAATAAGATCAAAGTTCTATTTGGAATATAAGTACAAAACTTCCAGTTTATGTAGCAAACGTCAGCCGTTTCTGATGCAAATTATTTCCATGTTAATGGGGGGAGGTCACCTGTGTTTGGACATTCCCAAGACCTCGACACTTTGAATGGCTGGTTTCATCTTTCCTTAGTAAGGGAGTCTCTATCTTGGAATACTTGGAATCTCTTATCCGTTAACTCCCATCCTTGCCATAACTCAAAAGTGCTTAAGCTGGAATGTCTTGTGTGACAAGAAGTCCTTGTGCAGAAAGAAATCGGTTAACCCCCTTCTTCACATCTTATATCTTTCTTCAGGATGAAATTGGCATGCTTGATTAATTTTATTTCAGTAGCTTTGGCCAAACACTAATTTAAGATGGATTAGAGGCATGACTTGAATTGGTATCATTTATGGGTTTAACTCTCCTGGCATACAGAAGAAAACACTGTAATAAATCCTCTCCACCAGTACCTTTATAAGGCAATGAGCCATGGAAGTGCTGCAAGGGTGAAGAGGGAGTGGGGGAGGGATGTTTAATGAATCTTATGCAGACAAGTACCTGGGAAACGTGGTGCTATATGGAATAGTGCATTGAAGTGGGTGAGATTGGGGTTTGATCTGCTCCTGAACCTTTGTTGAAAACTTCAGAACTATTCTTTAAGAGAGACTGACATGCTAGATGAATTATGAAGTTTTCAATACTGTCTCCCTTGCCTGTTTTTACTGAGGAGATTATTCCTATCCAGTTTTGTATTTTGAAAGTGCTCTAATATTTTAAGGCTAATTCCTTTTTACATTGTGATAGCAAAGGGGGAACGTGTGCTTGGTGTGATGAGCTCTTTCAGTTTTCATCTCGCAGAATTGATTGAACTGTTTTGAGTTTCAGACATTTCTTTTTATTGGTTGCAATGCATTCGTAAACGTGTACTTAAAGAGGCTTCAACCCATACAACAATGTTACTGATGGGCAAGTACCATATAAGGCAAGTTACTGATATTACTGAGAGGCAAGTAAATGTAATCATTTGTAGGCCACTGTCACCGGTTCACAGAGAGCTCGTGAATGAGTGTTCAATGTATGCATTTTTATATATTTGGAAACTGTATGCATCTTTAGATTGATTTAGATCTTGGGATAAGATCTGCTTTGTATGGCTTTACTTGAAAAAAATCTTTACGCATGCCATGTAGCTGCAGGTAAATACAATATTTTATGTAAAACAAATCATTACAGTAGCAAGATCTTCTGACTAGAAATACTCAGTTTCTTAAGAATTGCCACCTCTGTGGTAAAACAATTCTGACTTTATGCGCTATATTTGATATTAGTAGGTTCTAGCTCTGGATTTGTTAAATAGTTACACTGCATGTAAGGGAATAAACTCATCAGCTTCGGGAAACTACAGACTGGCATAAATTGTGACATACTGTGTGTAGAGTATATGTAACTCTTCATGTCCAATTTGTACTAGGTTTGAACTAAAATAGAAACTGGGATTCATCTTGTAAATGCCTTTATAATCAGTGTGGGGTAATAGCAGTGCATATATTAAGGTACAAAAGCAATTGGAGAATACAGATTGATTTTTACAGATGAGCTCTTTTTTTCATTTAGTGTGCATAGTATTAAAATTATTGTCAAGACTATGGTGATGCAGAATGAATTACTGAAAACTACTTTTGAACACAGTTGAAAACATTCAAGATTATGGATGAGGCTTTTTCACGTATGAAAGAAGTAAATTTCAGGCTTGTGATGTTCATCAACATAAGATGGTAATATTCCATTTTATATTATAAGGGTATATTCGGAATGAAATACTTGCAAGTACCGTACTCTTAAAGTCAGTGAAAAGATAAGTAAGCACTTGAGAGAGAATGACATGCTAATTAAAGGCTTTCCTGATTGTAGGCGCTGATGACTATTTTGAACAGTTTGTTTCCATGACGTGAGTTAAAAATTAAGTCTTCTGGCTACTGTGGCTAACTGTCCCCAGTTAATTCTCAAACATCTTACATTTTCAAATTTAAGAATCATAAATTCGGGATTACCATATTAAAGCATAGGGGACCAAAAGTAGCTTTTACATAAATGTAACTTTTTACCTATTACATATAAGAATAAAGGCAGGTAAAGATCTGATCTACATATATACCACAAAACTTCACATTGTTGCAGTCATTATTCACATATTTCCTCAAAAATAAATGTAAAGTATACAGTACTGTACATCCAAAAAAGTAAGTAAAACTAATTTCAAAATACTCTTCTGCTAACATGGAAATCTACTGCAACTAAAAAGCCTGTATAAAATGGCTTCAACCAAACTTGTTTTTTTTTCCATTCTTTAAAATAAATGGCAAAGCAGTTCCTTTATTGCATTCATAAACTGTACTTCAAGAGACTGCCACCCATACATGAATATTCCTTACTATAAGCTTTTCTGTATCCATGTGCTTTTTGAATAACCTTTGTCTGTGGATACTCAGAACACTACCTGCATGAAAGAAGGTAGTTATGTGCTTTGCATATTGGCTCAAGGAATTTCAAATGAGATGCGTTTTGTGCAGGTAGGCTTTGTCTTGTAAAAACTGTTTATCTATGTGAGACAGCTTGAGAGCATTCTTTCCTGCCACTGGCTGCACCACCTGTGCCTAATTAGACTGTTCATGTTCAGAGGACATGAAATATGCTGACATATTCCCCTGACAGTGCTTGGGTGATTGGTTTTTTTTTTAACCACGTTTGAAAATGACTGGAAATAAAAATTAATTTTCCAAATGTATTTGAGATTTATAGTCACACAATAATGTATTTATTTTATTCTTTTCCTTGTTCATCTCCTTGCAGGTGATAAATGCACTGGTCGTCGGCATCGGACAGCTGTGTGTATCGGAGAATTAACGGCAGAGATGTCCCTCTTGGCAGGAATCAGTGAAGCCTAAATGATTATATAGCTTTCAGCTGAAATTGCTTGCAATGTTTTAAAACTCCCCACAGTCTTTGCTACCAAAGCACCTTTTTTTCTTTTTTAAATTAAGATAGAAATGCATGCATTTACAACTTGGAAATATTTAGGAATATGTGCTACTCAGCTATAAACTAAATATATATATATATAAATAAATTATAAAAATAAACATATACTGTATATTGTAACACTACAGGGTTCACATGGGCGCCTTCACCTCTGCAACCTCAGGTCAGCCCCCCACCATCAGGGACTCAAACCCAGGCCTACGGCATCGCTCAACAGGGACCTAGCCCTCTTGAGCCAAAGGGAAATCTCCCTTCAGCCCAGCAGCTGCGGTCCCTGCTATTCACAGGGAAGGGCGGTGACGTCACCGCGCTCGTAAGCCGGCTCTCACAACCAATGGAGGCCGTATGTGTTACAATATTATATGTATCCATGCATTAAATTCACAAAGGTTTCACTGAAGTGATGATTATTTTTGCAACAGGTGTACACATTCCTGGCTTGACCTTCCCACTTTGACCTCCATATCAACCTTGGCAGGGTGTTGTAACATGTGATCTCCTAGACTGTGAGCCACCATTGAAAATTCGTATTTGGCTGTGAGCTTGCCAGGTTAAAAATGGCTTTGCAGATGCCCAACAACAAGCAACAGTACACTTCAGTCCAACCTCTAATGTATTGATGCCAAAAAGGTTCTGTTCTGGATTTTTCTCTCTTAATTTCAGTCTTGAAGTGACTCAGTGTTTATGCAACAATCAAAGTCACTCGAAATGCCACGGTTAGTCATGAATGATCAACTAATCAAAATGACACCCAAAAAATTGAATCAATATCCAAAATCCTCACCCATTCTTCTTAAATCATACAAACATTATTGCATCTGATACTGAGTGTATATTTAACAGTTGCACTTTTTGTTCCTCAGTCCGCTCAAGAAATAAATTATGAAAACCCTTCTTTACAATTTTATACACATTTGAATTTCATATGGTTATTCATCCTGCAGGAAGTTGACTCCTGAAAACAGAGCTTGCAGATGATACAGGGTCACTTCATTTGCAGATAATAAGGACCAACAGGTCTGTCTGTTTCAGGCTGATATAAAACATTTACTAGAAATGTAGACCTTTGGGAAACATTACCCTCACAGATACTTCATGTCTTATTGCAGAGACAGCTGAGAATATCTTGGCAACTCTAGAGTTATTGGTAAACCTAGCAGTTTTTATTTTTACAAGAAGAACCACAAAGTCTAGGGTTTTGTTTAAAAAAATGCTACTTTTACTTAAAAAAAGATGCACACTTCAGATGTTGAGTTTCACCCTACATGTATCATTTATGTCATTCCTATCATTGCAATAACACAAGAAAAGATGCAAATGAGAGGGAGCTAGTTGACCCATCTTGTATATTGGTGGTGAAAGTGAGTAGCATACCAATAAGGAACAATATTCAGTTAATTGTGAAGTATCTACGACTTACCACTCACAGATATATTGTGCTCAATGAGGCTTACCTTTTCATAGGATTTAGTAAAAATAATGCAGTGTTTATACAGTACATTATAGCCTTATAATTGTTTCCTTTCTGCATGAATTTGATAATCTAAGTTGTTTAAAGACTACCCTTTTTCAACATATATTATCAGAAAAAAATAAGTTAGTAACATTTACTTATCTTTGAAATAAGACTCCTGTGCCACAATATTCGTTCTGATAGTTTAAATGTTTAGTAAGTGAGCAAATACTGTATATCTCTCCTTGCCTTGCCATGTTGTAAAGAGATGACCTAGAAAACTAGTTAATTATAGATAATCAATTTCATGGCTTCTGGGAAAAAGGGAGCCTAAATAATAGGCTAAATACAAAGAAAGACAGAAATGAAGTAAGGGACAGAGAATGAATCTATAATTATTGATGGGTATCAAACAATATAAATGTTTCTTATAAACAAAAACTACCGAAAACACTGTAATGATATGTCACATGCTTTCTTTCTGTTCTGTGTGACTTTACTTCAGTGTGTTCAAATAACTTTGACTGAACATCCCCTACCTGTTCCTTTTAATAAGTCTCTAGAGTACGATTTCTCCTTTACAAATGTGTGCAGTACAAACTCCATCCAAATCTCCAGAGGATCCCAGAATAAATTAACTACTACTGAATCTCTACGTTTTTAGTCCCTTGAGCTCCCAGGACCTTAATGTTATATTAGGGTAACAAATGGTGAGTCAATATAAATTGAAAGAACAAGTCTTTGCTAAACCATTGTTTTCATTCCTATTTCTTTACTAGTTTGAATGATATGTGCAATAGTCCGAAAAAACATTGATTTGTTTACTAAGTATTATATATACTGTGTATACAAAACATTTTTGTTGGTTTAATTGGCTATTTTTTATATCTATTGAATGTAGAAATTCTTCCAAAAGAGGAAAAACTCAAAGGAAAAAAATGACACATTTCAATTTTTTTTCTCTCAATTCACGTTTAGTCTGACATTTCAATGCTGTAAGTCAACATAATACTCAGAAATGTCACACTTACAGAATAAACACAATAAACTCTTACATGCATATGCAATATGGGTGCCTTGTGACTTGAGAGAAAGTTGTTTGCAGGCTGAGGTTTTGTAAGGGTTTCTTAATTCAGGACCTCAGCTGAAAACAAGCTTGTACCACCCAATTTAATCTTTCTGCAGACACCAGTCACCATAATTTAAACACAGAATCATTGAACGCAATTGAGCTCAATTTAAATTTAAGTCCACAAATGTGAAGACAAAGCTTCCTGGATGGAGACAACTATGGAAGGGTGCACAAAAGAATTAATGTTAAAAGTGAAAATCTGAATGTTTTCATGACATGCTGCTCAGTCCTAATCGTGTGTGTATGTACTGTATTTGCATGCTAAAATATGTTCCCACTTGACGAAAAGGAGATGCAAACTGCACAGCTGTCTTTTTTAGGTTTACACTCAGTTTCTCTTTAGTGTTCTCATCAACCACCACCCCTCTTCACCGCTGTTTAACAGATGTAACAATCCAGCAAAGACCAGAAAATCTGCCTCCCTACCACCAACAATTGTGGTTTTGAGTTGTAGATTGTAGCAGTACCCAGGTTTTGTTCACTCCGTGTCACCTGCAGCTGAACTCGAATCATCAGACAGAAGGTCTGAGAATTGTAATGAACAGTAAGACAAGGAAGGAAGACAGGAAGATGCTGAAGAATGTTTTAAGCGTGCCAGCCAGGACCACAGGTTATGTATGTACCTGTATAAGAACATGTTCTGGATGGGATTCTTCTTATGCTTGGCTTGCTCACACGTGTAGAAAAGGACCATTGGTGTTTACATGACACTAGATTGGTACAGAGGAATTCTAAGGTTGTGATCCAACATGGCAAAAACTGTGCATGCGAGATCCTAGTCCAGTAGCTTTGTAAAAGTCCAATGTTGTCACACCCGCCGCTAGTCAGAATCCTCCACACAAACGGTCTCGCCACCAATCAAGCACCAGCTGGAGGCAATCCCCGCAAACACTGCAGATCAGACCCACTAACCAATCAGGACAGCTCACTGGTTACCACACCCTCCACATCCAGACATATTTAAACCCTCCCATTCTCATCTCATTGCTTGGTATTGGGAACTCCTTAGGAATCTCTCTCTTGTTCTCTCTTGTTCTCTCTTGTTCTCTCTTGTTCTCTCTTGTTCTCTCTTGTTCTCTCTTGTTCTCTCTTGTTCTCTCTTGTTCTCTCTTGTCATTACTAGTGGCCTTGAATTTGGAACCTGTCCTCGACTTCGTTTGTTGTCTAGCGATTGGGCTTTGGTAGTTCTGATTACTTTCCAGGGTCCCATCTTTTCTGACCTGCGTCCCGGACTCCACATAGGGTTCATTAACTGCATCAGCACTGCTACCTTACAGAAGTAGAAACTTGTAATGTTGCTCTTTACATCTAGGGTCTTAATAAGCAGATAAAGAGAAGAATTAAAAGCCAGAAACTATTGTTTCATCCAAAGGATGATCTTCAATCATTTAGTCTTTCCAATCTTCTGTCTCAGGACGTCTTACAATACATACTGGGATATTTCCAGAAAAAATGCACAGAAAAGGGTTTTAATCCCTGAAGCATTTTATGACTTCAGTGTTGCTGACTGCTGGTGTCAGAGCGCATGATTGAGTATACAGATCTCCCTCTTAAAGAGTGTCAGTCTAGATTTTGCTGGACTTTTATTACAACAGTTTTGTGAGGCAAAGTAAGATCTTTAACTGAAAGGATACCTTTATAACACATCTGTTTATGATGGAAAATAAATTTAATTTTTATGCTGATTAGTATAGCCGTACAATTCAATCACAAAAACAAATTTTTGCTCATATTCCTTTCTTGTATGTTATATACAGTAGAGTATGTATGCTCTGTTGGATCTCGTGTATTACTGAAATGCCTTGAAGTGCTTTTTTCTTGGACTTAATACTTGCATAGCTTTTCTGGAATTTTGCAGCACTTCCGACTCAATTCAGAGCTTATAAGAAAGGATATCACACAATGAAAAGGATCGCATGAGTTGTTAATGCTGAGGTAGGGTATTTTTAACAAAGACTGGATACAGTTAGGCTTAAAAAAGTCTGGAGCAGCAAGCACGGCCACTCTTAATTCCATTTTCCCGAAATAAAATCCAGATGTCATTGAATGGTACGTTCACGTTTTTAGATGTATTTAAATACCTTTGATAATAATAGAAGTAATTGCAAACGAATATTAATCTATTGAAAACAAACATAAATGGAGAAAGCGCAGAAAGATTAATTTAAATCCAATTCCACTAACCTCTGCGTTTGTCTGGTTGTAAAACGATTTATATCCACAGAGGTCTCTTTAAGTTAATTTTCTTTCAGCTTCCACATTTTATATTGCATTTAGCGTGACTGGTGAAGCTCTTTGGTTTGCGCTGCACTCCATACTGTAAATCAAGAATCGAAGAGCGCTACAATACAAATTTAACACAAAGTACTTTCGCTAGCGTAGGGTGGACCGCAATACAACACTTCATCCAAAGCCTTCCCTGTATCGTCGGCTGCTCCGGTGATCTACTCCTTTGCACATAAAGAAATAAAGGAGACGAAGTTTCCTTCCTAAGACTTCCCGGAGCAAACGAAATTCTTAAATAAGAACTTTTTTTAATGCTTAGATTAACACTAACACGCTATTTTGAAAATGATCACGTCTAACGTGAGTCTTGAGTGTATCGGTGCCAACGCTGTGCAGTGCAAGAACACGAGAGAGGCGCACCTGGACACTTCCAGGGAATACAATTTAACTGCTACTGGCCATCAGATCGTGGCTATTTGCTTGGGCTTTATCGGGACCCTGGGATTTATAAATAACCTATTAGTTCTCCTGCTGTTTTGCCTGTACAAAGTCTTACGGTCTCCCATCAATATGCTGCTAATGAACATTTCTGTTAGCGATCTGCTGGTATGTGTGATGGGAACGCCTTTCAGCTTCGCAGCGAGCACGCAGGGACGCTGGCTCATTGGCGAAAGTGGATGTGTCTGGTATGGCTTTGTGAATTCACTTTTCGGTAAGTTTCGTCCTTTTAAGCAATGCTAATAAATAAAGATATATATAATAATAGCTACCTGGTGTAAAAACGTTACACGTACAGTTCTTATCACATTTTTACAATATTATTAGTACTAATGTTGATTTTCAGAAATTCAGACAAAAAAGGTATATTCAAGGTAATCATATCAAAGGGTTTTGCAAAATGTTAAATTTAACTTTCACGTTTCTGTAAGACATTAATGGAGAATTAATCAGCAGTCACCGGTAATCGGAGTATCGCTTTTAGCGGACGAAAGAGGAAATAAAAAGCATCTTTAAAACAAATTTTAAAAATAACACGTCTACTCCGTTTCGATTCAGCTGTTTCCAGCTAGTCAAGGTCTGTAGAGTAATGTATAGTCGCTAGGGAAATGTGTACATCTTGTAGTTTGCGAATCCCTCCAGATTACTGAATCCATTACTGTTGAAGTAAGCCTTTCTTTCTAATAAAGTGCAGGTTTATATTAATTGCTAAGTTTCCTCGTGGAATACAATCTTGTCTTGGTAATAAATAGTGTAGGCTACGCATTACAGAATTAATGCTTCATCTGTTGTCACTTGGGTCATCCGTTCTAAAAACCTTTCTATCTTAATACTGCATTATAGTCCTTTGAGTATTCTGCGCCCTGGTTAATGAAGATCCTGCGTTTGGATTCCTTTCTTCCTAAAATGTATATCTTGTACTCATATTAATGTTTGGAAAGTTATTTTATTCGAAAGACCGCCTGCTTTTGGCCGAATAACTTGCAGATAAACTTTTAAAATAACAGATCATTGTTCAGGTAGTTTTCCATACGCGCAATCAGAACCTGATGCAATTAAAGTATTCATTTTGATTAGTCTTCAAAGTGAATGTTTTTTCTCCAGTTTTCAAAGCCTGCTCAGTATTTAGAAGGTATTACTGCGTACAAAGCAGGAGTTTACCTGAATCATCTTCCTGTACATGCTATGGTTGCGAATAGCATCTTTTATTACATTAAGGTTTGGTTTTTCAGAAAAGGGAGGAACAGCAATAAATGGGATTAGCAAAACAAAAAAAAAGTTTACAGCTATTCTGACTCAGTGACTCAGATCATCAGTTTTGTTATCTCTAAAGGTTCCAAATGTTCTGCTAATCCTGCAGGAACCGTCTCTCTTATTTCCCTGGCTCTGCTGTCCTATGAAAGGTACATCACAATGATGCGAACTGCGGAGGCTGATGCTACAGACTACAAAAAAGCCCTCTTGGGGATTTTAGTGTCCTGGACATACTCGTTACTTTGGACATTACCTCCTCTTTTTGGATGGAGCAGCTATGGACCTGAGGGACCTGGTACTACCTGTTCTGTAAACTGGCAATCCAAGAGTGCAAACAGCATGTCATATATTATCTGCTTCTTCACCTTCTGTCTAGTCTTGCCCTTCATTATAATTGTCTACAGCTATGGGAAGCTGCTACTCACTGTTAAACAGGTAAGTCCTGGTTGACTGCCAGAAGGCAACATATGGAAGATATGACCTTAAAAACACATCTTATCAGAAAAAGACCTCATCAGCTTTTTGTCAGGAGTGCAATTTAATTGAGCTCATTACATCTGTCTCCGTCAGTGTTCGAAAGCAATATCTTTTAGTGTCTCCTGCAGGTTTTCTAGTAGCTTTACTAAAGAGAGGTAGATGCAAAAAATGATCAGCTGATATGTGTCATTGAAATATTGTGTTGCGAGGATATTCCCAGAACAGGTACATACATTACAGAGACTACTGTATATACATATAATTATACATTATACATTTTAATTATCTCTAATTCAAGTCCTAATGTTGCAGTATTGCAGCATATATTCTAATTGTTTTGGTTACCGTATGAATTTGACAACATTAATTATTTCAAAAGCTCAAATGTATCTTGCAATGGATTAAAAAGGACAGCAACAAAACAATACCTATATCTGACAAGAAATGTATATTGAGCACAGGAACAGTTACATTTAAAAATCCAACAAAAACCTCTTCCAAAAAATTGAACGTATATCAGGAAGAGAACAGTGAAACCGTTAAGTAAACCTGTTCTTCATGTTTTCACAGCTGGATGGTTGCCTAAGTACATTTGTGTCTTTTGGTGCTCACATCCATAGTACTATTTTTAGTGCAGTACCTAGTACCTACAGTACTGTCTGCTCTATGACACATGATGGCCAGATTTAGCACAAGGTAGTGCCATATCTACTGTACAGCTCTCACCGATTATTGTAGTGAAAGATATCAAAGACTTCAACAGGAAAAAAAACATTCTTTTAGAAGTTGATCCAAGAACCTTTCCAGAGACATTCTGTGTGACAGAATAGTCTGTCACCAACAAAACGTGTACTGTAGGTAGAAGACTAGTTTTAAATTTTAAATGTCCAAGAAAGAACTGAAACCTTACTTGTACTGTTTGTGTATGTGGATCTGTGCGTCCAGATAGTCCAGATTACAATTATATGTGTTATGTGTTGTCCTGTCCATGGTAATGGTATGTCCCAAACCATATATAAGAGCTTGGGGAGTACAGTACTTACAGTTGTTGGAGATACAGTAGGAGTTGGATGTGTTGGTATAAGGAGGACAAATAATAAGAGCAAAGTACTTGTGAAAAAAGTAGTGATTTATCACAAAGTTTGTTGATCTTGTGTGTGATCAAACCCCTAGTTTGTGTCTACAGTGGAAAGACAAAGAACTTGTGAGGAAAGGGATGGTATACCCTACAGGTTGTTTTCTTTTCGGATTTTTCCCCCTGGGGAAGGAGCCCAGAGGTGGTTTGGGTGGGTAATCAAGGAAGCTGGGACTTCTTATTTTTTAAGTAATGCCTTATCATTGTGGGTTTGTTCTTCCTCTGGTAACTACACGACCCCTGGCTTACACTACCCACATAGGAGGTGTTGTGTGACATTCTGAATAATTCTATAGCTTAATCCTATTCAACACACCTGCAAAAGGCCAGGGGAGATGGTATGAAAGCTCATTACATGTCATTCTGGATCACACTTTTCTAATACCAATCAAGAATAAATGGGTGTGAATCCAGATTGTAATTTTCCAACCATTTCCTTATTCTCAATTGGCTTTTAAGAAGAGCAAACAACCCTCCATATTAATTTGAATAAATTTGAAAGCACTGTTGACCTTTTGGGTGTAGCTTCAACACTCAACCATTTGTTCTTTGAGTTCCTTTGAGAAAGCAGCACTTTTGGAAAAGAACGCTTCATGAGATGAATTTAGAAGAAATTAAGCTCTCAGTATGTCTGAGTATGGGGTAAAAGTACTTGATTTAGTTGAGATATTTGTACCACTGGGCACTGGTAGGACTGCTTTCCAGGTTTATAGATCTAAAACTCTTATCTCCTTCAGCAGCCTGTCCCAGTCTTAAGTTATTTTTTTGTTGATGGATTTTTAAAAGGCGGTGTTGCGAGTTAGTTTTCCTCATATACTGTATAGGGTTGCCTTTCAAGATTTAAGTTTGAAAAACCTGTTAAATTCAGAGTATTCTCTCTCTACCGGATTGCTCCGATTACTAAATATTTTCCTGAATCTCCTTCACAAGATTTCTTCTGTGCTTCTTTTTTGGGCAGCTTGAAAGCAAAACAGCTTGTCCCAGCATTTCACTTGTCAAATTATCGTTTGCTTTTGAAGCCTTTGCCTCACCATCAAGGTGAAGACAAAAGCATCTTTGTGCTGTGCTGTAATTTAAGAAAAAAGTTGCAGTTGTGATGGTTCTTAAACAGCCCTGTTAGAAATCTGCATTTATTTCAAAGCCAAGAAGGGACACATTCAAATTTGGAGTTGTGTTGCACTCATTTCCTATAACAGAACCAGTGATTTAATTAAGAATTTACAGTGCCAATTAAATATCTGTGATGGTCTTTTTTCAATTCATCAACCCATTTTCTTTTTCGCAATCTCCTTTTTGTTTCTTTATAATGTTAAATACAGTAAGTACAATGTAAAGTTGTAAAGAGAGTGCTGTTGCAGCTGTGAGCAGGGTCACTCATCCTCTTGTAACAATTACACTTATAAGCATGGAAAATATCCCAGGATCCAAATGGAGAAAGATAATGTGACAGTAACTAGTCAGCCATATATATGTGTTGCTTAAGTTGCTCTCCTGCTGATGACAAAGTAGGTTATGTCAGCTGCAGTTACTTTATTTTTAAAGCTCTGTAAACCGGAATTTCCACTCACAGACATTACAGTCCCCGGATCTGTAGCAATGGAATCTTCCATAAAGAATTCTAGACCAAGTTCTCCGGGTCCATAATTCGGCACATTTTCTATGTGTCTTTAGATTGTAAATAACTGTTCTCCTGGGAGGAGTATCAGTTTGATCCAATTAAACCTTCACTGGACCAATTTACCCTATAGCCTTTGGAATTTGACAATGTGAAGAGTCATGAAAACCGTGCTTGACTGAAAACACCAAAGTCTATAATTGAACATCCCTGTGCTAGAACGTGCAGCTGTGTTCAGGTTAAATAGTGGAGCTAGTCTCCTCAAACAGGTTTGTACATTTTATTTGTGATAGTAATAAATACATCCTTTGATATCCTTACAATCCATTTGTTCCATCACATTGGGCACTCTAACTCAATATTCAGTAAGTGTTTTAGTTAATTGATGGTTATAGGCCTCAGACTGAAGCTCACAGAACTACTGAGCCTCGACTGTGAAATATCTAAAAATAAACTTCATTTCACTGAGCTCAGTATTGCACTCTCCGAAATGAAAAGCTTATCAGAATAATCAGGCTGAATCTGTGTGTATAATCTCATTTCTGTGAGGAGAGTTTTCATGCTAAACTCTGACTGTAGGAAAAAATCTTAGCCCAGAAAACACATGTGCAGCAATTTTGTATCTTTTTAACATATGTTTCGGTCCATATTTGTAGGTATTAGCTGCAGATAGTATATCTTTTTAAAATTTAATCCTTTATTTAATCAAATAACAATGATAAACAGGAGAGTACCTGTTTGCACAAAAGGGCATGTACTGGAGTAACTTGCCTGGGACTTGAACCCCAGACCTTCACCTCAAGAGTGCAGAGCCCTAAACACTTTCTAAGTTAAATGTTTTTCTAAATAGATAGAGTGACATACTGCAAATGTGAATTGTTACCTATCTCTACTGTAGTTTAAATCCTAATCTTGACCATACTCTGAAGCATACCCCAAACTCAACATATTAATAGACTCTTTATAACCTGTTATTACCAGACACCTAAAATGAAGCAGAACTGATTCATCTAAACTAAATGTTACTCGCAATGAACAGAAGTTCATGTCTCATATTAAATCAAATATTAGTGTAGTCGGTGCCATGGGGATTTTTTCCATGTATTCAATTGAATCCTGTACAATGAGTCATACTTCACATTTGATCACTTCAATATCCAGGACCAATCCTGGACTGAGGTTAGTTGTTTACTAATTATTTCCACAATATGAATATACACTTGAAAAGCTTAAAATGTTTTGTTCACCATGTATCAATTTCCCTACGGGATTAATAAAGTATTATCTATCTATCTACCTAAATATGTCTTTTGCAATTGTTTATGTTACTTCCATCACTTAGATATAGGCATTGATTCTTTCTCCAACAGAGTTGTTTTACTACTTTAAGGGAAAGCTTTTTATGTTTTGTTTACTAAAGTAGAAGGTTAAATATTCACCTAACATTGTATCTCTTTCAGTTATTTAAACATAACTGATATTAAAAATCCATTGCAGTGATGACTGCTATAATAATAATAATGATTATTTAAATCTTAACACACTTTTGGATTTCACCTTGGCCAATCTCTAAAAGGATCCTATGAAATCTTGTAATGTTGCACGAGTGCCCTGACTTCAGTGTCTTGCGTACTTCTTGAGTTTTATTGATTCAGTTTTAAAGGTATGAGAAGTCTATAAACAGAGTATATACAGTATAATATCTTGTGCCACGGTGTGCAGTACAGTCAATAATAAATAAACTCTTTATTAAGAACAACAAGTGGTGAATTTTCTCTCTTCTCTCAAGGATGATTTGACCTGCTTCCAAATCCCCTGCTCTATTTCTGTTCCAGGTGAGTGGCATCAGCACTGCGACTGGACGCACAAGGGAGCAAAGAGTTCTGCTTATGGTGGTTGCCATGGTGATTTGCTTCTTGCTTTGCTGGCTGCCTTATGGGACAGTGGCTCTGATAGCCACATTTGGGAAGCCTGGTCTCATCACTCCCACTGTCAGCATTATTCCTTCAGTTCTGGCTAAGAGCAGCACTGTTTACAACCCCATTATCTATGTATTTATGAACAATCAGGTAAGGGCCACTGTATGTGAGGATGCTGAATGTACTGTATAGACCCATGGAAGATATTAACAATGTCTGCAAGATTAAAAAGGTGAAATTAAAATACAGTTACAGTTAGCAACTAAAATTGAAGTAAGAATTATTGTTTTAAAGAAAGACAAATAGGCTAAATATACATTTTTTAATAAAAAAAATGCAGTAACAAGACTGAACAATGAGATGATTTTAAAAGATAACAGAAATCGTACCACGTACAATTGTGTTTATTTATAGTGTGTGTTCCTGTCACCTGTAACTGTTTTTTTTTTTCATTTTTGGACTGTGGCTCTTTGGAATTTTTGTTGTTTCAAAAACATTTTTTTCAAGCTTTCAACCCAGATAGGGAAGGAGCACCTACTGTAGAATAGATTGGATCACTATGTTGGAAGTTAAGAGCGGTCAATTAAATGTAGATGTGTGGATGTGTCAAATGTAGACAAAGTAACAACATTATAAATTAAAAGGACTGTTAATTGTCGTTTGCTCTGACAGAATGTTTGCGCAATACAAAATGGAAAACAACTCCACAAATTATTTTCACAGAGATGAGCAAGAGATGTTGAAAAGCAATTAACAGCTAAAAAAAAATGTAAAAAAGATTATCTGCTGAGTCAGAAGTGACAGGTTAGGTTTCATTTGAAATCTGCAGTAACATGCAATTTTTTTCCGCTCAAAATTTGTTTTTCCATATTTAATATTCCTGCATCATCAAAACGCCTAGTGCAGTGCAATTGGTCTATGCTGTAGTTCGATGAAGGAATCTGGGACATCTAAAATAAATGTCATAATAAAGTTGAAAAAAACCTTTGTTTTCCTTTTCACAAAATTTATCATTTTTCCGTCTTGTGTCTAACTTTTTAATTTTTCCAGCTTTAAACCTACTGTATTTTGTGGGACTTGCTGAAGAAGCATTTTGATTTTCTTAGTTCTGGGAACATTTTTAACTCCAGTTAAGAATATTAAAAATAGTTTAGGGGGTGCTTTCTTGTGCTGAGAATTGAAACAAATTTTTAATTAGTATTTGTGTACAGGCTACCCAAACAATTTGGGTACTGTTTTTTTTTTTGTTTTGGTGTTTGGTTACTGTTATTTCAGTTTTGAAGAAAATTATGAACTTAGTATGGGTTATTTCATAGAAGCTTGTTTCAGGGTTGAAGACCATAACCTGTGCTGATCAATAGCTACACTTGCATTTCTCTGTAAAGATATTCTGTAGTTTTTTTAAAAAATATGTGAATAAATGCACTATTTAAGTCACTATTCCATTAAATGATTAATAAAACCAATGTGAAATACCTCTTGAGACACAGTATGGAACTTGGTTTCATCTGACCTTATCACATTTTCGTAAAGAAACCGGCTTTAAGTAGTGTGACAAAGTTTGTGTTCTGAAACTGATATTTATGATAATGTATGGTAACACAAGATCATATAAAAAACTCAGCTGTTTAAATTTGTTCTTATCAAACATTGTAAGATAGTGTCAGAATTTGAATACATTCTGTTTATGATATTTTATTTATTGTATTGATTTATATACAAATGTATGACTTTCTCTAGAATTCTTAATTTTCTAAAAGTTTGATCCACAATCTATGATTGATATAAAACAATTTTGTGGAGATCCAATTTATTTAGTAGAGCTTCCTAGATACCGTATGTTTAAATGCAGAATTTCCAAATATTTGTTTGCAACTGTGCATCTGACCTTAAAACAAACATAAATAAAGCATATGGTTCAGTCATTCAGCCAGGATTCACTAGCTAAATAAAAAGCCTACAGTGCAGAATTGATATGCGACTTTCATTAGAGTATACTTAATACTGTATATTATACAAGACAAAATTACCTCTGGATATACCAGGTGGTGCCCTGGAGATAAGTTATTACTTTTTTCACAGCACATTTCCTGTGTCTTTCTGTTCATTAAATACTAACACTAAAGCTGGGATTTTGTGCAGAGCAACCCCATCTGGGAAAGCTACTTCTATAGGCAGATATTGTATGTGTTAGCAGTTTTATCTCAATTGTAAATATGAGGTCAGTGTCAAGCAAAGTTTTTTTTTAATGATTAAAATCTACATTCCATCAACATCATGCACTTTGGGTTCATTCCTTCATTTCTCCTTCTTCTTTTACCTTTGCTTTGTGAGTACCACAAACTTGATGAAGTGACGCCATTTTTTAATCAGTGAACATATCCAGAGAGCTCCTGTGGTAAATATGCAGCAGAAAAACTACCCACACAGCCCAAATGCTCTTCACATGGAATAGTGAACATTTGGCATAAAAGCAGGGAATGGAAATTTAGATTCATGCTGTTTAGATAGTTGTGGTATTCTAAAAATGCAAAATTGGGCTTTTAAAAAATAGATTTTATTTCACCACCTTACTGCAAATGCTGCAGCTTTTAAATATTTAAGAGCGATTTTATTTACAGGCAATGGGGAATTAATGTCCTGTATGTCATTTTCAGTCTTCAATTCCTCCCAGCCCGTGTTATGGAATTACAGAGTTGAGGCGAGTTGAAGACTAAAAATGCTGTACAGATTCAAGCACAACTAAATAATCAGAAGAAGTTCTGCATAGTAAGGGCCTCTCAGACCTGGGTGAGTAGAGAAGACCTGTAATCTTTTGTTCCTGAGGCTGCTTTATTTCTGATGACTATACTGTATAAACATATTTGTTGTTTTATATTGAGCATTGTGATATTAGTACCTTTTTCCTGTTCACCATCAGCACCAAAGAAAGTCTGTTCCTTAAGATTTAGATCCATTATATTAGTTTTCTTATGAAACTGTTAATTTAATCCATTTTCATTTCTACAAGCAGTGCAGTTAAGCCTTTTTTATACAGCATAAAATCAGGTTCTTACAAATAACCACACTTTTTAATTTCCCACCAATCTCAAAGCATAATTAGCAGAGCCTAGGAGCTGAAAGCTACTCTCAATCCAGTAGTACTCGTTTTTCTTCTTTGTTTCAACGTCTGTTGTGTTCCAGCTACGGTGTTGCTGTACTGATTTGAACAAACTGGTTTTCAAAAACACAGGAGGGTGTTGACAGTGCAAAGACATTTTTAAGTGAAGTATTCATGCCGGCATTGAAACGGGTCATGCCATGTCCCTACAGGTGTTCACAGACAGACATTATTCCACTCCCCACATACAGTACTTTGTAAGCAACGGCCAATTACTTGATGGCCCTGGCTTAGCAACTGCTGAGTATAACAGAAAACAATGCAATCAAATGACATGAGAATACATTGCCTGCATTCTGTTCTAGAATAGCCAGCTGTCCATATGGCGTTTTGGTATAATTCGTAGTTGTTTTAACACATGGTTTTAAATGTATATTTTTGGTTCTTTTTGTTTCACAGTTCTACAGATGCTTTTGTGCTTTTGTGAGATGCCAAAAACCAACCATCAACTCAAACAGCAGGAGCACCTCAAAAACCCTCAAAGCATGTCGAGCTGACAAGATAATCCATGACAAGAACTTCTCATTTCTGGTGGTCTCAGAAGGACAGCTTTCCACAGCCAACCACAACCCAGCTAATGGACATAATGAGGTGCATGGCGCATTGTGTGTGGACGAAACCAAGCCTGCTGCATCTCGTGTGCCTCATTACCATTCCTAACCTGTTTTGTTTTTCTGCAAAGTCAGCCTCTGATCCTGTGTGGCATTAAACCAGATGCTAAAGCCAGAGAGGCCTTCCACAAATTCTCTGCCAATCGCAACATCTGATTGAAAGAATGGACAGGAGCTTAGGGAAGCACGCCAGTCTTGTCTGCTAACAGGAATCACTGCTCAGCAGAGCAGGTTTTACACAAAACGCATGGAGATATTTTGAAAATGCATGTAGATGTGATCTTTTAATTATGGTTTGCATAGCCCAGAATATTGCCACAGCTGTACCTGTGTGATTTACTGAAAAAAATGAGAGGTTGGATTATGATAGAATTTTAATGTGCAAAATTGAGTCATAATAAACTATGATAGTCAGTTGCAGTCTTGTCACACATCATTTCTGGTTATTTGTTTTTGCAAATTGTCAGCAGTGCAGTTAGAATGACCCATAAGTGAGAAATGTGTTATACTGTACATAAAGATGCACACTCTTCCTGTTTCAGACCTTCTTTCCTTAATCTCTTCATTCTAAGAGTGATGAACTGATGGAAACAACAACTGTCTATGTAGCTCTTAATTCTATTTTTATATTAACACAAAGAGAAACCTAAGTCAGATTTTTAACCTGAGGTTACAAAGTTGTTCCCGAGTTGGCCTGATAAATATAATACAGTACTGCATAATATTGTAACGCTTACAGCCGACAGGTACTGTGTAAGAGCCGGCTTACCAGAGCAGGTGACGTCACCGCCCTTCCCAGTAATAGCAGGACCACAGCCCGTAGGCTGCGGAGAGATCTCTCTTTAGCTCACCGGGCTGGGTCCCTGCTGAGTGACGCGGGAGTCCCGGGTTCGAGCCCCGACTGTGGGGGGCCGACCTAATGCGGCAAGGGCGCCCGCCTGAGCCCCCGTTGCGTTACAATATACTTGACCAATATCTCAGTCACACCTTTTGGCTGGTTGTCAGCATATTCACATAACTTCAGAAATAAATATCCCAGAACCATTGTAGTGCCCTAGTAAATTGTTGTTATTAATATTTAATCCAGCTGAAGAAGGCTCCACGGCTGAAACGTTGTGTTTTCTTTCTTCTTTTTTTCAGCATGGAATAAACCTATTGCTTGTTCTATCATAAAAGGCTATGAATACTATTTGTTACTTTTGGAATGATGAAACTTAAAGACTACAAATATGCTACAAATTAATTAATTAATTAAGATCGTGTCTGTCATCCCGCTGAAAACTCAAATATCTGAAATACCAGCTGCACGAGTTGCTTTTAGGTCTTTTCAGTTGTTCGTGTCTCTTACATGCTAAAATACTTCACTGGTGGACAGCAGCGCCAACTCCCAAGTGACCACAACAATTCTGAGTTTCAGAATTACTGGGCCTCAATCTTGCGACACGTAGCTTGGCCCAAGGAAGATGCATCGCGATCTGTGTGAAAGGCGTTAGGCCACGGGCTGAGAGCTGCACTCGGGGTTCGGGCTTCGGGCTTCTCCGACTGGAGAGGTACAGTGGAACAAAGCCGGTAGAAGGCACAGGCAGGAGGGGCAGCAGGGAAACCCTGATGGAGAAAAGGCTGTGAGGGGAGCCTGGTGAAAGAAGGGAGACTCGGAATCCCGGGGGGAAAGCCTGACAGGCTGGCGCACACCGCTGGATCGTTGTTGCGGCGAGTGTTGATCAGGAAGCCAAGGTAAAAACGGCGGTTCCACTATCTACCGGTTTTGCTCCACTGTACCTCCAGTCGGAGAAGCCCGAACCCCGAGTACAGCTCTCAGCCCGTGGCCTAACACCTTTCACACAGGTCGCGATGATGCATCTCATTATGATTTATTTATTGCACATCTCCAGTCATTGTTTACACGTCTGCATTGTTTACATTCAAACTGTTTACTTTTACACTGTCTACTGTTTGTTTGTATATTGTCTTGATGCACTGTCTGCACTTTGTGTTTTTACACTTGTTTTAACCATCAAGAGACTTTCTGTAAGTAAGAATTCCATTGTACCAGTACGTGTACCGGTTACATATAGCAATAAAGTTCAAGTTCGTGCGCTGCGCATAGACAGACTTCCTAAAGCAGCCGGGAGACTGTACTACCTTAGGTATCTCATTGTCAGGGCACTGTCCCAGCGGTCTTTCGGGGTTTAAATGCAGGGCTCGACTGGAAGATTGGCTCCCTGACTGAAACTGGGAGCCCGGCAGACTAAAAACCGGTCCGACTGGTTTCCCGTGCGCTTGGATGAAATGCGCGCACTCGCGGGAATCCCGCGGTATCACGTGATCACTGGCTCCCTGGGCGCGCGTGACAAAAGTAATGAGTAATAAAATGTTGAAATTTGTACATGTGTGTACTGATATTCACTTTGTATTGTTGATGGTGGAGAGGACAATCAATGTTTAGTTGGAGTGAAAACGATTTTTAATGATCTCATAGAATCTGTAGTCTTCAACTGGACTTACAGTATTGTGTTGTGTAATTTGAAGGTCTGGTTAGAGTCCCATTTTTCTTCGTTTTAATATGGGGCTGAAGAGGCTTATGCTTCTGCAGCATAGAAGTGGTATGTCATTTGCACTGACTTGTAATAATATTTCAAACTAAGCCAGCAGTTCTTCCACTCTAAGAGGAATTACGTTCTCGCACATGCAAGACAGTGCATTTTTGAATGGCATAACTAAAAACATTCAGAACAATGTTTTTTTCTGTTTTAATGCTGTTAACATCTAAAAAAGCAAAAAGGCAAACAAAAATCCTGTTCCACAGTACTTGTGTATTTCCAGTGTAGAGAACTCTGATATCTTTGATGGATATAAAAGATATCACATTCAGAACACATTCATAATCAAATATTTTATAGTGGTCAAAAATAAGTGTGCAGAAAAGAGTTCTTTTGACTGGTCCACCCGAGAAACTTCCTCTGTAAACCTGATGTTTCTGTTCATTTCTACCACTTGATATGAAATATTAGCATGGCCCATCGTTGCCTAGTTTGCAATAAGATCTGGATTTAGGGCAGCTGTTCCAATACATGATGTTTAACTGAAATTAAATAAGTTGAGTTCTAAATTTCTAAATGTTGTCTACAGTACAGAGTGTCATAAAAACAGGCAAGAGCCTTTTGTGAAAATTACATAGGATATTCCTCCTTTGGAAGAGATACTACGTCATCTCTTCAAATCCAAACTCAAAACCTACCTTTTAACCATGCCCTATGTCTGATTGTCTTACATTCTATCTGTATGAACCTGTGCTGTACTGTATGTTGTTTTTTCCTTTTTCTCTTTTACTTTTCATTGTACTTTTTCGTCTTTTTCTTTATCACTATGTACAGCTTCCTTGGGTTTGGAAAGGTGCACTATAAAAAAGTTATTATTATTAGTAGTAGTATTAACAGATTATTTAAAGATTGCAGGAACTGAGTCTATACTGTACTATTGTTATTAAACTATGGTTTTTAGTCATAGGAATATGCCTGAAGTGAAGCATCTAATCCAAGCCTCAATGTAAGGCATAGCACAATTCCTTGAAAGTCAAGATACAATCATACTCTGTTTTTTCAAAAATAAACATATAAGCAAGAGGATGGACTGGGGGGATTTCTTAAGGCAATGATACCACATAACTTTCTTTTAAAAATATTTTCCTGGGCAACCACATGCCCAGGAATATATTTTCTCTGCAACCACATGGTGTGTCTGATTATTGTCATTTAAAAAATGTGGTCTAGTAGATGAAAAACCTGTCTATCAGATATGAAATGGTGTTTTTAGAAAACATGTTCATATACATAAGGAAGTAAGAACTGGTTTTGCCTAAAGCTCCTTTTAAATTACATATAGAATTATAACTTTTTAAAAGCAGAGCTGAAGAGTTCTTTTTCTTCTACATGTATTTATTTGCCTGTTTCTTTTATCTGAGTGAAGCAATACCTAACATGTTACCACCTTGTAGCCTGATCTCAGGAAGTCTGGGCCTGGTCAGTACGGGGATGGGAGTCCTTTCTGCTGTAAGAGGCATGGGTTGACCACTATGTGCTCAATCCTCCGACTAATGCAGTGTGCTGACTAGGAACACTGCTATAGGATACAGTATGTAAGATAAACTGAGGTCCAGGCTACTTCCTCAATTAAGATCCTTTGTCAATGTTCATAAGAATAGTTGTGTTAACCCTGGTGTTTTAGGTAAATTCCACTTTGGGCTTGCACAGTCTGGATTGGCAGAAGTTCCTCCTTATTCAATAGGTAAATATATTTTTCACTTCTCTATTGATTCTGCTGTGTAGCGTGCGCTGCGGCTGGCACAGAATAGTTCAGTTCAGTTTATTGCCATACAGTATGCACAAGTGCAATGAAATGCTTTATCATCTTTATCATGCAGATGAGCCAGGGCAGTGTGAAGAGCAAGAGAAATAGCGTCGTCAGTGGACCTGTTACAACGATGTTCAAACTGAAGGGGATCTAAGCACTCAGGTGCCATTGTGTTAATGTGCCTCATAAATAGCCTTTCAAAGCATTTCAAAGAATAGCAAAGAATAGCTGCTGTGTGTCAACTAAGGGGTTAGTGTGCTTCACAGGAGTATTTAATAGCTGCTCTATGTGTAAAGAGCTTTGGGACCCTATCGAATCAAAAGAGCTATGCACTGTAAATTCAAACAATTATTAATATGCTAGATCTCTTTGTCAATGTCTTATTATAACAATTATAATTAACCTACCACGGTAAGCTTAACAGTGAAGCAGGAATAAAGTCCAAAATTAAGGTACACGTTGAACATAAAATATGCTTAAACAGAAAGCGTGTGTTAAAAGCTCCAAATAATGTCTGTTGTAGCTGACCAGATTTCACAGGGCTGAACATCAGCTGTGTGAAATATGAGACTCTTTAAGGAAGAAAAAAATGAGCTTACACACATGCTTGTGCTGATAGCATCAATAGGATGACGAAAACAATTACCTTTCTGAGAAGGGCATTCTCTGACATTTGCAAGGATACGCTGAGATGTTCATAATGCAAAAGCTCTAGCAGTCGCACACGCATGATCTTCGATCACCTGTGCTCTGCTTGTGGGTTTGGCAGAACATCAACGTGGTGTGTCCTGAAGAAAATTAGACAGGGTGGAAACAATTCTCTCAAAGCCTTTGACAGCCTTAAAGTATAGCTGAGGGCAATGTAACTTTCATTTAAGAGACATACTTTCGGAATAAAATCAGGATACTTGTTTGCCAGGGCAAGAGTAAAACATGTACTTTTTATTTAAAAAAGCAGGAATTAATTTGATTTTCTTTGTGATTTGTATCAACACATCTTTTGAACAGTTAGAGACGCCAACAACAGGTAAGGATTTTTATTTTAAAAAAAATTGTTAGATATTTTACAGTTTCATAATACTATTTCAGATTTGGTGAGTTCTCGCCTTTCACTCACACCACTACACTGTTATTTTTATTATAAACAAGTTTGTATAATATTAAATCAAGTGGGTAGCTGCGTCAGCATGCGTAGGCTGCAAAGGAACAAGTAAGAGGTTTATTCCATGCTGAAAAGAGAACAAAGAAAACACAGCGTTTTAGCCGTTAAGCCTTCTATTAATAATAATCTACTAATCTAGCCTAATATTAAATCAGTCTTGGTGTATCTACAACATGTCATAAGAGAAAAGCTTATCTCCAGACTAAGGTTTTGAAGCTCATTGCAAGTTTTGTACTGTATGTGAAAGTATAACATACAAAGTTGAAACCACCAGAATCATTTGCTGTAAAATAAATGGGATCTGATTGATAGACCAAAAGCAATTCTCAAGAAACTAAAGATAAGTACTTTAGCGTATATAGAAGTAAAAATTTTCATAGGCAAGATTTTAAAAAAGTGCATTTGGTATCTTTACTACGTGTCAGGATGGGGGGAACAGCTTTTACATTTAAAACATTGAATTGTATTGTTGATGAGGCATACTTTATGGCATGGTTAAGTGGAAGCATGAATAGTTTGGTTGATCATTAATGTTTTAGTTCTGATGTTGTTGAAGAGTTGTTTCAGATTAAGAGCAAAAACTTGTGTAGCCTGTCTCAGTGCTTCTTTTAAAAGTGAAAGGAAACAAATCAAGCAGGATCTTGAAGTACACATTACTAATAAGCGCGTGCTGAAGCTTATAAGGAATGTAAAATGACTTTAAAAAATAAAGCACTTTGGCATTTTGTGAAAGCTTTAAGAATTGTCCACTATTTACTGTATATATGGGACATCTTAGAGTAATACAATATTACCTAGTCAACAGAATGTGAAGAATAGAGTTGACAAAATTACTACAAATAAGGAATCTTATTGAAGTCTCAGAATTTGAAATATGTAGTTCTTTCACCTCTGTGCTCATATGCAAGATGACCTTACGAGCTTTATGTTCCATGGAAGGTATAGAATTCATTATTTCTGTACTGTCAAGCAGTTTCTTCACATTTTGCTCAGAAAGTTAATGTTGCTTGTCCTTATAGGTTTCATGCTTTATATGTAATTATATGTCTCATTAAATTGGAGAGTTTTAAACTAGTACTGTATCAGACGATACTGGTGAATAAATTAAACACTGCGGTTATCTCTACTTTATTGAAAAAATAAAACTGAAATTCCTGTAGCCTTCTTTGTCAATTTTGCTAGGTTAATAGCTTTCTTACAAAACTCACAACGATTTGAATTTGATGAGCATAATTCAGTGTCATAGCTCAGTATCTATGTATCTTAACGCACTGTACCCATATCTGACATCTCTTGTTTGCATTAACAACATTTGTTTCCGCAAAGTGCACTTTGTTGTGCTACCAGATAAATTTTCAATTTGCTTAGCCTCTGAATGCCTTTGTGTTTCTGTGCGTGCTTTGACATACTGAAACCATACCTAAGAAAGGTGACGAATGGTAGGAGGCCATTCCAGACATCTAATCTGTTTGGTAGGTAGTAGATAATTAATCGAAGGATCACATCCACCTGTTTCTTGGATGAAGCTGGGGTAATGGCATCAACAACATGACCCTTAAGCTTGTTCCATACTCTCACTTATCGATTTCGGTATTTCATGCAGATCAAACAGATCAATGTTTCTGGCAAGAATCAAAAACAGTGTATCCAAATAGCACAAGGCGAAATCCCATGTTTTGGTATTGCTTTGATTTATTTTGTCATGCTGTCTGAAACAACAGCTGACAGTGGAAACCCCAGTCAGAAACTGCTGATTTAGTCAGTCTAGCAACACAACCAGCAAAATTGTCATCCACTTTGTTTGTGGCAGACTGGCAGTTCCAGAGGGCACTTGAGAGAGCATCAGGATAAAAAAGAGAGTGGTTGCAAGGAGAGATGGCCTGGATTAGTGCTATTGCAGAGAAAGCTGAAAAGAAGGATAAGGATGGTAAAGAGTAAGAAGCAGAATGAGACAATGTGTTTATAGGAAATGTCTCCTAAGAGAAGGCAAATATAGAACATGAAGGATTGGATTTGATCTTATACAGTATATAACATTATTGTTATCAGTGCATTAGTAACAGGCCTATATCCTCTGTGTAACCTATCTTAACTAGAATCACCGATGCTTATGCTTAACTTTTTGTGCTATTGTTAAAAAACCTGTCTTTGTAATTCTGACATTAACAATGTGTAGACTGCTGATAGTTAGAAATGATGAGTATCTGACAGGGAGAGAAAGGAGGCGGAAGGCATTCCAACTGTCTTTTTAATCGAAGGATGGAGATGAGGACGTAGCCACTGTATTGCGGTTTTTTACTTGTTGTTACTGTACCTGGCTATAAAAGGAAAGTAGCTAGGAGGACAGGGGCAGAGAAGAACCTTTTCTCTCACGCTGGTATATTGCGCCTGATCTTCTGAAATAAAGGCCTCATGATCATCTCACCTTTGTAGCCTGGTATCCAGTTCTTTTCCCAGTCTTCTGACTGAGTTAATCTCACCCCTTCGCTTTCAAATTCTTTAGTAGAAAGAACCTAAGCTGCTTGAAGTATTGCAGGGTAGGTCGGTGAGCTTTTATGCTTGGACTCTTGGTTCTGTAGGTGAGAGGTCAGGAGGCATTGCTTGCCAAGGCAGGGCCTATATACAGTATCTCTGAAGAAGTACTATCATGATCATGTGCATGGTGACATCAAAGTGCACCATAACAGGCTCAAAGATGTTGTCCCAGTGACATACAACCAGTGACACTGCCCTTAAAGATATACTGTAAAGGTCAATTATTTTAGTTACATTGACTCTTCTCTAAACCACACTGCTGTGTCTGTAGAAGTCTTTAGAGAAGTATTTCCGGTAACTCTCTTCACTGTGGTGCCAAGCTTGGCAATCACTATCACACATTGCAAACTACATATTATAAACCTGTACTTATATATGCAAAATTATTTAATATACTGATATGGGTTTGCAATAATAACAGAGTAAAGGCATTCCATTGTGAATCAGAGCAGATTGTTATTATACTCAGTAATTCATATAAAGATCTATGATATTCTTATTTAAAACTTTAATTTGAAAATATATTCACCATTTTTCCAAATAATCATGTCCTTTTTTGTCTTGTAGAAACAACAGGATCAAGTTTTCCCTCAAATGAAACAGCTATGTTGCATACAACCCCAACACTTATATCACCTCCTGCAAGTACAATGCCAGCTCCTACAACAACACCTCCATCTGTTCTTGTGTCCATATCAACAATATCTCCCCAAATAGCCACAACTACACCTCCCACCACAACCTCAACTCCCCTAACAACCACAACTACACCTCCTCCTGCAACCTCATCTCCTCCCACCACCACAACTACACCTCCTCCTATAACCTCATCTCCTCCCACCACCACAACTACACCTTCTTCTACAACCTCATCTCCTCCCACCACCACAACTACACCTCCTCCTACAACCTCATCTCCTCCCACCACCACACCTACACCTTCTTCTACAACCTCATCTCCTCCCACCACCACACCTACACCTCCTTCTACAACCTCATCTCCTCCCACCACCACACCTACACCTCCTTCTACAACCTCATCTCCTCCCACCACCACAACTACACCTCCTCCTACAACCTCATCTTCTCCCACCACCACAACTACACCTTCTTCTACAACCTCATCTCCTCCCACCACCACAACTACACCTTCTTCTACAACCTCATCTCCTCCCACCACCACAACTACACCTTCTTCTACAACCTCATCTCCTCCCACCACCACACCTACACCTCCTTCTACAACCTCATCTCCTCCCACCACCACAACTACACCTTCTTCTACAACCTCATCTCCTCCCACCACCACAACTACACCTCCTCCTACAACCTCATCTCCCACCACCACACCTACACCTCCTCCTACAACCTCATCTCCTCCCACAACCACAGCTACACCTCCTCCTACAACCTCATCTCCACCTACAACCACAACTACACCTCTCTCCACAACCTCATCTCCACCTGCAACTACAACTACAACTACACCTCTCTCCACAACCTCATCTCCACCTACAACTACAACTATATCTCCTCCCAAAATCACAACTACACCTCCCTCCACAACCTCATCTACCTCCACAATTACAACTATACCCTTCTCCACAACCTCATCTCTCCCAACAACCACAACTACACCCCCACCAACTACAACTAAACTTCCCCTAACAAACACCACATCTCCTTCTACAACACCTATGAGCAACAATGAAACAACAGCTTCTGCAAAAGGTAAATGAAACTTAAGTATGACCAACAGGTTCCTGACAAAAAGACATAAATGACGTAAAAAGTGTAAAATCAATAGATTTTAAAAACATGTAGTGGCACATCAGTGCCTGTGTGATACACAAAGAAATTTAAAAATGTTCCATGAATTATAAATAGAAGATTTAGGAGATATCAATCTTCTTTTCTGAGTCCTTCTAAAGGTTAAATGTTTTGGTCGAATATATGCAGATACAGGTGGCAGCACCATACTGTATGTCTCAGACAACTTGCTTGACAATTTGTTAAGTTGAATAAATACTGTTCTCTGTTCATGAAATGCTGTGAAAATCAAACCTTAAAAGTATTCACTCTATAAATTTCTAAAACTTTTGACAAGTTTGAATTATTTTAACTATATTATTTAATAAATAAAGTAGTGAATCTCCTTTTTTGTTCCAGTATTTTTCTTCTGATTCTGTTCATTGATAAACTATTGAAAAACACATTTTTGTTTTTCTAGGAAGCTGTGGTGGCCATTTCTGTTGTCCAGGCCGGAATGATTCCTGTGTCCAGCTAGACTGCTTTTGTGATGAAGCTTGCTTTAATTTATCAGACTGTTGCCAAGACTTTTCTGCTACATGTAATAAAGGTAAATCCTTAATTTAGAGAACTGTAGATATGTGTTGAATGGGTTTGTACCACTTTATTTAACAAGAAAACATTAAACATTAAGAAACATTTTGAATCCATTTTATTATGGATGATTTCCATGATACCTCTCTTCTGTGACTTATGAATAGAAATGTCAGGTAATTCACATATTATATTCTTATTGAAAAAAAATGGCAGAAGCCACCTTTTGATCATTCATTTGACATACAATTAACATTGAAGTAATGGGGAGTCAACTTTAGCCAAATTCAGTGTGTCCATGCTATTGTTTTTTCTCTTCAAAATCTTTCCACAGGGCGTGTGGTCATTACGGATTTCACTGTCACCTCCTTTACAACAACATCAGTTTCCCTTAGTTGGAATGTACCAAGTGGAAATTATACTTTCCTGATTTTGGTTATTGGAAATGAAGGCAAAAGCGTCACAGTGAATTCTCTTTCCACTAATATAACTGGACTCGTGCCTGGAAACAGTTACACACTGCAAATTTCTCTCAGCTCTGCGTCTGCTGAGAATGGTACTGATGGGACTCCAGTGACAATCACTGCTTCCACAAGTAGGTATTAAGTATGTTTTTTTCTGGAAACAAGAAAATAAGAATTTCTAAAGGGTGTCTTTTTTATACATCTAAATATATGCCATTATTGAAGGATGGCAGATGATTATCCAGTAGATAAGGTCAGACCAATCTTATTTCACTTTTCATATTCTTGGTTGCCTTATGGTGACATGGTAGCACAGTGGTTGGGTTCAATTCCTGGGATGCTATCTGTATGAAGTTTGTTTGTTCTCTCTGTGTTCACATGGATTTCCTTCAGTGCTCCAGTTTCATCCCACAGTCTAAAAACATATAGACAGGTTAATTGGCTTCTGAGTACACTGGCCCTAGGTGTAAGTACGAGCATGACTGTGTTTGTGTCTCTGTGTGAAGGGTTTTAGCCCTGTGAAGGGTTAGATGTGGCCTTAAATGGATGGATGATTGTCTTCCCCCAGGGGGCGTTGTTTCTCAAGAAGTGAAGAATGTTCCTTATATTCTGTGCTCAGTAGTAGTGCCTTCCTTACTTCCTTAGTTTTTAGTTTATTTTTCAGTGAATAACAATTCTTCTATTTCTGTAGCTAAAATTAAATTTATAAGCATCCATCAACCATGCCATCTAATTTATTTTATATAATTATGATTATTCAGAATATTAAAAATAATAAAAAAATATTTCATATTAAAACATTTCAGTCCTTAAAACTTTTTCTTCATCTAAAATTTATTTTCGCAGAGCCAGAGGTTGTTACCAATTTGACAGTCACCGCCATTTCCACAGATTCAATATTTCTTAGCTGGATTGCGCCAGCTGGAAACTTATCTATGTACAGAATTTGGGTATTTGGACAAACAATGAAATTTGTGGAATTGAGCATCCCATTTACTAATATAAGTGGACTCATACCTGGTAGCAGTTATAGACTGCAAGTTGCTGCTGTAGCTGTCGACCGTGTTACACAAGGAGACACAGTAATAGTCACAAGGTCAACAAGTAAGTATGAAATTACTTCCTCATTTTTACTATATTAAATGTATGAAAAGAAACATGGAAACAAACATTTCACTGAGAACAAAGGAAATACAAGCAATTTACTTCCATGGGTGTTTAACAGAGCTCAGACGTAATCTCTTCTACACCCCTCTTCAGATCTCTCTTTTCGTGTCCTCTGAATCTTCCATCTCCCACCCTTCTTTGCTCATTTGTCATAAAAATTAGAGTCACTTTTTCCACACATTAAAAAAAAAACAAATGTTTGGTGCATATTTTAATATAAATGTTTTGTGTTCCACAGAGCCTGAAGTTGTCACCAGTTTGACAGTCCTCTCCATTACAACAACCTCAATATGTCTTAACTGGACAGGGCCCACTGGAAATGTGTCTGGTTACAGGGTTGCGGCGATTGGACCTCAAGGCAAATCCATGACAGTGAGCTCTTTGTTCACAAATGTGACAGAACTAGTACCTGGTAATCCTTACACTCTGCAAGTCACAGCTGTGGCTGTTGACAACTTCACAGAAGGGGATCCAGTTAGGATCGACAATTATACAAGTGGGTGCCTTTGTTTAACTACCATTAATTTAATCTATACCAAATGTCAACTCATTCATGACACATTATAATAACATTTTGATTGTTTAAAAATTAAAACATCTGACTTTTACTATGTTCTAGGGTATATACAGTATAAATACTGTATGATAAAAGACATTGATTTAAATATATTCTTGTAGTGATAAAAAAAGCTTTCTTACGGCCGAATAATGTTCAGTCTGAACCAAAGAATATGCAATAAACACCAAGGAATCTTAAGTGATGTGGAAAAGAAATGTATTGCTAATGTGATTCATACGAACAGGAGCGTGACAATAATCGGCAAGATGTTATTCTTGTTGTTAAAGACTTTCATTATTTTTTACTTGGGACATTTTAATTTGATGGATAAACAAGTTATTAAGAACAGACTGGATATTCAACACATTTCAATGTGCCTAAATATTTATGCAGTCTGTGTAGAATTGATTTCACAATAATATGATAGTAAAAGCTTAATTTACTGAAGTCAAGTAACTTCGACTTGGGCCTAGGTATACATAATTAACTGTTAAGTTAGCTCACAATGCGACCGTAAAGTTGTCCATTATGGTTTTTACAAGTACTATATTTTACATACTATATAACATCTTTTGATTTTTACATTTTTAATACTTTAGTGATTTTAATTGTTAAGAATTGTTTTTCAATCACCTCCTGACAGTATACTGTATATGAGATGAAAAAATTAAAAACATACTCTGGGCTATGCCTAACATGTCAGAGGTACCATGCTGACCAATGATAAATACTGTAAGTTAATATTACTTTTTTATAAAAGAAAAATCCTTCTTAAATGCAATATTTAAACCCATTACTGCCTGTTTTTCACCATGTTTCTATAGAGCCTGAAGTTGTTACTGGTTTGACATCCTCCTCCACGATGACATCGATCTTTCTTAGCTGGGATGCCCCTGCTGGAAATGCTTCTAGCTACAGGATTTTGTCCAGTGAATTGGGAAGCATTAACATTAGAGTGAGCACTCTGTCCACGAACATTACTGGACTTACACCTGGTAACAGCTACACATTTCAGGTCATTGCTGTAGCTGGAGATGGTGTAACTGAGGGAGCTGCAGCAACAATCACAGCATCTACAAGTGAGTGCAGAGAAATGGCCTTTTCATTTATATGATGTGTGGATAACATAGCAAATTTATCCTTTTTAATATTCTCCTGCATCCAGTTTGATGAACATATACTATATATACAGTATAACGATTGAAGAACATGAAAATATTTCCTTTTAAGATGATCTGAAATACATGTAAACGTAGCTGAGGAGCCAACAAGATAGCTGCAAAGTCTTGCATGTGGAAGACAGAGTAATTAATCATCTAGTTTATTCAGAATTCCAGTTGAAACAGATAGGATCATTACTGTGTGCCTGTGAATGGCAGTGTGTATTCACCTACAGGTAAATTGGATGACTGTTTAAACAGAGATTTCTGTTTGGAGTAATTGTGAGTATTTACAACTTGGCAATTAATTCCTTTAATATAATTTTTTTAATCATTCTTGTTTTCTCAGTTCGCTACCCACTTCCTTCCTTGAAAATAAACTCCACTTCCACGAGATGGGTGTATCTTACCTGGAGTGCACCAATAGGAAACGTGTCGAGCTACAGGGTGGAGTCAGCAGGTGTCATAAACTTCACGGTGACCGCAGTGTTTGCTAATGTCACTGGACTTGAACCTGGTACCCAATACTCACTGCGCGTCACAGCTCTGGGTGCCAACAGATTTGAAATTGCTGAAGATACAGTCACAGGATATACAAGTATGTTGAGTACTCAGATACAGTATACTGTATATTCGTTGCAAGAACACATTATTTATTTAACCACAGTAGTACCCTGTTGATAGGTTGTAGTTAAATTTCATTTACAAAATACAAACATTAATAAATGTGATTTGCATGCCTTTGTCTAAAGTGTTAGCACTTATTAACTTATTAACCTTACTATTGTGTGGCACCTTTTCCACACAGTGTTGTAATATCCCAAAGTCTATTCACTCAACTGCTTAATTTCATACATCTTTAGTGAAGATTCTTTCCATATTGTTAACAAATATATAATGAAAAACTGTTAAAAATATATGCTAATATTTCTATTAACATATTAAACGTAACAGATGTTTCCCCAACTACTTAACGTCTTAATTCTGATCTTTGTACTGTACATTCTCCATCCTCAGCTGCTCCTATTTGTCTTTCCTTTCACTCATCCCTCCCTCTCCTCTTGTTCCTTTGATAAGAACTTTGGCGTCCGTCTTCTTAGGTTTTGTCTATTTTCCTGGTATTTTCACAGATCCTGAAGCTGTTACCAGTTTGACAGCCCGTTCCATTACAACTACGTCCATATTCCTCCAGTGGAGTGAGCCCATTGGAAATGTATTTAGATACAGGATTGTGACCATTGGAAATCAAGGCAATAACATGACGGTCAGCTCTTTATTTGCGAATGTGACTGGATTAGTTCCTGGTAATGGTTATACACTGCTGGTCATCTCTCTGGCTGCCAACAGTGTCACAGAAGGAACACCAGTCAGTATCTTCAATTATACAAGTGAGTTATTTAATTTCCTTTCCTACCTCTGTGTGTGACATGGTGGTGCAGTGATTAGTGCTGCTGCCTCACAGCTGTTGGGTCCTGGGTTCAGTTCTAGACTGTGACATCTTTTGTGTTAGCTTTGCATGTTCTCTCAAGGTCCACAGAGACCAAGAGCTTCAGTTTCCTTCCACTGTAGATAGGCATTTCGGTTGGGTTAGGTGGTTTCTCTAAATAGTTTGGTGTATTTTTGTGTGCCCTGTGAGACACTGGTGTCCTGTCCAAGGATTCACTCTACAGTGTACCTTGAATCCTGTACCTCTCTAGGATAGACTTTGTGTTTAGTGACCCAGACTAGGAATATGTGACTTTCTGATAAATAATAAACATACAGTATGGATGACAATATTCATTATTGTGGCTGGACCTCAATCCAGGCCAGGTTATACACTATGAGGCAGTGTTGTGGCTGCTGACAATGTTCCTGACAAAGCTGCAGTGTCAATCACAGTATTTGCATGTGTATTACTTATTGTACTGTAATATTTCCAAGTTTTGATTTATTCTCTTTTGTACTTTAAGGGTCAGAGATACAATGTTGGTATCACAAGTTCACATTGATCAGAGTTACATTTCTTATTTGTCCTTTGTAAAAGAAAATGCCGACTAAGGTTTATCTTCAACCTTTTTTCATCGCCTTTTCACAGAGCCTGAAGTTGTTACTGGCTTGACATCCTCCTCCACGATGACATCGATCTTTCTTAGCTGGGATGCCCCTGCTGGAAATGCTTCTAGCTACAGGATTTTGTCCAGTGAATTGGGAAGCATTAACATTAGAGTGAGCACTCTGTCCACGAACATTACTGGACTTACACCTGGTAACAGCTACACATTTCAGGTCATTGCTGTAGCTGGAGATGGTGTAACTGAGGGAGCTGCAGCAACAATCACAACATCTACAAGTGAGTGCAGAGAAATGGCCTTTTCATTTATATGATGTGTGGATAACATAGCAAATTTATCCTTTTTAATATTCTCCTGCATCCAGTTTGATGAAAATATACTATATATACAGTATAACGATTGAAGAACTTGAAAATATTTCCTTTTAAGATTATCTGAAATACATGTAAACGTAGCTGAGGAGCCAACAAGATAGCTGCAAAGTCTTGCAGTCTCCTAAACAGAGTAATTTATCATCTAGTTTATTCGGAATTCCAGTTGAAACAGATAGGATCATTACTGTGTGCCTGTGAATGGCAGTGTGTATTCACCTACAGGTATATTGGATGACTGTTTAAACAGATTTCTGTTTGGAGTAATTGTGAGTATTTACAACTTGACAATTAATTAATTTAATTTAATTTTTGAAATCATTCTTGTTTTCTCAGTTCGTTACCTAGTCATTCCAGTTCCTTCCTTGAAAATAAACTCCACTTCCACAAGATGGGTGTATCTTACCTGGAGTGCACCAATGGGAAACGTGTCGAGCTATAGGGTGGAGTCAGCAGGTGTCATAAACATCACGGTGACCACAGTGTTTGCTAATGTCACTGGACTTGAACCTGGTACCCAATACTCACTGCGGGTCACAGCTCTGGGTGCCCACAGTGTTGAAATTGCTGAAGACATAGTCACAGGATATACAAGTATGTTGCATACCAAGATATACTTATATTCTTTGCAGGACTACATTGTTTATTTAGCCACACTAAAGTATTATTATTAGTAGTAGTAGTAGTAGTAGTAGTGCATTTTATCTCTCAAAAATGTATAAATACCAATTGTAATTTAATCTCTTGTGTTAATTGTTTTTGTTCTTGCTATTGTGTGGTATTATTTTACCACTTAATTCTGGTTGTAAAATGCCATGCCTATATTTATTAAGGATAAATTATATGCTTTATATTCTCAGTCAAGTTTGTCTAAATATTAATAACAAATATATAATTAAAAACAAAAAAATAATATGCAAGAAACAATGATCATTTTACTTGTAAAATATGCTTCCTCAGCTGTTTAACATCTTAAATCTAATCTGCTCGTCAAACATTCTCCCTCCTCAGATTATCTACATTTTCCTTTAGCTCATCCCTCCCTCTCCTCTTCTTCCTTTGATAAGGACCTTGGTGTCCATCTTCTTAGGTTTTGTCTATTTTCCTGGTATTTTCACAGATCCTGAAGCTGTTACCAGTTTGACAGCCCGTTCCATTACAACTACGTCCGTATTCCTCCAGTGGAGTGAGCCCATTGGAAATGTATTTAGATACAGGATTGTGACCATTGGAAATCAAGGCAATAGCATGATAGTCAACTCTTTATTTGCGAATGTGACTGGATTAGTTCCTGGTAATGGTTATACACTGCTAGTAATCTCTTTGGCTGCCAACAGTGTCACAGAAGGAACACCAGTCAGTATCTTCAATTATACAAGTGAGTTATTTAATTTCCTTTTCTACCTTTGTGTGTGACATGGTGGTACAGTGGTTAGTGCTGCTGCCTGACAGCTATTGGATCCTCGGTTCAATTCTGGACTGTGGCTCTTCTGCCTAAAGTTTGTGCAATTTTCATTGTACATTATGAGGGAATGTTGTGGTTGCTGACAATGTTCCTGACAATGTCGCAGTGTCTATCACAGTATTTGCAAGTGTATTACATACTGTAATATTTTCAGAAGAAGTTTTGATTTATTCTCCTTTATTCTTTAAATGTTAGAGAGGTGATTTTGGCAAACACATGTTCCCATTAATCAGAATTACAATTTTTATTGCTGCTTTGTAAAAGAAAATGCCTCCTTAGGCTTATCATCTGTTTTTTTATTAACTTTTCACAGAGCCTGAAGTTGTTACTGGCTTGACATCCTTCTCCACGATGACATCGATCTTTCTTAGCTGGGATGCCCCTGCTGGAAATGCTTCTAGCTACAGGATTTTGTCCAGTGAATTGGGAAGCATTAACATTAGAGTGAGCACTCTGTCCACGAACATTACTGGACTTACACCTGGTAACAGCTACACATTTCAGGTCATTGCTGTAGCTGGAGATGGTGTAACTGAGGGAGCTGCAGCAACAATCACAGCATCTACAAGTGAGTGCAGAGAAATGGCCTTTTCATTCATAAAATGTGTGGATAACATAACAAATTTACCCTTTTTAATATTCTTCTGCATCCACTTTCAAGGGAAAGAATATTAAACAATGATTGAGTAGGAAAGTTGGTACTTTAGAGAAGATCTCTGCTGAATTTGCACATTTTTAAGGACCCTATAGCCTGGTTATGAGACTTGCAGTCACCTCTAAGAGGAATATTGTTATTATTACTCGTCTAGTTTATTTGAATTTCAAGGGGTAAGTGATAGTATCATAAATTACAGTGGATATTCAATAATATAATCAGGGAAAACTGAATGAATGATTAATCAGGGATTTTTGTTTGGAGCAATAACTGTATGAGTACAGTATTTATAACTTGGCTACTATTTAATTTAATACACGTGCTGAAATCATTCTTGTTTTCTCAGTTCGCTACCCACTTCCTTCATTGAAAATAAACTCCACTTCCACGAGATGGGTGTATCTTACCTGGAGTGCACCAATAGGAAACGTGTCGAGCTACAGGGTGGAGTCAGCAGGTGTCATAAACTTCACGGTGACCGCAGTGTTTGCTAATGTCACTGGACTTGAACCTGGTACCCAATACTCACTGCGGGTCACAGCTCTGGGTGCCCACAGTGTTGAAATTGCTGAAGACATAGTCACAGGATATACAAGTATGTTGCATATCAAGATATACCAAGATTCTTTGCAGGAACACATTATTTAGATATGCTGAAATATTATTGTCCCTGTTATGTCAAACTGTTGATAGATTATATGTACATTTCATTTGTAAATGCCATTTGCATCCCTTAAAGTTTCACTGAGGTCTCACTCTTTTTTCTCCTTACTAATGTATGGTATTATTTTGACACAAAATTGTGGTGTTTAAAATCCATAAAGGACATTTGTTAAGGATAAAATTTTCATATGTTATTTATGTAGATATATATTTATTGTATTTCATATATGTTATATTCATATATATTTATTTTTTCGTGTCATATTTCCCAAAATCATATTAACCAATGTATAATGAAAAACAATTTCAAAAGTATATAAAAATGGTCAAAATATGTTAGTGACCATAAGGTAAGAAACACCTTATCCCTCCTCAGATGTGTCTATCTGCCTTTTCTTTCACTCATCCCTCCCTCTCCTCTTCTTCCTTTGATAAGAACCTTGGTGTCCATCTTAGGTTTTGTCTATTTTCCTGGTATTTTCACAGATCCTGAAGCTGTTACCAGTTTGACAGCTCGTTCCATTACAACTACGTCCATATTCCTCCAGTGGAGTGAGCCCATTGGAAATGTATCTAGATACAGGATTGTGACCATTGGAAATCAAGGCAATAACATGACGGTCAGCTCTTTATTTGCGAATGTGACTGGATTAGTTCCTGGTAATGGTTATACACTGCTGGTCATCTCTCTGGCTGCCAACAGTGTCACAGAAGGAACACCAGTCAGTATCTTCAATTATACAAGTGAGTGTCTATATTATTTCTTTTACTACTGTATGTTTGATTGTGGCATAGCAGTGAAAACTGGACTGCGGCATCTTCTGTGATGTGTGAAGTTTGTGTGATGTTCTTTTATTACACTTACTTTGTACTTGTGTGGGAGTGGGAGTTTCTGGTCTTGGAAGAGCATTGCCTTCTGTTGTGCGCTTCTGAAATTTATGCTTTTTCTTTTCCTCATTATAAAGTCAGGGTGTAATTGAAAGTTGAACTTATCTACGATTTACAAATTAAAAACCTCATGCTTGACAGAGGTGTCTTATTTGCCTGAAGATTTTTTGTAATCATCTTTATGGTACTAGCTTTGTAATTTGCATTGATCAAGTTCATTTATGTTTGTTGTTTTTTTCTTCTTAAGCAACAACAGAATCACTTTTGCATACCGCACATCTATTTAGCAATTACACTAGGTATTGTCTGGTATTTGTATACATTTTAAGATAGAGATTAATGTTATAGAATTTTTTTTTCCAAGACAATTAATTGATATCTCGTCACTTTAACTTTTTCTCTTCTTTCAAGTTATAATATCATGTAATATTACAAAAGAAAACACACTTCGAAATTTAAAACAAATGTCTTGATCTTCTGTACTATGAACTTGAAGAGATGGATTTAGAAGGATATTTTGTTCTTAATTTCCTACAGACCCTGACACCATCAAACATTTGACTGTTAATAACATCCGTTTAACATCCATCAGACTCCAGTGGGATCCACCAGAAGGCAGTGCTGCTGCCTACAGAGTAGAGGCAATAGGACGCAGCCATTCAAGTTTTACAGTCAACACCTTATTCACTGAAATAAGTGGGCTGGTACCTAACAGTAGCTATATAGTGCAGGTTATTGCTGTGGCTGCAGATTCTAAAACTGAAGGACAACCTGTAAAAACTTCAGTAAATACAGGTGAGTTTAATATTTGTCACTTCCTGGCTTTTCTGCACAGTTAGTTGTAAACCAATGCTGCATCCTTACTTTTGTTTAGGCTGATTGAAGTATGAAATGAAATACTCTGTTGTACGTGATGCTTAGGTCCTAAGGCAAAATAGATGTATATGAAAATAACAGCATATTAATTCCATACTGATACTAATCCTGCCTTGTATATTTCTACACATCTTTTTTCACGTGTTGCAATGTCAGTTCTACCCTGCCCATGAAGCCAGCTCTTTATCTCTCATAGTACTTCAGCAGGACCTATTTCGTGTCTTTCTCAAGTCTATGTTACATTGGAGAAATCACTGTGCATCTCGGAAGGCCAAGGGAAAGGTACAGAGTACAGCTTAAAAAGATAAAACACAGGTACAGGATCTGGAAAAGCTCTAGGTTTCAGATTATCTTCTTTCACTAGGAATAACAATACCCAAGAATGAATAACAACACCCAAGAACTATACTGAAAGGATTATGGAGTGTTTAGTTGAAATTAGGCTTGATCCAATCCGCTGAGGGCTAACCTCCTGGCCGGAGCACGAGGAGGCTGGGACCCCCCTGCAGAGTGAGGAGTGACCAAGGGGCAGCTGCAGAGGTGGAGATGAGGTGGAGGAAGGAGGTAAAAGATGTATGCGTGGGAGAGAAGAGGATCACTTACAGTATTTATAGTGTTTAGGAGAAGAAATGACATCTGAAGGGATTGCTAATTACTGACAGGCAGGTCTGATTGAACTTGGTTGTTGTCATCCCTATCGAACTTTCGTTATAAACTCCATTTTGCATTAATTATTTCCTTAATTCAAAGTAAAGTGAATTATACTGTATACTGTGTCTGATACAGGGAAAATATTTAGGCATCTTTTCCCTTCTTTTCTGTCTCAGCTGAAATGAAATGCTTCAGTTTGCATTGTTCTTGCAGCATTTAGTACTAAAGCAGGTAGCCACTTACTGTATGACAAACATTCTCCTTAAAAGAAGACATATTGTCATCCGTTTTTGGAAGTGGGTGCTACCAGTCTGCTCTTGACATCAAAGAGAAATAATGTAAAAGATAATGAAAGTTCACTGAATAAAGAAAGGCTGTATCTCAATTTTAGCGTTAGAAACGTAGCTATTAAATGGTTGGAGTCCCATCATTTCAACCAACAGCATCAAGGAACCTAGGACAGGTTTGAAAATAAAGAAAAAAAGACACTATTCACTAAAACTGATCAGCAAAAACAAATCGGTGTGATTCCTGTGACTTTTTTCCTTTGCAATCTCGCACTTCTATTGCACCAGTTACAACAGATTGTATTTTGTAAACATTTTTTGATTTGTCCATTTTTTACCCACCAATTTTGGAAACACCGGTTATACTGCTCAAAGTACATGTACCATTACCATTGTATATGTCTATGTCTGTAATGGGAGCCGGTTCTGACTCCCGAATGTTTAGTTTAGGACCCTATGCAGATAGTATAATCCGGAAGTGACTGGAGTAGGACACCGGGGGAAACACGGCAGGATCAGGATGGCATGACAGACAGGGGGGCGTGACCCTGGGATCCAGTGCTCAGGGGCGTGGGGCAGGGCGAACAAGTCCCACACAAATAGGGAAACCAGGGCACAGTCCATAATCCAAAACCAGAAGGTCTATCTAAGACAACGACAAGAATAAAAACAGGGAACGAGGACATGGAACCAGGAACATGGAAGTTAAAAAGAAGGGCAGGGTTAAATAGGGAAAAGGCGGAACAAGACACAGGTGAAGGAATTTAAACTAAACAAAAAACAAAAGAGAGAGACGATCGTGACAGTGTCTTTGTCTGTATACGGCTCAGATAAATAACCCCTGTGCTACACACAGAGAATGAAAGGGCAGACTTGCTTGTCTGAAACAGCTACCCATGGAGCCTTTTATCAACACAGTCCAAGTTCCAGAGTGCCTGACTGGAGCAGCAGCTCTCTGTCAGGACAGCCCTGGTTGACCAGTCCTAATTCTACACCCTGGTGGAGCTCAGTCAGTTGTCTGTCACTGCTATCAGTTGGAATCTCTTAACCCCACACCTGGAATGAATCTTGACATTGATGTCTAGAATTTGACTTTTTCTCTCATTCTTTTCAGGAATACCAATAACAACAAGGATCCAGGCCTCACTTCTTTCCTATGTTGAAATTAATGAAGAAATGGAAGCAGTAATTGTTGACAGGGTAATACATCTCAAGACATTTGTCTCTATCTTGCTTCTCTTTGAGTTTCTCTCTAAGTCACAATTGGAATTAAAGTAGGAAATCAAGTTTTATAAGATTCCCTGCATTTATAGATCATATATGATACCAATTATAATGCTTATTGAACAATTGACTACAAAATATGTTTTTACAATATTTGTGTAAGTGATATACAGTATGGTGATGTTTTGTGCTATGTATGATTTTCTAGAGTTTACTATTTGATATTGGGTGGAGTTTTATCATTTAAAATGATCAAAAATATTTAAACTGACTTGATTCTAAATGTTTTTATTTATTTCAGCTTAACATTTTAGTTCAGAAATACCTGCCACCCAACACCTTTACTCTGAGATGGAAAGGAAAAAGAAGACAAATCATTTGAATGCCCATCTAATTCTCCCCAGCTGGACAGTAATATGTAATTAATACTTCAACCAATGGGAGGAAGTACTGTTTGTTTTGTTCTTGTATGGAAACGTAATTTGTTTACCTCAAGGGCTAGTTCTGATGGACAAAATATGAACTTTTTCATTAATTATAGAAAGTAGTTTCTGACACCCTGAGCAATTTCTAGGCTTTTTTATGTCTATGATATTCGCTTTGTCTTTTTGGTATATGACTTAAAGTTTCTGACTGCAAGAGAGGTCTTGAAATCAGTGTCAAGATGCCTGTACAATTAATATGCATAACGTTCTGGGGGTCGTATCAAAACGTAGGATGACAGGATTTTTTATTTTGCCAAATCCTACAAATAAATATTTGTATCATATTTAATTGTATGAACTGCAAAAAGTGAATATTATGTAAAGCTATTTATATTTAGTTAGCTTTTAAACTTTTAAAGATTAGTAAACGGGACCCTTAATCTTCAGATAATAAAAATTAAAATTCTGATAATTTTAATCAATTATTATCATTGACCATTTCATTGCCATATCATTGCCATTTTTTGTATCAATATGCATTTGCTTGTTCTAGATACTGAAGGGACAATTTAAATTCTAAGACAGAGGTTACTTATATGTACTATTTGAGTTAAATATATACTGTAGTTGTGTATATATATATGAGAAGGCTCCACAGCCAAAACATTGTGTTTTCTTTCTTCTTTTTTTCAGTATGGAATAAACCTATTACTTGTTCCTATATAAATATATATGTGTATCACATTTTCTTTGCCAGTAAATACATTTCCCACATAACACATTTTCACATTATTATATCACAAGGAAATGAACAACAGTCACTGAACCACACAGCACTTTCCAAGTGTATTCCACCATTAGAGCAATACCCAATCTGCAAAACATACTGTTCTATTCAATGAAGCAACATGTCAAACAGGATAAATCATCTTCTTAGAATATTCAAGGAGATTTATATTTGTGATACAGAAGAGTACAAAAGACTACTTTTTGATACCTCTGTTTCGCTAACTGAAGTTCCTGGAGTTTTATTTTTTCTGCCAAAACTGAACTAAAATAGAGAGAAATACTTGCTGAGTAGTCATTCTCTTGATTAAAATTGTATTATAATTAAAATCATGTTGATTGGTCTCCCTGCTATTTGTATGGCTTTCTTTGAAAGTTGAATATATTTTGGTCTAACTGCTGTGGAGAATTTGGTTTAACCTGCTAATAGCTGGTACTGCTATAAAGTACTGTGAATGAAATGCACTGTTGATATATATGATTGATATTGTAGCGTTGTGCCCCTGGAAGCAGTCCGTCTGGGAGCCTCTGTACCCTGACCCCTCTGCCTTCTATTTTACAGGCACTTTTCCCTTCTACCTGCCTCTATAAAAAGGGGCCCCTTTCCCCTACTCTCTCTCTCATACAAACCCATAAGCTGAGCTCCAAGCTTTGCCTCCTGCCTGCCTCTCCTCCCTCAGTGACTTGCGCGCCCATGTACCAGAAAAGGTCAATCTCTTCTGCCTCTCTTCACATACATGTACCACCGCCTGTGCAACCGGGCAAGGGGAAATCAGGGGGGAATCGCTGCAGTCTCTACAAATCTAGGGAATGTACCTTACCTGATGATACTGTTGCTTGTCTTTTTCAAAAATAAACACGATGCTTACTCCTGCACATGGTATGAGGAAATTGCATGATGGTTGAAGAGTCCAATGCAGATGAAAATGATAATGAAAAAACACTCTAACTATAACTATTATAACTAATTTTATTAGTTCAACTGTTTTTTGTTTTGCAGAAAATAGGAGAAAATAAGAACAAAACAGTACATTACAACAACCTTCATCACACCTGAAGAAGGCTCCACGGCCGAAACGTTGTGTTTTCTTTCTTCTTTTTTTCCAGCATGGAATTAACCTATTACTTGTTCCTTTGCAGTCTACGCATGCTGACGCAGCTGCCCACCTGAACTATTACAACAACACCACCTTCACACATTTCACACATTCGGGCTAACAGCTGCTTCTCGCCAAGATTCCAACATAATGACCCATAAGCAGAAGTCACACGCAGTGATAAAAGCAGTGTTCATAAGGATCTGATCAGTCACCCGCAGCACTCCAGGCTATTTCACCGCCTGCCCCTGGCACAATGCATTCAAGCGGTAAAACATTTAGTATAAATGATTTACAGTACGTAAACGTAGCACAGGTTCCATTGATTCAGGTGGTGGGATCAGCCAGTCAAAACTGTTTTTTTTTTCTGCTGCTGCGAAAGACTAGCATCAGAGTAAGGGGATGAGGTCCACATTGGGTAATCTTCTACATTCCTTGACCTGACCCCTGACAAACTCCCACTTTTTATTTTCCACAACTTTTCTACATGCTCGGGTTTTGCAGTTATCCTAATATAGGACTCTACCTAAATCTACCTCAATAACCACATGGCCTGTTACTGTACTGTGGAAACTGACTTTAGCTGCATTGCATACAGTAGCTGTTCAATAGAGTAGCACAGTACTTATTCCCTTCCCTACCACTCTCATTAAACATGATTAGTAGCTGATCTACATACATGCCAACACACCACAGCTCAGCTTTTTTTCAATTTAATTCTTGTGCTGAGATTGTTGAGATGTTGAGATTCACTAATTATTTTCAGTATAAGAACATGAAGCCATTCTATCCAATTTGGTAGTTAATAGTTAAGCATAAGCACACTAATTTGTTAGCGTCCTTTGGTACTGCTGAATATATCTACAGTACTTGCAGTACTGTGTAACAGTGCATGTGCAGAGCATAAAGATGTGAACCTTTTCCCAGTTTTATCTTTAGTTTGTTTACTGTAATACAAGCATATATTATCCCTTTCTCATTTTCCCCATGCCTCACAGAATCTAAGGGTTTCGATAGTTACTGCTCTAATGCTAGTGAGTCTCAGAGGATGCCTTTCGTTACAGCTTGTATTCCCTGTCTGACGCCTGCCTTAACTCCCCTGACTATGTACAATGTAAAGGATCATGGCACTTGTCCTGACTGTACTATAGGTTTCAGACATTTCAGTGCATCAGGACGGGCCCTGGGGCTTGGTAATAGGATCTCCTCTGGGTCTCAACAGGTTTTTCCTACCACTAAGAATTGCACACTAATCCCAGTACCTTAGTTTGTAATACACTTGTCCCTACAGAGTCCCTACACAACAGTCTCAGGGGTTACAGTTGATTGTAACTTGCCCCAATGGTTTATGATAAAACTATAAATGGGGCTAAATTTGCCCATTATTCAGGACCAGCAATGCAGCCTGTCATCCTCCTGTTTTTCTTAGAAATGTTTCCTAAATGTTTGCTTTTCGTCTGTTGTAATATTGTTTATTGTTGTTCTTTTAGTGCCTAAGGCCCGGAAAAAAACTGTACTCTCGAGACTGTCTGTAGGGCAATAGTTAACCCTCCTGCTGTAGAGAATCCCCCTTCACAGTCCCATTGGGGTAAAAATGACTATAAGGAAACAGGAATAAGGAAGTTTTTCAGTTTTATTCACCGATGTCATCAAGGCAGCAGAACTGGCTTTCACCATTCAGGTGTCCCTTGAAGTGACTAACACCCAGTAAACTTCCTCAAAACCTAGACTTTAGTCCACAGTACATAGAGGGTACAATTTTTCTGTGGCTTTTATACTTTACTTACCTCAATTTCTGCTACAGATATATATCTTAAAGTAAAGGAACAAGTAATAGGTTTAATCCATGCTGAAAAAAAGAAGAAAGAGAACACAACGTTTCGGCCGTGGAGCCTTCTTCAGGTGAAGCCTTGAAGAAGGCTCCACGGCCGAAACGTTGTGTTCTCTTTCTTCTTTTTTTCAGCATGGATTAAACCTATTACTTGTTCCTTTGCAGCCTACGCATGCTGACGCAGCTACCCACCTGAACCTATATCTTAAAGTAGATAAGGGGATGAGGCCTGTATTAGGGAATCTTCCAACGTGATCTATGACCTACTGAAAACTTACAAATGCTTGTTTCTTCTACTGTCTGTCTTGGTACCATAGGCCTCCTTCATTCATCCTGTTGCATGTTGTAAACTTAAAGTTCAAGTTTATTTGTCATTCCAGCCATATAGAAGTATACAGTGAAATGAAATATTGTTCCTCCTCGTCCACAGTGCAAATACAGGCAGGACAGACAGGACACTGACATAGACATTGTAGACAGGATACACATAGTGCAAAGTGCAGCCACATTTATATCACATCAAGTTCAGTTTAACCCTCTGATTACTTTTTCCTGCACTACCCCAATATGAAATCTACTTTTTCAACAAGAATTTACATTTTAATATTTTGTTTCAAAATTAAACCAGAGCTGCTATTTGCTGTGTAGTGTGTACATGTAAAGTGAAACAGGTACATCTGCCACAGTCTCCATGATATCAGTGTGAGAGCATTCTTTTTTCACAGCCCTGCCAATATTCTCTTGAATTCATGTGCTGTTAATTGTGTTTGGAAAATCTGCAGTACATTTTGAGGTTGCTCCATTTTATTTACCACCGATTTATAATCATTCTACATCTATTTTTAAAAAAAATACTATATTTCATGCTGCAGAAGTCCATATTCACAATCAATCTCTGCTCCAGGAACCTAACCTACCACCCTGTGTCCAATAGCAATGCACAAACAGCATGCCTGAATGTCATATTTGTCATTCCTATAGAAAAAAAATGTTGGAAAAGGCTGGGCTACGAATTTTAACTCAACCATCAGGTAGCAGTGAAATACAATCTTTAAACTGAAAGGGGATCAGCAGTCTTTGTGAAGAGACAGTGCTTCTCAAAACTGAAGGAATGTTTTATTTCATTTTATTTCTCCTTAATCTTCATTTTGACGTGGAAAAACATTTGGTATCTGGACGAATAACAACAGGTATAGTACGGCATTTTTATAGTTTTAGTAGGTTCATAGTTCAAATAGTATGAAATACTGTAGTTTATTATGGATAAATGTTCTAAATTGTTGAGTAAATGTATATTTATAACAGACTACCAAATGTAAATGCATGCACATATCTCAGTAATAACAAGTAAAAGTTAATGTTGAATCAATACTGTTTGACACATTTATTCTGAACTCTACCATAGAATATTTACAAAAGAATGACTGCAGGACAAAGAATAGAAAAATATAGCTTTTAGTAGATTTGCATTCAGAACTAAATATACTCACATTAACAATGTTTAAGTGAATCAGCTGAACATGTGTACATGATGTATATTATTAAAATTGTAAGGTCAGTAAAAACATTCTAACTCAAACTGAATTAATTGAACTTCAAAGGTAAGTATTTCTGAAAATTACACTGGATGTACTGTATCTTCAATAAAAGTTGCAATTGAAGATTTTTTTCCCATAAATGTAAAATTTGTGTGGAATACAGAGTGACTCAGGCCGTTGAAGGCAATGACTCTAAATACAGGTTGAACTCTGTAGCTGAGGCACCACTTTTTAATATCGAATTAGGACCCAAATTGACCAAGTGGCAACACAGAACTGGCTGACCACCGGTAGTATAGAGGAGCTAGTTTCAGTACGGTGACGTCATCGCCCTCCCTGCATGTAGCAGGGACCTCAGCCGCCCAGGTTGGGGGAGGTCTCCTTTAGCTCACTCGGCTGGTTCAATGTGGCGTTACGCCGGAGACCCAGGTTCGTGCCCAGGTGTTGCGGACCGAACCGGTGGGGTGGAGCGGCGAGGGCACAAGTCCACGCAGAACCATGACAGTCACACTAGGGATCAGGCTGAATTTAGTCGGACTGGGCTTTCATGGACCTCAGCAAAACAGCAGCTCCTGTGTCATTAGGGCCACGTACAGGTTTGTTGTGACGTTGGGTTTTAATATGTTTACTGCATTGTGTTTACATTGCTCTCTAACCAGCCAAGGAAGGATTTTTGTCTGAAACATTCCAAATTTTTCAGATCATTTAAAGCTTGTCTGCATCATAAATAGCTTTTTTACCCCTTTTCAGTTACAGTATAAATATAGTACTGTATATATATTGTAGTGGGTCCTTGTATTGTAATACAGACCTGTATTGTAGTTACTCAGTTTTGGCCCAGCCCACCTTGATATTCATTAAGGGCATTAAGTTAAGGCCTGAGTCCGCGTGGGGCCGATCACTGGTGTGTTGGAGATAAAAGCAATGGGAGCCTGGAGGCCTGGTCGGGGGCCAACAGTGCTGGCAGAGGGACAGAGCAGCTTTATCCTTAGTGGCGAGTGAGGATCACCAGAACAGCGAGATCAAGGCTGACCAAAGCTTCTTGAAGCAGGCAGGAGAGGGCTGGTGTTCAGGGCCTTTGGCCCTCCGTCTACAAGTTAAACCTCCCTGGAAAGGAGCGGCTGCCCAGCTATGGTGGTTTGGGGTCGTTCATAAGCCAGCTGGACAGGGCGGCGCAGGAGGGACTAACGCAACGGGGGCTCAGGCGGGTGTTCCTTCTGTGACACTGTTGGCAGCCAAAGAGATTACTAGCAGTGTATTATACAAGTGAGTTATTTAATTTAATTAGTTCCTGGTAATGGTTAACACTGTTGCGTTACATTACTGTGGTTAATAGTTTTATGTTTCTTCCCTGTGTTCAATACAAATTACTGCTTGTGAAAACTGGTAGTAGTAATGACCCCACAGACACGTTTTCTAGAGTTGGTTATTTTGACTTCCTCTGTTCTTCGATGTTAGACAATAGAACTGGTGCTCCCATCTTCCACAGTCTTACTGGCTTATTTGTTTCACTGGATATGTCTAAGAAGTCAAGAGGTTTGCCAGTCAAACATAATACTTCAGCAACACAGCAGGTTCAGTTTTTTTTTAAGCAAAGAAATTCCACCCCTCTTCCTTTGGATGAGCTCTATGGATAAGCTTTGACTGTGGGAAAGCCTTGGAATAACCATCTCACACTGTAACCATGATTCAGACTGGGACAAAACCTCTGGAGATTGTTGATTTGGAATGATCACAACCAGTGAGCGTTACCAATGTGTTTAGGACAGCTCAGAGACCTGATTCAATTGAAGATAAGATCACTTTATTGGCCATATACAATTTCTTGTATTAGAAATTTGTATTTTTGCATATCCCAACTTGTTCTCCATAAGACACACAGACAAGGAGAGAAGCTTGGGGTCAGAGCACAGTGTCAGCCATTTATACGGTGCCCCTGGAGCAGTTGGGGTTAAGGGCCTTGCTCAGGGGCCCAACAGAGTAGGATTTCTCTGCCGGCCACGGGATACAAACCGGCAACCTTCCTTAGATCCTTAGCCACAGTGTCACCACACCGCCCCAAAAGGAGCACATGCAACAGTGCAAAAGGGAGTGTGTTGTTCAAACAGAATGAAGCACTCCATTAGTGCAGACCCTGATTCAGCTGATACTGTTGTTGCTGAAATCATGTAATAGCTTGTAAACGTCACCTGACTTTGCTGCTTTGCATAATTTTTATTTCCTTCCTTGTTCCTGTGTTTCCTCATTCCCCACATACCAAACATTGAGAAGCCAAAGGGTTTTTTTTAAAAAAAAAACAGTCATTGCTGTCCTGCCAATCAATGCATTAAGGAACTGTGAACGCAGTGATTTATAATAAGTTTGTGAAAATGAAAAATATGGAAAATGAATGTTTATTGCACTTAATTAGTGATTACTCCTGTTTCAGGTGACTCTTGTACTGTTTGCAACTACATCTTTTGTTCTAGAATGTTTCATCTGCTTTACAAGTTACTCATATAATTGTTACAAACCCATGTTTTTTTTTTCTAGGGCGTTGTGCTGGCCATTTCTGTTGTCCAGGCAGGAACATTTCATGCTATGTTGAAGACTGCTATTGTGACCAAGCATGCACTATACCTTTAGACTGTTGTGAGGATTATTTTGCTGTATGTGAACAAGGTAATTCCATTTGATAGAATTTTAGAAACATATAGAACTTGCTTGTTCAACTTTCAATTAGAAAATGTAACAAAACAAATGTGATGAAGAAAACATGCAAGACACCTGTGATTTACAATGCGTAGATTTTGGAACAATGAGATAATTCCCATACAGTATATCTACTAGTTGGAAAATGGAAACACGGGCACATTTTGATATAATTGCCGTTATCTATAGTGTGAATTAAGATAATAGTTGAATGCTGATGATGTGTTGTTGTTATGTTTATTGCCCTAAGGTCAGAATCACTATTGTACATACAGTGGCTTACAAAAGTATTCAGGCCCTTCCTATGATGTCTTATTTTGTGAAGTAACAAAATTATGCATATACATTTTTTAAACTTCATATTTTCTTCACAACCTAAATGCTTAAACTGAAGACTTCTACTGATAAAATATGCTGTGGTAAAAGTCAGCAAAGACTAACTAGAAAAACCTGAAATCTGTAGAACTCAGATATGAGTTCTCAGTACTCAGTGGAAGCACCTTTGTTAGCAATTACATCCACAAATCTTTTTGTGCAATAATAATGATGATGATGATGATGATGATGATTATTATTATTATTATAGCACCCCTGTTAGCAATTACAGCCACAAATCTTTTTCTGCAAGTCTTAACCAACTGAAAAATGATATAAAAAGTTAAGAAGGCTCAACATGTTGTGTTTCTTCTTTCTATCTTTCAGTGTGGAATAAACTATAACAGTTTTGTGAGTGGTATATTTTGCTGGGTTTGTGTGGTTTGTGTCACACATAATGCAGTATTTTGCATTTACTTCCAATTTCGTCTTGTCTGACCAACACAACACTTTACCACATGTTTGCAGCATGACTTACTGTCACGGATGGGCATACCGTGGAATGACAAGGAGACCAGTAGAGGCCTTATGCGTAGCGGCAAAAGGGGCAACACGGAGGTTAGCCCAGGCTCAGGGAGTCGGACGATCTTGGCGTAGAAACCTATGCCCTCAGGCCACGGACAGGAGTGACCTGGTGCTAGGCGGGTCTCACGACATCCGTACCCTCAATGCTGAGTAAGGAGCAGCGCAGACACAGGAAGTAAATATGCTACATAACAAGACACACCGGAAAGACATAAATAATCACAGGGAACTAGGAACAGGACAGAAGTAGAGTGCCCTCTAGGTGTACAGGCCATGACACTTATACCGTGCGATTTGTTGCAAACTCTATGCAGGACTTTGTGTTGAACAGTTTTCCACTGTGCCATAAAGACCAGCTTTGTGGAGTGACTGGGAAATATTGACTGACACCCACTTTCTCCAGTCTCAGACTTTGAATTCTGTAGCTCTTTCAGAGACTGCATTGGTTTCAGAGTTGTGTCCCTAACCAGTTTCTTCTTTGCCTGGCAGCTGAGTTTGGAAAGACAGCCTGGTCTATGTTCCCTTCCCCTTCTTAATAATTGACTTTGTCATATATTGAGTGTGTATGAAAATATTTATACCTTTCCTGTGCTTTTTTGTGCTTTCATATAGCTTTATCATTGGATTGTTTAGAAAGCATGGTTATCTTTGCTTGACATTCACTACCTGACTGAGGAAACTCATAGAGACAGCCCCATTTATTCTAATATCATATTTATCACTATTATTGCACACAGAGAGAGGAAGCTCAAGTACTGTGATTTTGTGTGACTCATTAATGGAACTTTATGCACCTAAATTTAGTTTTGATCATTGATGATGTGAAACACTGTTACCCTTGTAGCAGCATTTATTTGGATTGAATTCTTAAACAATTTGATTGCATGGTGAATTTACTTGACGTAATCTTACTATTTGAAAATGTATTCATGTTTCCATTAATATTCATATTCATATTCATATTTCTAATAATCATGTTTTTTTTTCTCAAAGCAACCTCAGCTACGACAGCAGGATCTCTTCCCAGAACCCAAACTACTATATTTTCTACCACCACAACACCTGTATCAACTCCTTCAACTACAACAACACCAGAATGTATAACAGCTCCTCAATCTTTACCTACCACCACAACAACTATATCTCCCCCCACAACCTCATGTCCCTCAACAATCACAGCGACACCTCCCTCCACAAGCACATCTCCCCCCGACACAAGAACTACTCCTCCTTCAACAATTTCAAACCCCCTCACAACCACAGATACACCTCCCCCTGCAAGCTCATCTCCCCCCACACCCACAATTACACCTCCTTCAAGAATTACACCTCCTCTGACTAACTCATCTCCCCTCACAACAACATCTAACCCCACAACCAAAACTATACCTCCCCTTACAACCTCATCTTCCCCCACAACCACAGCTATAACACCCTCCATACCTACACCTCCTCTCACAACCTCATCTTCCCCCACAAGCCCATCTCTCTCCACAACGTCTTCTCCCCTCAACACCACAAATACTCCTCTCTCACCAATGTCATCCTCCCACAACACCACAACTACACCTCTCTCCACAATGTCATCTCACCCCATTACCACAACTACACCTCTTTCCACAACCTCATCTCTCCCCAACACCACAACTACACCACTCTCCACAACCTCATCTCTCCCCAACACCACAACTACACCTCTCTCCACAACCTCATCTCTCCCCACCACAACTACACCTCTCTCCACAACCTCATCTCTCCCCACCACAACTACACCTCTCTCCACAACCTCATCTCTCCCCACCACAACTACACCTCTGTTCACAACCTCATCTCTCCCCACCACAACTACATCTCTCTCCACAACCTCATCTCTCCCCACCACAACTACACCTCTCTCCACAACCTCATCTCTCCCCACCACAACTACACCTCTCTCCACAACCTCATCTCTCCCCACCACAACTACACCTCTCTCCACAACCTCAGCTCCCCCCAGCACCACAACTACACCTCTCTTCACAACCTCAGCTCCCCCCAGCACCACAACTACACCTCTCTTCACAACCTCATCTCTCCCCACCACAACTACACCTCTTTCCACAACCTCATCTCTCCCCAACACCACAACTACACCTCTCTCCACAACCTCATCTCTCCTCAGCACCACAACTACACCTCTTTCCACAACCTCATCTCTCCCCAACACCACAACTACACCTCTGTCCACAACCTCATCTCCCCCCAACACCACAACTACACCTCTCTCCACAACCTCATCTCTCCCCAACACCACAACTACACCTCTCTCCACAACCTCATCTCTCCCCACCACAACTACATCTCTCTCCACAACCTCATCTCTCCCCACCACAACTACATCTCTCTCCACTACCTCATCTCTCCCCACCACAACTACACCTCTTTCCACAACCTCATCTCCCCCAACACCACAACTACACCTCTCTCCACAACCTCATCTCTCCCCAACACCACAACTACACCTCTTTCCACAACCTCATCTCTCCCCACCACAACTACACCTCTTTCCACAACCTCATCTCTCCCCAACACCACAACTACACCTCTTTCCACAACCTCATCTCTCCCCACCACAACTACACCTCTTTCCACAACCTCATCTCTCCCCACCACAACTACACCTCTCTCCACAACCTCAGCTCCCCCCACCACAACTACACCTCTTTCCACAACCTCATCTCTCCCCACCACAACTACACCTCTTTCCACAACCTCATCTCTCCCCAACACCACAACTACACCTCTTTCCACAACCTCATCTCTCCCCACCACAACTACACTTTCCACAACCTCATCTCTCCCCACCACAACTACACCTCTCTCCACAACCTCAGCTCCCCCCACCACAACTACACCTCTTTCCACAACCTCATCTCTCCCCAACACCACAACTACACCTCTTTCCACAACCTCATCTCTCCCCAACACCACAACTACACCTCTTTCCACAACCTCATCTCTCCCCACCACAACTACACCTCTTTCCACAACCTCATCTCTCCCCACCACAACTACACCTCTCTCCACAACCTCAGCTCCCCCCACCACAACTACACCTCTCTCCACAACCTCAGCTCCCCCCACCACAACTACACCTCTTTCCACAACCTCATCTCTCCTCAACACCACATCTGCACCTCTTTCCACAACCTCTTTTCTCCCCAACACCACAACTGCACCTCTTTCCGCAACCTCATCTCTCCCCAACACCACAACTACACCCCTCTCCACAACCTCATCTCTCCCCAACACCACAACTACACCCCTCTCCACAACCTCATCTCTCCTCAACACCACATCTGCACCTCTTTCCACAACCTCATCTCTCCTCAACACCACATCTGCACCTCTTTCCACAACCTCATCTCTCCCCAACACCACAACTACACCCCTCTCCACAACCTCATCTCTCCTCAACACCACATCTGCACCTCTTTCCACAACCTTATCTCTCCCCAACACCACAACTGCATCTCTCTCCACAACCTCATCTCTCCCCAACACCACAACTACACCTCTCTCCACAACCCCATCTCTCCTCAGCACCACAACTGCAGCTCTTTCCACACCCTCATCTCTCCCCAACACCACACCTACACCCCTCTCCACAACCTCATCTCTCCTCAACACCACATCTGCACCTCTGTCCACAACCTCATCTCTCCTCAACACCACATCTGCACCTCTGTCCACAACCTCATCTCTCCTCAACACCACATCTGCACCTCTTTCCACAACCTCATCTCTCTCCAACACCACAACTACACCTCTCTTCACAACCTCATCTCTCCCCAACACCACAACTGCATCTCTCTCCACAACCTCTTCTCTCCCCAACACCACAACTACACCTCTTTCCACAACCTCATCTCTCCCCAACACCACAACTACACCTCTCTCCACAACCTCATCTCTCCCCAACACCACAACTACACCTCTCTCCACAACCTCATCTCTCCTCAACACCACATCTGCACCTCTTTCCACAACCTCATCTCTCCCCAACACCACAACTACACCTCTCTCCACAACCTCATCTCCCCCCAACACCACAACTACACCCCTCTCCACAACCTCATCTCTCCTCAACACCACATCTGCACCTCTTTCCGCAACCTCATCTCTCCCCAACACCACAACTACACCCCTCTCCACAACCTCATCTCTCCCCAACACCACAACTACACCTCTCTCCACAACCTCATCTCTCCTCAACACCACATCTGCACCTCTTTCCACAACCTCAACTCTCCTCAACACCACATCTGCACCTCTTTCCGCAACCTCATCTCTCCCCAACACCACAACTACACCTCTCTCCACAACCTCATCTCTCCCCAACACCACAACTACACCTCTCTCCACAACCTCATCTCTCCTCAACACCACATCTGCACCTCTTTCCACAACCTCATCTCTCCTCAACACCACATCTGCACCTCTTTCCGCAACCTCATCTCTCCCCAACACCACAACTACACCCCTCTCCACAACCTCATCTCTCCCCAACACCACAACTACACCTCTCTCCACAACCTCATCTCTCCTCAACACCACATCTGCACCTCTTTCCACAACCTCATCTCTCCCCATCACAACTACACCTCTCTCCACAACCTCATCTCTCCTTAACACCACAACTACACCTCTCTCCACAACCTCATCTCTCCTCAACACCACATCTGCACCTCTTTCCACAACCTCATCTCTCCCCAACACCACAACTACACCTCTCTCCACAACCTCATCTCTCCTCAACACCACAACTGCACCTCTTTCCACAACCTCATCTCTCCCCAACACCACAACTGCACCTCTTTCCACAACCTCATCTCTCCCCAACACCACAACTGCACCTCTTTCCACAACCTCATCTCTCCCCAACACCATAACTACACCTCTCTCCACAACCTCATCTCTCCTCAACACCACAACTACACCCCTCTCCACAACCTCATCTCTCCTCAACACCACATCTGCACCTTTTTCCACAACCTCATCTCTCTCCAACACCACAACTACACCTCTCTTTACAACCTCATCTCCCCCCAACACCACAACTACACCTCTCTCCACAACCTCATCTCTCCTCAGCACCACAACTGCAGCTCTTTCCACACCCTCATCTTTCCCCAACACCACAACTACACCTCTCTCCACAACTTCATCTCTCCCCACCACAACTACACCTCTCTCCACAACCTCAGCTCCCCCCAGCACCACAACTACACCTCTCTTCACAACCTCATCTCTCCCCAACACCACAACTACACATCTTTCCACAACCTCATCTCCCTCCAACACCAAAATGACATTTCCTTCAACAGTTACACCTCCCCTGGCTAATTCATCCCCTCTCACAACTACATCTAACCCCACAACTGCAACTACATCTTCCCTTACATCTCCCTCCACAAACACATTTCCCCTCACTACTACATCTAATCCCACAGCCACAACTACATCTCCCCTCACAACCTCATCTGTCTCCACATTCCCATCTCCCCCCAGCACTACAACTGCACCTTTCTCCACAATCACATCTCCCTCCATAACAACAACTACGCCTCCCTCCAGAACTTCATCTTTCTCTACAACCACAACTACACTTCCTGCTACAACCCTATCTTCCCCCAAAACCACGGCTACACCTCCCCTCACAATCTTTTTTCCCCCCACAATCTCATCTCTCTCCACAACCTTATCTTCCTCCACAACCACAACCACAACTACACCTCCTTCAACAGTTATATCTCCCCTGAGTAACGTATCTCCCCTCACATCTACATCTAACCCCACAACCACAACTACACCTCCCCTCACAACCCCATCTCTCTCCACAACCTCATCTTCCCCCACAACCACAGCTACACCTTCTTCCACAACGATACATTCCCTTACAACCTCTTCATTTCTCATGACCTCAGCAACTGTGAACAACAATGAAACAACAGCATCTGCAAGAGGTATAGGAATAATTATGACTACTAGGTTTTATGATTTATATAGTGCAACAAGTAAATGTTTTCTGTATATTTTTTTCTTTCTTGAATATTAGATCTTGAAATTAAGAACTGTTTGGAAACATTGTTCCACTAATTTGACATCCAGATATAATCAGTGAATAAATATCCCAGGTCATCAGAATTCCTCAACACTCAACCCTCTACCAAGTTGATTTATTTTATAATATTTTTTACATTTAGTAAATTAGTTAACACCCCTGTTTCAGAAGATGCTCATACTAATGTTTGTAACTATATCTGTGTTCTGGCATGTTTCTTCTGCTTCGGACATTATTCATGTCATTACAAAAGTATGTTTTTTTCCAGGTCACTGTGATGGCTATAAGTGTTGTCCTGGCCAGAACAATTCATGTGTACAGTCCAAGTGCTGTCCAGCAAAACGCTGCTATTGCGATGAAGCATGCATTCATTTTTCAGACTGCTGCCAGGACTATGTTCCTACATGTAAACCAGGTAATTCAGTGTTAAAGAATTTTAGACATGTGATCAACTCATTTAACAAGAAAACATCAAATATTATATGAAGAAAATCTGTGAGTTGGGTTATTTAGATTGGGTTAGTTAACTGTATACTCCAATATCTATGTAAAATGGTAACAGATATCTATTCATTTAGCAATCAAGATCAAAGTAATGGAGGGTTAACACAATTATGAATTATATCACATGTCTAAATGTCTTGCTAAAAAAGAAAAGGCCATTTATAATAGTGTTTATGCAGGACATAAGAGATTTTATTGAATGGTTTTGTTTTTTTAACAGAAAAGAAGTAATGCATTCTAGGATCTCGTCCCAAAGTGACACTGAAGTACTGACCTATAGCCACTAGATGTCAGCCTCTGTGTTTAAAATGCTTGCTCAGTAAAGAAGAAACAATATACCTCATATGGTGCTGTGGGTATTGTGTAAGAGGAGTTCCCTTAGCACACTTGATTGAATTACTGATCAAATGATTAGAGCACACTTTGTAACATTTATTGAAGTTAAAAACCTAAAATAAGCACATCATTAAAAGCAAACTAGATTAGCTAAATTCAGACTGTAGCCTACTGCATTGCAACAACTGCACTGTCATATGACACCATAAACAATCCTGCCTATAAAGAACAAACCTTTTTATATTTATAATAATATTTTAATTTTAATAAGAATTGTTTTACTAGTAGTGTTGGTTTTAGATACTTGTTTTCTACATACAAATAAGAGAAACAGCTGTATTATCTAAAAGAAGCAACATTTCTAATATAATTATTAAATTCTATTGTAAAATAAAATATATTATTCATTATTACTACATCTAATAATGGATTAATCATCAAACATATTTGCTGCTTATTCCACAGAAAGAAGTAAAAGAAAGATGGCATAGATGCCTTAGTGCTTGCAGTTCTTTTTGGTTCAAATGTCTTGTAACACAATGCATTTTAAGAAATTACTCTCATATGAAGTTCTTTCTCAATGAGTAATTCTATGATTCGTTAATTCCTCCATAACAATTACTGTAGTACGAGGCAGAGTTGTCATAAAATACGCAGTCTGTTGTGACATACAAAAATGTAATTTGAGTCCTGCAGTATGGCTGAATATAATGTTTTATATTTTATTAACTACTTTATGAAACATGTATTTGGAATATAGTTTACTATAGCTTTTGAGAATTAAAATGTTAAAATAGAAATTTTATACTCAAAGATCCCTGGTCAAACATGTCCTGAAGAGTTTGAACTTCCTGCTGAAGAGAAAATTGTCCATGATCCAGTTTCTTGTGCTGCTTGCTGTGTCCTGGTAAGAGAGAGAAAGAGTTTTGCCTAGCATTGCTGAGTAGAGCTCTGCAAGGAAGTTAGCATATTGCTGAACTTCATCTTTTGAAGCAATCGTCTGCTTGGGTCTGGCAGCAAGTAAGACATGTTGTAGAAACGTGGTTCATCTTAGTTATAGATTTTTACAGAATATGCTCAGATATTTATAATGTCAATAAACAGAGACCATCTGTCTTTATTTTATTGCTCAAGCAAATATAACTTGGTTAAAAATAAATTGGTTCAAAAAACACAAGATTATTTCTGTTGCAGAAAGAATATCTTGGGCAGAATTCTGTTCTTTATTGACTCACTCTCTCAGCCTAGTGTTTTTGAAGTTAGTCCTGATTCGGGCTGCTTGCAGTCATGTGGTGGGAAAAGCCAGATTGCCAGCTAAGCTGGAGAGAGAAGGTACTGTCCACTCTGCAGGTCCTTTATTGGTTACTTGTCCTGCAGTCTATGGACAGTTATCTCTGACTCATTGTCTTGGGTAGAAGAGAGATAGCAGTCTGAAGGAAGCCAGGCTGCACCTTATATCATACAGTACCTTAGTGTTTCAGAATGAGAAAAATTTTACAACTTGTCTGTGTTAAAGACCTGGAAAATGGTTCTTTTCAGAAGAGCCCCCTTGGATTACTTTGATTTTAGACAGAGGCCCAAGCTGCTTGGTCAATGTAACAGAAAGATAATTAAAAATATTAATTCTTAGTGTATTAATATATCTTGCATGCTGCTACACAATCTTGTGTAGAAAGGAAGCAAGAGTCTAGATAGCACAGAGAGTGAGTTATAACATCTACCTGTGATGTAACAGCTGTAGACAGACATGTCATCTTTGAGAAAGCTAAGGAAAGAGGAAACAGCTGTCAGTGATGTCAGGGATGGTTGTGAAGAAGCATTCCTAGTGTCAAGTAACAGTTCTTTCCGGGCCCTATGCAGACGACACGATCCGTATAGTGAGGAAACACTGGGGAAAAAGTCATGCAGGAGAGGGTATGGAGACAGGGGGCGTGTCCAAGGGGTGCAGGTGTTCAGGGGAAGTGAGTCCGGGGTGAACAATCCATGTAGAAGTCCAAACGGGTGATCCAAGACAGAAGCAAAAGTCCATGGCCGGGCGATCCATCCGGGGGAAAAAGAACGGGAACCGAGGTCGGAACCGGCGGGGGGGATCAGGAACAGAGAGTTAAAATCATAACGGAGCCAGACGCAGCAGGACCCGGGCACTCACGAAACTGGATTCAATGAAGAGCCTCGAGTGACGTCTGCGTCTGGCTTTTAAGGTGGAACTGAAGAGGGGCTGAAATAAGGAACAGGTGTGGGTAATGGGACAGAACGAGGAAGCGCCCTTAAGAGGGGGAGTAGCGATCGTGACACCTAGACAAACAGGATCAGCAAGAAGAAGAGTGTGTGATGAGAAAAGGAGAGCAAATATGGTGGAGTAAATACTCCACTGGTTCAGGTACTTCATTGTTGAATGTTTAGTGAAACAAGGAGAAAGATTAAAAGAATACTCCATGCTCTGGTTAATTAGTGTAGATAAGAGTGTTTTGAGTCATGATTATTAGAGTTCCTGGAAGGGACAAAGATGGTTGAATACTCCATGCTTTGGATAATTTGTCTAAATAAGAGTGTGTTATGTCATCACTATAAAAGTTGCTGATGTGTTAAGAACAGACCAGGAAAGACCACCAGAAGCAAGACATCCCTTCAGTCTTGCCTGGATAATGACCAATGTAAGAGATCTAGATTCCCCGAAGGAGTCCAAATGAATGAGTGAGAAAAGACAGACTACTTACAACACCAAAAATAACATGATGCAGCTAGTGTGGGCTACAGGAAGTAAGATGACGAGTGGGTTGAGCCTAGCAGTGTCACAATAGCAATTTACTTATGCTGTCAAATGAAACCAGAACCCTGGTTTGCTGATTCAAAGTTACAGTATGTGTCTATGTACATTCAACAGGTACGCATGCCACAGTATTTACCATAACTTCTAGGGGAAAATATTCTCATTTTTTTCAAGCCTTGTAAACATTCATTTATATTCCTGTGGAGTTCTAATTGTCTCTGGAAAATCTGGGCATTTTTCATTTTTGCCACTCATTTGTAGTCCTTCTAATTATATTGCTAATGAAATACTAATATTAATGCCACAGGACTCCAGATGCTGTTAACAAAGCAAAACTGATCTGGCTCTGCATTTGATGCTGCTTCTCTTTGATGGAGATTTCAGTATTTCAAGTACAATCTCTCTAGTATACTGTAATATACTACAGATGGTAAATAATGTTTTGTTTTTCTAAAAAAAGACAAGTGCAGCACAAAGAATTCTGGAAAAGAAACAAAAATGTTAAGTCACAAAACAAAGAAAAGATTACATTTTGCATAACTGGAAAATGTTAATGCTGGCTTCTAAATTCTTAGAACAATATTTATAGTATGGATTCTACAATTCAGCAAAGGCACACATACTGTACTTTGTAAACATTCATCCATTACTTTTGTGAAAGTCCATGACAACCACAACTTCTATACCCTGAAATGCAACAAAAACAACAATAGCTTTAACTACAACCACAACACTAACCACAACTCAAGCAAAAACGCCACCCGCACCATCTACAATCACTCCTGTGAGAAGTACAACAGTGCCAACTACAACCAAAACAACTTTGTTTTAAAAAAAGTTAACCAATATCTCGACAAGTTCACTGATGTACAGGAGATTCATTTTGAAATGCATCTTCTGAAAAGTCAATGATGTGAACAATTCTCTTCCATCAACTTTCCCCTTTTTTCTTTCAGTACCTGGTCCCATTACCAATTTAACTGCAAGTAACATCACCACAAATTCACTGGTTCTGAGCTGGATGGCACCATCTGGAAATGTAGGGAGCTACAGAGTTGAAGTCAGTGGACCGACTGCTCAGTCTCTGACAGTGAGCACTTCATCAATTGAGATCACTGGGCTGAGCCCTGGAAGCAATTACTCCCTGCAAGTTGTTGCCGTAGCTGCAGACAATGTTACTGTTGGGGCTCCAGTGTCCATCACAACATTTACAGGTGAGTGCAGGAAGTTCAACGTGACGAATTTTAAATTCACATCCAAATCTAAGTCATTAACTCACTTTCAATAATGTCAGTTTCTGGAATTCTAAAATTTAATTGTCATGTAATTGTTGTTTGATAAAGATGAATAAGAAAACCATCTGAGGATAGTACCTATTATTTCATATCGATCTTTGCTCTTATCATTTATCTTTCTTCATATTAACTAAATTCATGTTAAATAATGCTTTCATTAAATATGTCAACACTTGTGAAATCTGACTGTCTTAGAAAATGCCTTACGATTCACGTTGCATTTTTTACAGCCAAGCAACGTTATCCATTTTTAAGTAGATATCTTGTGTAGCTTCAAAAAGTTCTCAAATCCTGCATCTGTCAATATATCTTTCTTCTCTCATTTAGTGCCTGGTCCCATCACCAATTTGACTGCAAGTAACATCACCACAAGTTCCCTGCTTCTGAGCTGGACAGCTCTATCTGGAAATGCAGGGAGCTACAGAGTTGAAGTCAGTGGACCGACTGCTCAGTCTCTGACAGTGAGCACTTCATCAGTTGAGATCTCTGGGCTAATCCCTGGAAGCAATTACTCCCTGCAAGTTGTTGCTGTAGCTGCAGACAATGTTACTGTTGGAGCTCCAGTGTCCATCAGAACATTTACAGGTGAGTTCAGGAAGTTTAAAGTGAAGAATGTTAAATCACATCCAAAGTTCAGTCATTCATTTTAAGTAATATTAGCCACCTGGATTCGGAGAAATCATTTTAATGTTGTTAATGTACTCCATACGTGTAGAAATGCATAAGAGAAGAGTTCGAGAAAAAGCCTTATTATCTGATTTAATTTTGCTGTTATATCTTGACTGATGTTAAATAATGCTTTAAGCTTAACTAAGCAGTTTATACTGTACACACAAACAACATAAGCATGTTGTTGCAGATAACTTTTGTTAAATTTAAATTTCCATCAGTCGTTGTCCTTCAATTTATCATCCTTATTTTCATTCAGTTCCTGGTCTCATCACCAATTTGACTGCACATAACATCACCACAAGTTCCCTGCTTCTGAGTTGGACAGCACCATCTGGAAATGTAGGGAGCTACAGAGTTGAAGTCAGTGGACCGACTGCTCAGACTCTGACTGTGAGCACCTCATCAGTTGAGATCACTGGGCTGAGCCCTGGAAGCAATTACTCCCTGCAAGTTGTTGCTATAGCTGCAGACAATGTTACTGTTGGGGCTCCAGTGTCCATCACAACATTTACAGGTGAGTGCAGGAAGTTCAACGTGACGAATTTTAAATTCACATCCAAATCTAAGTCATTAACTCACTTTCAATAATGTCAGTTTCTGGAATTCTAAAATTTAATTGTCATGTAATTGTTGTTTGATAAAGATGAATAAGAAAACCATCTGAGGATAGTACCTATTATTTCATATCGATCTTTGCTCTTATCATTTATCTTTCTTCATATTAACTAAATTCATGTTAAATAATGCTTTCATTAAATATGTCAACGCTTGTGAAATCTGACTGTCTTAGAAAATGCCTTACGATTCACGTTGCATTTTTTACAGCCAAGCAACGTTATCAATTTTTAAGTAGATATCTTGTGTAGCTTCAAAAAGTTCTCAAATCCTGCATCTGTCTATATATCTTTCTTCTCTCATTTAGTGCCTCGTCCCATCACCAATTTGACTGCAAGAAACATCACCACAAGTTCCCTGCTTCTGAGCTGGACAGCTCTATCTGGAAATGCAGGGAGCTACAGAGTTGAAGTCAGTGGACCGACTGCTCAGTCTCTGACAGTGAGCACTTCATCAGTTGAGATCTCTGGGCTAATCCCTGGAAGCAATTACTCCCTGCAAGTTGTTGCTGTAGCTGCAGACAATGTTACTGTTGGGGCTCCAGTGTCCATCAGAACATTTACAGGTGAGTTCAGGAAGTTTAAAGTGAAGAATGTTAAATCACATCCAAAGCTCAGTCATTCATTTTAAGTAATATTAGCCACCTGGATTCGGAGAAATCATTTTAATGTTGTTAATGTACTCCATACCTGTAGAAATGCATAAGAGAAGAGTTTGAGAAAAAGCCTTATTATCTGATTTAATTTTGCTGTTATAACTTGACTGATGTTAAATAATGCTTTAAGCTTAACTTAGCAGTTTATACTGTACACTCAAACAACATAAGCATGTTTTTGCAGATAACTTCTGTTAAATTTAAATTTCCATCAGTCGTTGTCCTTCAATTTATCATCCTTATTTTCAGCACAGAGAAAAAAACAACAATAGCTTTAACTACAACCACAACACCAACCACAACTCAAGCAAAAACGCCACCCGCACCATCTACAATCACTCCTGTGAGAAGTACAACAGTGCCAACTACAACCAAAACAACTTTGTTTTAAAAAAAGTTAACCAATATCTCGACAAGTTCACTGATGTACAGGAGATTCATTTTGAAATGCATCTTCTGAAAAGTCAATAATATGAACAATTCTCTTCCATCAACTTTCCCCTTTTTTCTTTCAGTACCTGGTCCCATTATCAATTTAACTGCAAGTAACATCACCACAAATTCACTGGTTCTGAGCTGGATGGCACCATCTGGAAATGTAGGGAGCTACAGAGTTGAAGTCAGTGGACCGACTGCTCAGTCTCTGACAGTGAGCACTTCATCAGTTGAGATCACTGGGCTGAGCCCTGGAAGCAATTACTCCCTGCAAGTTGTTGCTGTAGCTGCAGACAATGTTACTGTTGGGGCTCCAGTGTCCATCACAACATTTACAGGTGAGTGCAGGAATTTCAACGTGAGCAATTTTAAATTCACATCCAAATCTCAGTCATTAACTCACTTTCAATAGTGTCGGTTTCTGGAATTCTAAAATGTAATTGTCATGTAATTGTTCTTTGATAGAGATGAATAAGAAAACCATCTGAGGATAGTACCTATTATTTCATATCAATCTTTGCTCTTATCATTTATCTTTCTTCATATTAACTAAATTCATGTTAAATAATGCTTTCATTAAATATGTCAAGGCTTGTGAAATGTGATTGTCTTAGAAAATGCCTTACGGTTCACGTTGCATTTTTTACAGCCCAGCAACATTATCAATTTTTAAGTAGATATCTTGTGTAGCTTCAAAAAGTTCTCAAATCCTGCATCTGTCAATATATCTTTCTTCTCTCATTTAGTGCCTGGTCCCATCACCAATTTGACTGCAAGTAACATCACCACAACTTCCCTGCTTCTGAGCTGGACAGCTCTATCTGGAAATGTAGGGAGCTACAGAGTTGAAGTCAGTGGACCGACTGCTCAGTCTCTGACTGTGAACACATCATCAGTTGAGATCACTGGGCTGACCCCTGGAAGCAATTACTCCTTACAAGTTATTGTTGTATCTGCAAACAATGTTACTGTTGGGGCTCCAGTGTCCATCAGAACATTTACAGGTGAGTTCAGGAAGTTTAAAGTGAAGAATGTTAAATCACATCCAAAGGTCAGTCATTCATTTTAAGTAATATTAGCCACCTGGATTCGGAGAAATCATTTTAATGTTGTTAATGTACTCCATACCTGTAGAAATGCATAAGAGAAGAGTTTGAGAAAAAGCCTTATTATCTGATTTAATTTTGCTGTTATATCTTGACTGATGTTAAATAATGCTTTAAGCTTAACTTAGCAGTTTATACTGTACACTCAAACAACATAAGCATGTTTTTGCAGATAACTTCTGTTAAATTTAAATTTCCATCAGTCGTTGTCCTTCAATTTATCATGCTTATTTTCAGCACAGAGAAAAAAACAACAATAGCTTTAACTACAACCACAACACCAACCACAACTCAAGCAAAAACGCCACCCGCACCATCTACAATCACTCCTGTGAGAAGTACAACAGTGCCAACTATAACCAAAACAACTTTGTTTTAAAAAAAGTTAACCAATATCTCGACAAGTTCACTGATGTACAGGAGATTCATTTTGAAATGCATCTTCTGAAAAGTCAATAATATGAACAATTCTCTTCCATCAACTTTCCCCTTTTTTCTTTCAGTACCTGGTCCCATTATCAATTTAACTGCAAGTAACATCACCACAAATTCACTGGTTCTGAGCTGGATGGCACCATCTGGAAATGTAGGGAGCTACAGAGTTGAAGTCAGTGGACCGACTTCTCAGTCTCTGACAGTGAGCACTTCATCAGTTGAGATCACTGGGCTGAGCCCTGGAAGCAATTACTCCCTGCAAGTTGTTGCTGTAGCTGCAGACAATGTTACTGTTGGGGCTCCAGTGTCCATCACAACATTTACAGGTGAGTGCAGCAATTTCAACGTGAGGAATTTTAAATTCACATCCAAATCTCAGTCATTAACTCACTTTCAATAGTGTCGGTTTCTGAAATTCTAAAATGTAATTGTCATGTAATTGTTCTTTGATAGAGATGAATAAGAAAACCATCTGAGGATAGTACCTATTATTTCATATCAATCTTTGCTCTTATCATTTATCTTTCTTCATATTAACTAAATTCATGTTAAATAATGCTTTCGTTAAATATGTCAAGGCTTGTGAAATGTGATTGTCTTAGAAAATGCCTTACGGTTCACGTTGCATTTTTTACAGCCCAGCAACATTATCAATTTTTAAGTAGATATCTTGTGTAGCTTCAAAAAGTTCTCAAATCCTGCATCTGTCAATATATCTTTCTTCTCTCATTTAGTGCCTGGTCCCATCACCAATTTGACTGCAAGTAACATCACCACAAGTTCCCTGCTTCTGAGCTGGACAGCTCTATCTGGAAATGTAGGGAGCTACAGAGTTGAAGTCAGTGGACCAACTGCTCAGTCTCTGACTGTGAACACATCATCAGTTGAGATCACTGGGCTGACCCCTGGAAGCAATTACTCCTTACAAGTTATTGTTGTATCTGCAAACAATGTTACTGTTGGGGCTCCAGTGTCCGTCAGAACATTTACAGGTGAGTTCAGGATGTTTAAAGTGAAGAATGTTAAATCACATCCAAAGTTCAGTCATTCATTTTAAGTAATATTAGCCACCTGGATTCAGAGAAATCATTTTAATGTTGTTAATGTACTCCATACCTGTAGAAATGCATAAGAGAAGAGTTTGAGAAAAAGCCTTATTATCTGATTTAATTTTGCTGTTATATCTTGATTGATGTTAAATAATGCTTTAAGCTTAACTTAGCAGTTTATACTGTACACTCAAACAACATAAGCATGTTTTTGCAGATAACTTCTGTTAAATTTAAATTTCCATCAGTCGTTGTCCTTCAATTTATCATCCTTATTTTCAGCACAGAGAAAAAAACAACAACAGCTTTAACTACAACCACAACACCAACCACAACTCAAGCAAAAACGCCACCCGCACCATCTACAATCACTCCTGTGAGAAGTACAACAGTGCCAACTATAACCAAAACAACTTTGTTTTAAAAAAAGTTAACCAATATCTCGACAAGTTCACTGATGTACAGGAGATTCATTTTGAAATGCATCTTCTGAAAAGTCAATAATATGAACAATTCTCTTCCATCAACTTTCCCCTTTTTTCTTTCAGTACCTGGTCCCATTATCAATTTAACTGCAAGTAACATCACCACAAATTCACTGGTTCTGAGCTGGATGGCACCATCTGGAAATGTAGGGAGCTACAGAGTTGAAGTCAGTGGACCGACTGCTCAGTCTCTGACACTGAGCACTTCATCAGTTGAGATCACTGGGCTGAGCCCTGGAAGCAATTACTCCCTGCAAGTTGTTGCTGTAGCTGCAGACAATGTTACTGTTGGGGCTCCAGTGTCCATCACAACATTTACAGGTGAGTGCAGGAATTTCAACGTGAGCAATTTTAAATTCACATCCAAATCTCAGTCATTAACTCACTTTCAATAGTGTCGGTTTCTGGAATTCTAAAATGTAATTGTCATGTAATTGTTCTTTGATAGAGATGAATAAGAAAACCATCTGAGGATAGTACCTATTATTTCATATCAATCTTTGCTCTTATCATTTATCTTTCTTCATATTAACTAAATTCATGTTAAATAATGCTTTCGTTAAATATGTCAAGGCTTGTGAAATGTGATTGTCTTAGAAAATGCCTTACGGTTCACGTTGCATTTTTTACAGCCCAGCAACATTATCAATTTTTAAGTAGATATCTTGTGTAGCTTCAAAAAGTTCTCAAATCCTGCATCTGTCAATATATCTTTCTTCTCTCATTTAGTGCCTGGTCCCATCACCAATTTGACTGCAAGTAACATCACCACAACTTCCCTGCTTCTGAGCTGGACAGCTCTATCTGGAAATGTAGGGAGCTACAGAGTTGAAGTCAGTGGACCGACTGCTCAGTCTCTGACTGTGAACACATCATCAGTTGAGATCACTGGGCTGACCCCTGGAAGCAATTACTCCTTACAAGTTATTGTTGTATCTGCAAACAATGTTACTGTTGGGGCTCCAGTGTCCATCAGAACATTTACAGGTGAGTTCAGGAAGTTTAAAGTGAAGAATGTTAAATCACATCCAAAGTTCAGTCATTCATTTTAAGTAATATTAGCCACCTGGATTTGGAGAAATCATTTTAATGTTGTTAATGTACTCCATACCTGTAGAAATGCATAAGAGAAGAGTTTGAGAAAAAGCCTTATTATCTGATTTAATTTTGCTGTTATATCTTGACTGATGTTAAATAATGCTTTAAGCTTAACTTAGCAGTTTATACTGTACACTCAAACAACATAAGCATGTTTTTGCAGATAACTTCTGTTAAATTTAAATTTCCATCAGTCGTTGTCCTTCAATTTATCATGCTTATTTTCATTCAGTTCCTGGTCTCATCACCAATTTGACTGCACGTAACATCACCACAAGTTCCCTGCTTTTGAGCTGGACAGCACCATCTGGAAATGTAGGGAGCTACAGAGTTGAAGTCAGTGGACCGACTTCTCAGTCTCTGACAGTGAGCACTTCATCAGTTGAGATCACTGGGCTGAGCCCTGGAAGCAATTACTCCCTGCAAGTTGTTGCTGTAGCTGCAGACAATGTTACTGTTGGGGCTCCAGTGTCCATCACAACATTTACAGGTGAGTGCAGGAATTTCAACGTGAGGAATTTTAAATTCACATCCAAATCTCAGTCATTAACTCACTTTCAATAGTGTCGGTTTCTGGAATTCTAAAATGTAATTGTCATGTAATTGTTCTTTGATAGAGATGAATAAGAAAACCATCTGAGGATAGTACCTATTATTTCATATCGATCTTTGCTCTTATCATTTATCTTTCTTCATATTAACTAAATTCATGTTAAATAATGCTTTCATTAAATATGTCAACACTTGTGAAATCTGACTGTCTTAGAAAATGCCTTACGATTCACGTTGCATTTTTTACAGCCAAGCAACGTTATCCATTTTTAAGTAGATATCTTGTGTAGCTTCAAAAAGTTCTCAAATCCTGCATCTGTCAATATATCTTTCTTCTCTCATTTAGTGCCTGGTCCCATCACCAATTTGACTGCAAGTAACATCACCACAACTTCCCTGCTTCTGAGCTGGACAGCTCTATCTGGAAATGTAGGGAGCTACAGAGTTGAAGTCAGTGGACCGACTGCTCAGTCTCTGACTGTGAACACATCATCAGTTGAGATCACTGGGCTGACCCCTGGAAGCAATTACTCCTTACAAGTTATTGTTGTATCTGCAAACAATGTTACTGTTGGGGCTCCAGTGTCCATCAGAACATTTACAGGTGAGTTCAGGAAGTTTAAAGTGAAGAATGTTAAATCACATCCAAAGTTCAGTCATTCATTTTAAGTAATATTAGCCACCTGGATTCGGAGAAATCATTTTAATGTTGTTAATGTACTCCATACCTGTAGAAATGCATAAGAGAAGAGTTTGAGAAAAAGCCTTATTATCTGATTTAATTTTGCTGTTATATCTTGACTGATGTTAAATAATGCTTTAAGCTTAACGTAGCAGTTTATACTGTACACTCAAACAACATAAGCATGTTTTTGCAGATAACTTCTGTTAAATTTAAATTTCCATCAGTCGTTGTCCTTCAATTTATCATGCTTATTTTCATTCAGTTCCTGGTCTCATCACCAATTTGACTGCACGTAACATCACCACAAGTTCCCTGCTTTTGAGCTGGACAGCACCATCTGGAAATGTAGGGAGCTACAGAGTTGAAGTCAGTGGACCGACTTCTCAGTCTCTGACAGTGAGCACTTCATCAGTTGAGATCACTGGGCTGAGCCCTGGAAGCAATTACTCCCTGCAAGTTGTTGCTGTAGCTGCAGACAATGTTACTGTTGGGGCTCCAGTGTCCATCACAACATTTACAGGTGAGTGCAGGAATTTCAACGTGAGGAATTTTAAATTCACATCCAAATCTCAGTCATTAACTCACTTTCAATAGTGTCGGTTTCTGGAATTCTAAAATGTAATTGTCATGTAATTGTTCTTTGATAGAGATGAATAAGAAAACCATCTGAGGATAGTACCTATTATTTCATATCGATCTTTGCTCTTATCATTTATCTTTCTTCATATTAACTAAATTCATGTTAAATAATGCTTTCATTAAATATGTCAACACTTGTGAAATCTGACTGTCTTAGAAAATGCCTTACGATTCACGTTGCATTTTTTACAGCCAAGCAACGTTATCCATTTTTAAGTAGATATCTTGTGTAGCTTCAAAAAGTTCTCAAATCCTGCATCTGTCAATATATCTTTCTTCTCTCATTTAGTGCCTGGTCCCATCACCAATTTGACTGCAAGTAACATCACCACAAGTTCCCTGCTTCTGAGCTGGACAGCTCTATCTGGAAATGCAGGGAGCTACAGAGTTGAAGTCAGTGGACCGACTGCTCAGTCTCTGACAGTGAGCACTTCATCAGTTGAGATCTCTGGGCTAATCCCTGGAAGCAATTACTCCCTGCAAGTTGTTGCTGTAGCTGCAGACAATGTTACTGTTGGAGCTCCAGTGTCCATCAGAACATTTACAGGTGAGTTCAGGAAGTTTAAAGTGAAGAATGTTAAATCACATCCAAAGTTCAGTCATTCATTTTAAGTAATATTAGCCACCTGGATTCGGAGAAATCATTTTAATGTTGTTAATGTACTCCATACGTGTAGAAATGCATAAGAGAAGAGTTCGAGAAAAAGCCTTATTATCTGATTTAATTTTGCTGTTATATCTTGACTGATGTTAAATAATGCTTTAAGCTTAACTAAGCAGTTTATACTGTACACACAAACAACATAAGCATGTTGTTGCAGATAACTTTTGTTAAATTTAAATTTCCATCAGTCGTTGTCCTTCAATTTATCATCCTTATTTTCATTCAGTTCCTGGTCTCATCACCAATTTGACTGCACATAACATCACCACAAGTTCCCTGCTTCTGAGTTGGACAGCACCATCTGGAAATGTAGGGAGCTACAGAGTTGAAGTCAGTGGACCGACTGCTCAGACTCTGACTGTGAGCACCTCATCAGTTGAGATCACTGGGCTGAGCCCTGGAAGCAATTACTCCCTGCAAGTTGTTGCTATAGCTGCAGACAATGTTACTGTTGGGGCTCCAGTGTCCATCACAACATTTACAGGTGAGTGCAGGAAGTTCAACGTGACGAATTTTAAATTCACATCCAAATCTAAGTCATTAACTCACTTTCAATAATGTCAGTTTCTGGAATTCTAAAATTTAATTGTCATGTAATTGTTGTTTGATAAAGATGAATAAGAAAACCATCTGAGGATAGTACCTATTATTTCATATCGATCTTTGCTCTTATCATTTATCTTTCTTCATATTAACTAAATTCATGTTAAATAATGCTTTCATTAAATATGTCAACGCTTGTGAAATCTGACTGTCTTAGAAAATGCCTTACGATTCACGTTGCATTTTTTACAGCCAAGCAACGTTATCAATTTTTAAGTAGATATCTTGTGTAGCTTCAAAAAGTTCTCAAATCCTGCATCTGTCTATATATCTTTCTTCTCTCATTTAGTGCCTCGTCCCATCACCAATTTGACTGCAAGAAACATCACCACAAGTTCCCTGCTTCTGAGCTGGACAGCTCTATCTGGAAATGCAGGGAGCTACAGAGTTGAAGTCAGTGGACCGACTGCTCAGTCTCTGACAGTGAGCACTTCATCAGTTGAGATCTCTGGGCTAATCCCTGGAAGCAATTACTCCCTGCAAGTTGTTGCTGTAGCTGCAGACAATGTTACTGTTGGGGCTCCAGTGTCCATCAGAACATTTACAGGTGAGTTCAGGATGTTTAAAGTGAAGAATGTTAAATCACATCCAAAGCTCAGTCATTCATTTTAAGTAATATTAGCCACCTGGATTCGGAGAAATCATTTTAATGTTGTTAATGTACTCCATACCTGTAGAAATGCATAAGAGAAGAGTTTGAGAAAAAGCCTTATTATCTGATTTAATTTTGCTGTTATAACTTGACTGATGTTAAATAATGCTTTAAGCTTAACTTAGCAGTTTATACTGTACACTCAAACAACATAAGCATGTTTTTGCAGATAACTTCTGTTAAATTTAAATTTCCATCAGTCGTTGTCCTTCAATTTATCATCCTTATTTTCAGCACAGAGAAAAAAACAACAATAGCTTTAACTACAACCACAACACCAACCACAACTCAAGCAAAAACGCCACCCGCACCATCTACAATCACTCCTGTGAGAAGTACAACAGTGCCAACTACAACCAAAACAACTTTGTTTTAAAAAAAGTTAACCAATATCTCGACAAGTTCACTGATGTACAGGAGATTCATTTTGAAATGCATCTTCTGAAAAGTCAATAATATGAACAATTCTCTTCCATCAACTTTCCCCTTTTTTCTTTCAGTACCTGGTCCCATTATCAATTTAACTGCAAGTAACATCACCACAAATTCACTGGTTCTGAGCTGGATGGCACCATCTGGAAATGTAGGGAGCTACAGAGTTGAAGTCAGTGGACCGACTGCTCAGTCTCTGACAGTGAGCACTTCATCAGTTGAGATCACTGGGCTGAGCCCTGGAAGCAATTACTCCCTGCAAGTTGTTGCTGTAGCTGCAGACAATGTTACTGTTGGGGCTCCAGTGTCCATCACAACATTTACAGGTGAGTGCAGGAATTTCAACGTGAGCAATTTTAAATTCACATCCAAATCTCAGTCATTAACTCACTTTCAATAGTGTCGGTTTCTGGAATTCTAAAATGTAATTGTCATGTAATTGTTCTTTGATAGAGATGAATAAGAAAACCATCTGAGGATAGTACCTATTATTTCATATCAATCTTTGCTCTTATCATTTATCTTTCTTCATATTAACTAAATTCATGTTAAATAATGCTTTCATTAAATATGTCAAGGCTTGTGAAATGTGATTGTCTTAGAAAATGCCTTACGGTTCACGTTGCATTTTTTACAGCCCAGCAACATTATCAATTTTTAAGTAGATATCTTGTGTAGCTTCAAAAAGTTCTCAAATCCTGCATCTGTCAATATATCTTTCTTCTCTCATTTAGTGCCTGGTCCCATCACCAATTTGACTGCAAGTAACATCACCACAACTTCCCTGCTTCTGAGCTGGACAGCTCTATCTGGAAATGTAGGGAGCTACAGAGTTGAAGTCAGTGGACCGACTGCTCAGTCTCTGACTGTGAACACATCATCAGTTGAGATCACTGGGCTGACCCCTGGAAGCAATTACTCCTTACAAGTTATTGTTGTATCTGCAAACAATGTTACTGTTGGGGCTCCAGTGTCCATCAGAACATTTACAGGTGAGTTCAGGAAGTTTAAAGTGAAGAATGTTAAATCACATCCAAAGGTCAGTCATTCATTTTAAGTAATATTAGCCACCTGGATTCGGAGAAATCATTTTAATGTTGTTAATGTACTCCATACCTGTAGAAATGCATAAGAGAAGAGTTTGAGAAAAAGCCTTATTATCTGATTTAATTTTGCTGTTATATCTTGATTGATGTTAAATAATGCTTTAAGCTTAACTTAGCAGTTTATACTGTACACTCAAACAACATAAGCATGTTTTTGCAGATAACTTCTGTTAAATTTAAATTTCCATCAGTCGTTGTCCTTCAATTTATCATCCTTATTTTCAGCACAGAGAAAAAAACAACAATAGCTTTAACTACAACCACAACACCAACCACAACTCAAGCAAAAACGCCACCCGCACCATCTACAATCACTCCTGTGAGAAGTACAACAGTGCCAACTATAACCAAAACAACTTTGTTTTAAAAAAAGTTAACCAATATCTCGACAAGTTCACTGATGTACAGGAGATTCATTTTGAAATGCATCTTCTGAAAAGTCAATAATATGAACAATTCTCTTCCATCAACTTTCCCCTTTTTTCTTTCAGTACCTGGTCCCATTATCAATTTAACTGCAAGTAACATCACCACAAATTCACTGGTTCTGAGCTGGATGGCACCATCTGGAAATGTAGGGAGCTACAGAGTTGAAGTCAGTGGACCGACTGCTCAGTCTCTGACACTGAGCACTTCATCAGTTGAGATCACTGGGCTGAGCCCTGGAAGCAATTACTCCCTGCAAGTTGTTGCTGTAGCTGCAGACAATGTTACTGTTGGGACTCCAGTGTCCATCACAACATTTACAGGTGAGTGCAGGAATTTCAACGTGAGCAATTTTAAATTCACATCCAAATCTCAGTCATTAACTCACTTTCAATAGTGTCGGTTTCTGGAATTCTAAAATGTAATTGTCATGTAATTGTTCTTTGATAGAGATGAATAAGAAAACCATCTGAGGATAGTACCTATTTTTCATATCAATCTTTGCTCTTATCATTAATCTTTCTTCATATTAACTAAATTCATGTTAAATAATGCTTTCGTTAAATATGTCAACGCTTGTGAAACCTGACTGTCTTAGAAAATGCCTTACGGTTCACGTTGCATTTTTTACAGCCCAGCAACATTATCAATTTTAAGTAGATATCTTGTGTAGCTTCAAAAAGTTCTCAAATCCTGCATCTGTCAATATATCTTTCTTCTCTCATTTAGTGCCTGGTCCCATCACCAATTTGACTGCAAGTAACATCACCACAACTTCCCTGCTTCTGAGCTGGACAGCTCTATCTGGAAATGTAGGGAGCTACAGAGTTGAAGTCAGTGGACCGACTGCTCAGTCTCTGACTGTGAACACATCATCAGTTGAGATCACTGGGCTGACCCCTGGAAGCAATTACTCCTTACAAGTTATTGTTGTATCTGCAAACAATGTTACTGTTGGGGCTCCAGTGTCCATCAGAACATTTACAGGTGAGTTCAGGAAGTTTAAAGTGAAGAATGTTAAATCACATCCAAAGTTCAGTCATTCATTTTAAGTAATATTAGCCACCTGGATTCGGAGAAATCATTTTAATGTTGTTAATGTACTCCATACGTGTAGAAATGCATAAGAGAAGAGTTTGAGAAAAAGCCTTATTATCTGATTTAATTTTGCTGTTATATCTTGATTGATGTTAAATAATGCTTTAAGCTTAACTTAGCAGTTTATACTGTACACTCGAACAACATAAGCATGTTTTTGCAGATAACTTCTGTTAAATTTAAATTTCCATCAGTCGTTGTCCTTCAATTTATCATCCTTATTTTCAGCACAGAGAAAAAAACAACAATAGCTTTAACTACAACCACAACACCAACCACAACTCAAGCAAAAACGCCACCCGCACCATCTACAACCACTCCTGTGAGAAGTACAACAGTGCCAACTATAACCAAAACAACTTTGTTTTAAAAAAAGTTAACCAATATCTCGACAAGTTCACTGATGTACAGGAGATTCATTTTGAAATGCATCTTCTGAAAAGTCAATAATATGAACAATTCTCTTCCATCAACTTTCCCCTTTTTTCTTTCAGTACCTGGTCCCATTATCAATTTAACTGCAAGTAACATCACCACAAATTCACTGGTTCTGAGCTGGATGGCACCATCTGGAAATGTAGGGAGCTACAGAGTTGAAGTCAGTGGACCGACTGCTCAGTCTCTGACAGTGAGCACCTCATCAGTTGAGATCACTGGGCTGAGCCCTGGAAGCAATTACTCCCTGCAAGTTGTTGCCGTAGCTGCAGACCACGTTACTATTGGGGCTCCAGTCTCCATCACAACATTTACAGGTGAGTGCAGGAAGTTCAATGTGACGACTTTTAAATTCACATCCAAATCTCAGTCATTAACTCACTTTCAATAATGTCAGTTTCTGGAATTCTAAAATGTTAATGTCATGTAATTGTTCTTTGATAGAGATGAATAAGAAAATCATATCGATCTTTGCTCTTATCATTTATCTTTCTTCATATTAACTAAATTCATGTTAAATAATGCTTTTGTTAAATATGTCAACACTTGTGAAATCTGACTGTCTTAGAAAATGCCTTACGGTTTACGTTGCATTTTTTACAGCCAAGCAACGTTATCAATTTTTAAGTAGATATCTTGTGTAGCATCAAAAAGTTCTCAAATCCTGCATCTGGCAGTATATCTTTCTTCTCTCATTTAGTGCCTGGTCCCATCACCAATTTGACTGCAAGTAACATCACCACAAGTTCCGTGCTTCTGAGCTGGACAGCACCATCTGGAAATGTAGCGAGCTACAGAGTTGAAGTCAGTGGACCGACTGCTCAGTCTCTGACAGTGAGCACTTCATCAGTTCAGATCACTGGGCTGAGCCCTGGAAGCAATTACTCCCTGCAAGTTGTTGCTGTAGCTGCAAACAATGTTAACGTTGGGGCTCCAGTGTCCATCACAACATTTACAGGTGAGTTCAGGAAGTTTAAAGTGAAGAATGTTAAATCACATCCAAAGTTCAGTCATTCATTTTAAGTAATATTAGCCACCTGCATCCCAAGAAATCATTTTAATGTTTTTAATGTACTACATACCTGTAGAAATGCATAAGAGAAGAGTTTGAGAAAAGCCCTATTATCTGATTTAATTTTGCTGTTATATCTTGACTGATGTTAAATAATGCTTTAAGCTTAACTTAGCAGTTTATACTGTACACTCAAACAACATAACCATTTTTTTGCAGACATCTTCTGTTAAATTTAAATTTTCATCAGTTGTTATCCTTCAATTTATCATCCATTTTTCATTCAGTTCCTGGTCTCATCACCAATTTGACTGCACATAACATCACCACAAGTTCCCTGCTTCTGAGCTGGACAGCACCATCTGGAAATGTAGGGAGCTACAGAGTTGAAGTCAGTGGACCGACTGCTCAGTCTCTGACAGTGAGCACTTCATCTATTGAGATCACTGGGCTGAGCCCTGGAAGCAATTACTCCCTGCAAGTTGTTGCTGTAGCTGCAGACCATGTTACTGTTGGGGCTCCAGTCTCCATCACAACATTTACAGGTGAGTGCAGGAATTTCAACGTGAGGAATTTTAAATTCACATCCAAATCTCAGTCATTAACTCACTTTCAATAATGTCAGTTTCTGGAATTCTAAAATGTTAATGTCATGTAATTGTTCTTTGATAGAGATGAATAAGAAAACCATCTGAGGATAGTACCTATTATTTCATATCGATCTTTGCTCTTATCATTTATCTTTCTTCATATTAACTAAATTAATGTTAAATAATGCTTTCGTTAAATATGTCAACGCTTGTGAAATCTGACTGTCTTAGAAAATGCCTTACGGTTCTTGTGTAGCGTCAAAAAGTTCTCAAATCCTGCATCTGTCAATATATCTTTCTTCTATCATTTAGTGCCTGGTCCCATCACCAATTTGACTGCAAGTAACATCACCACAAGTTCCCTGCTTCTGAGCTGGACAGCTCCATCTGGAAATGCAAGGAGCTACAGAGTTGAAGTCAGTGGACCGACTACTCAGTCTCTGACTGTGAACACATCATCAGTTCAGATCACTGGGCTGACCCCTGGAAGCAATTACTCCCTACAAGTTATTGTTGTAGCTGCAAACAATGTAAATGTTGGGGCACCAGTGTCCATCAGAACATTTACAGGTGAGTGCAGTACTGTACGTCGGAAATGAAGAACTTTAATTCAGGTCCTAAGCTAAATCACATTTTAAGTATTCAATCAAACAAATTATTTGGCATCATTGAAGTATTTTATCTGTTAAATCTAAACAGAAATAGGTCAGAGAGGTATCTGAGTTAATCGCATATTCAATTGAAACTCGTTTTCATATTCCATCTTCATTTTTCTTCAGTAATATTCTATCATATGAAAGTTTAGAAGAATATCACAGATTTTATTAAGCTTTGACTTTTGTCTTACATCAATACCTTGCATGTTTTCAAGCAGGTTAAAGGTTAAGAACACAATTTCTAATATTCTGAATGATATCTTCTGAAAAGTCAATAACATGAACAATTTTGTCCAAAAATATTGCCCCTTTCTCTTATTCAGTGCCTGGTTCCATCACCAATTTGACTGCAAGTAATATTACCACAAGTTCCCTGCTTCTGAGCTGGACGGCACCATCTGGAAATGTAGGGAGCTACAGAGTTCAAGTCAATGGACCGACTGCTCAGACTCTGACTGTGAGCACTTCATCAGTTCAGATCACTGGGCTGAGCCCTGGAAGCAATTACTCCCTGCAAGTTGTTGCTGTAGCTGCAGACAATGTTACTGTTGGGGCTCTTGTTTCAGTCACAGTATTAACAAGTAAGTGGCATTACGTAGTCTTTATAACTCTTTTTTTATATATTGTGTACATATTACAAAACCATGAAATGGTTTTCTGATAAAGGAGAAAGAAATACAACTACACATTTTCTGCCAAAGTGCAGGTTAATATTAGCATGCATGTGAACCATTGTTTTGTGATTTTGAAGTACAACCAAATAAACAATAAAATTGTTGGTCATTCATAAGAAAGCAGGAATGAAGGCTAATTAAACCAGCCGTAATGACAGAAATCATTTGACCACTTGAACACCAGCAATAGTACAATAGTACTTCTTTCCATAAGAACAATCTCAGCAAATGAGTGGAACTAAGCAGGATTTAAAGCCATCTTGTTCTCCTCCCAATGTAGATAAGTATCCTGCCTCAATCTCGGACAGTAACTTGGGAATCATCATTGATCAGGACTATTTGTGGGGCTGCACAGCCTCTTTCTTCTTTTTATCATCATCCGGCACAGAGGAGTCAGTTTATCTTCACAGTATGCTAAAATCATAACTGGCAAAAGATATCTAGGTAGCCAAGTGTTTATGACAGTGAGGATTAATGATGCTCTAAGCAAATTTCTTGTCCCAGGGCAGTTGGAGAGGGATAGATACTGTATGCTACATTATTATATTTGTCATTGCATCTTTACTGTTTGGATGATTAAATCTTTTAATTTGTTTTACCCCTGATTTATGTTTACAGGATTTCCAGTTACAGCAAGACTACAGCTGTTTGTCCAGAGTTCCACCCAAATTAATTATAGTGAACAAAAAGTCTTCCTACAGGAGGTAGGTTCACAGTATTCAGATTTCCTCTTTGTTTCTTACTGGGATGTTATCCAGTCCTGTTTATGAACATAAGAAAGGTTACAAACAAAAGGAGCACATTCAGCTCATCTAGATCATTGGGTTGATTGATTTCAGGATCTCATCCAGCCATTTTCCGACAAATGCAAGGGTATGAGTTCCAATAAAAAAAGGCTGGGCCGTTTTTTATCCACACTCCCACAACCCTCTGTGCAAAAAGTGCAAATACTAGTGCTGCAACCCTTTTTAAGAACAGAGGCAGTGATAACAAATGCGTCCACAATACAGTATCTCAAAACATAACCTTGAGATATTCAACATATTACAATAGGTACTGTAAGTAATATAGTTTCAAAAACAATCCTAAATTACATTAATGACTCGCAGAGAGGGGCTAAAAGCTGTTAAATCTGGTGATGAGATTTGATGCCTGTTAAGACACAGATAGCACTGAGCTGAAGTTTTGTATTTTTGTGACAGTATTACTTCAAACCATAGAAAGCAGAGCATTTAAATCTTCAGTACAAGTGACAAAGTTATGCATCAACATTGCCTTGAACTAGCTTCATTAGTTCAATTTAAAATTCTTTTCACAGAACTTTCTAGCTTTTGTTTTTACAGTGACTTGCTTACTATTATATTTATTTAGTGGTTCACAAAAAGGAAATACATAAAATGTTATGTAAATATAGAATGCTATATAGCAATGTTATGTTACAAAACAAACAACACTGTCTCACATAAAACCAAAATATTTTCTCAGTTCCAGTAAACACACATTTTATGTTAAATACATTGATTTTAGTTAAAACAGCTTCATGACAACCTCACTAATGTATGTTATTAAAATGTTTTGCAGCTTAACACGATCATTCAGAAATATGTGGACGCCCTGAAGTTTAACATAGCTGTCAAAGGAATTAGAAGAAAGAATTAAGATCACAACTTAAAATATTCTGAAGGAGGAAATGCAAGGTATTTCAGACTATTATAATATAGTAAGCTAAAACATATAATATTCACCTCTTATCTCTTAAAATTCTGGTTTCAGATTTTTTATGTTGCTGCTGTTGGACAGAATAATTAAATGTGATGTTAGAATAACCCTTCTACAGATTGTTTTGAATCGCTGTGTCACAATAAAAGCATTGCAAAACAGTGTAAGTGATAGACTTAAGTGTTTAATGTTTTAGTGTTTAGTTGGTATCAGGATTGAATTCATCATAGAAAGATTTTTTAATAATGGAAAAGCTTAAAAATGTTTATACTGTACCATTTTCGAAAATACAGTTTTGTATAGTTTAATATAATCTGTTTGCCTGGTTCTTTTGTTTGTTTCCTGGTATACTATCTCGTGTTGCTACAGAAACGCTGGACTCCGTAAACTATCGGTAATGCACACCTCACCCATACAGTATACACTGTATGTCATACGTTGTGCTTGTTTAAAACAATGTTAACCTCAAATTTTTATAATACAACATTACCATTCCAATTTAAAGAAGCTATTCAGAGACAACAGGTTGGCTACCGAGATCAGAATTTTTTTCTCATTTTCACAGTCCTCCGCCAAACCAACCTGTAATTCTGCTTTTTGTTTTGTCCCATCGTCACAGACATGGTTTAGTCAGAATCAGCTTGCAAACCACATTTGAATAACAAAAGGGACACATTTTTTCTCTAATTTAAATATATATTTAAGTTGTGAATCAAATATGTAAAAAAAAAATCCAGTATTTTTAAATGAATTTGTTTTTGCTGAATGAGTTGTAATTTCTTAGATTGTGAATATATTTAAGCTTTATTTTTCCTTAATTTATCATCCATGACCACTCTAGTGATGGAAATAAGCTTTTAGATAATGCATGTTTTCACAATGCATCTAATATCATGCTTTATTTTTATATTATATCAATATGTGACCTTTCCCTGTTGAATAAATAAAGACAACATATTTACGTTCTGTTTTGAACATATTGTTCTGTATCTATTTTGGTCTGAATTTGCACATTCCCTGCATGTCATAGTAGCCTCTTTTCATATGTGAGATCTAAATATTCCATCTCTATTGAACAAGAGAGAGCACAAATTGAATACCTTTATTCCACAATTAAATAAGTATTTGAACATGTCATTATCCTCTTGTTTAATGCCCAAACCATTGTTAATTGCTCCTAGTTTAAAAACACGTTTGTTTTCATTTCTTAATCGGAGCTCACTGAGTACGGTTTTAATCAGATATCACTAGTCTTATCAGAATGATTATCACAGTACGGTGGTAATTTTCCTTAATTGCCTCACCGAGACAACAATAAAAACAGTGGATATACTGTACATACTGTGTACATAAAACAATTAGTGGCTTGTTCAGATGCAGAGTCCCCGGTGTCAGTATCCTCTCCTGGGTTCCTTTTTATGCCCTCTCAAGTTCTTGACTTCGCAGGGGACATAGACTTTAACTGCTCCTGCAGGAAATGACTATCCAAATATGGCCAGGTTTCCTGATGCATTGTTCTTGACACCCGACCTGATTTAGGATTTTAGAGAGAGTCCAAAAAAATGAAAGTGGAAACAAATAGACCACTTAAAATGCCAATACTAGCACGATGCATGTACCAAAGCCTACAGAAGGTGAGACAGGAAGTGGCTTGGACTACCAGAGTGCAGTATCTAATTAGACTAGGTCTCCGGGCTTGAAGGTGGGACCTCTGCAAATCATGTCATAGTGCCGCTTTTGCCAGATCCCCGCCAGTGTAAAGCTGTATATCTGCTGCAGGTCCCAGGCATAGTCCAAGCTGGCTGGTGGCGCAGGGTCGTCCCCGGGCGGTGACCCGAAGGCCAGGTCTATTGTAGTGTGGATCTCCCTCCCCAGCATCAGGGACACCGGGGTGCACCCAGAGGACTCCTGGACAATAGTCCGGTAGGCCCAGAGCACTAGGGGAAGGTGGCAGTCCTAGTCACGTTGGTGCCGGGAGACCAGGTGGCCAGTGTTTGGTTGAATCACTCAACCAATCAATCCCTCTGGGGGTGCAGGGGGGTGGTCTGCATCTTTTTAACCCCCAGTCTCTGGCACACCCTGGCGAAAACCTGGGACTCAAAGTTGCAGCCCTGGTCCCTGTGCAGCTCCTCAGGGACACCCAGCCTGACAAATATCCTAGGAGGGCATCAACCACAGTGGAGGCGCTTTGGTCCGGCAAGGTATAGGCCTCTGACCACTTCATAAAATAGTCCATGGCCACCAGGATGGATGTTTCCGGCATTGGTGCATGGGAAAGGGCCCATGATGTCTTCCTACTCGCTCCATGGGGGCCCCCACCTGGTGTTGCTGTAGGGGAGCCTGGGAATGGTCTGGCAGGCCCTTCTCTGCCAGGCACACCACGCAGGTCCTACTGTACAGTACCATTCCACGTCCCAGTGGCACTGCCCCCAGTAGAAATGGCCCCGGAGTCACCGTAGAGTCTTGGCTGAGCCGAAGTGCCCCACTCCCAGCTGCCCATGCACAGCCTGGAGCACAGCCTCGTGGAGCGGCAGCAGCACGACCAACTGCCACCAGACTTCACTGCTGGAGGGCACCCACCAACCCCAGTGCAACAACAAGTCCTTGACCTCCAAAGTGTGCCACAAGGAGCAGAGGGCCTTGACGGCCTTGGGGTGAGGGGCGAGGTCCTCCTGCATGGGCCGGGTCCCCGCCGTCTTCCAGCAAAGTACCGGCCTGATGTCAGGGTCTGCCCCCTGCTGCCATGCCAAGTCCGCGAGATCCACACCCAGTGACCCCTTGAGGGTCATTGCCACAGCACTCACCTCCATCCCGGCGAGGTTCGCCTCCTCTCACTGTTCCCGCTGAGACCAGTACCGACAGTCCACCACCTCGCAGGTTCACCACAATAGTGCGTCAGCATTTCGGTAGTGTGCCCTGTCCTGGTGCTTGACGGTGAAGTCGTACTCTTGTAGGATCTCCAACCACCTTACCATCTGGTGAGAAGCTGAGAAGCCAAGACAGGGATGCGTGATCTATCTGGATCCTGAACCTGGTCCCATAGAGGTAGGCCCAGAAATACTGGATAGTGAGCACCACCACCAGCAGCTCCCACTGGGTCACGCAATAACTCCACTCGACTCGGCTCAGTGCCTGGCTGAAATAGGCCACGACCTTTTCACCATCCGGCCCCTCCTGCACTAACACTGTGCCCACCCCAGAGTCACCAGCATCGGTGTCAAGGACATACGGCAGCGTCGGGTCCTGGCAGGCCAGGTCAGGAGCCTACATGAGTGCCTTGCGGAGCTGGCGGAAAGCCGCATCACAGTTCGAGTCCTACTCGAAACGCTGGCCCTTCTCGCTACACTACCATCCCTGATGAACCTCTGGTAATAGGACATGAGGCTGAGGAAACTGCAGAGCTCTGCTACGTTCTAGGGCACCAGCCAGTCTCTAACCACCGCAACCTTACCTGGGTCTGTGGCAACCCCATTTGGCCCGATAACGTGGCCCAGGTAGGCCACCTCCCGCCTCAGCAGCATCTTGGGGTTGAGCTTCAGCCTGGCGTAAAAATTTCCACGTTCTGTCCTTCTTACGGTCCGGGACAGCCAAGGCTGACAACGGGCTGCTGGATGGTTCTATCAGCCCCATTGCCACTACCTCTCAGCTCCTCTGCTGCAGCTCGCTTTGCGTGGGCCATGCACCGGGACAGAATCCAAATGGGCCGAGCGTCGCCGGTATCGATGGCATGCTGAACGAGAGTCATCCGCAAGCTATCCTCGTCTCTTGCTGTGAACAGATCCTCGTTCTCGGCGATAAGCACTTATAACTGCTACTGCTGGTCCCGGGTGAGACCAGCGCAGCTGTGCCGCAGCAGGTCCCCGATGGTAAGCTTGGTCCAGGGGAACGGGGACCTTGGCATCAATCAAGGCCAGGCAAGGCTTGTTCTCAATCCGGCAGGGGAGATACAGGCTCCGGCTGTGGCCGATCCGTCCCTCAGTGGCATGAGCGGGGCAGGCGTATCTCCGTCATCGCAGCCACACAGGTGGTCTCTTCCTTCTCGCTGGAGCTTTCAGACGCACTCTCCACTGCCCGGCGCGGAGCACTCTTCCTGCCGGAGCTGCTGGCTCCCCCGAACACAACCTCAGCCCGCATGACTAGGGCCAGGGCCTGTCCGAGGGCAACCGGTGCAGCCGAGTGCACATGCTATCGCAACCCCTCCGGCGCCAAGGCCTTGAGAACGTCTTGTAGCCGCTAAAGCATCCGGTGAGCGCGCTACGATATTCAAAATATTAATAGTTTCATAACCCCAGAAGCTTTCACTTATCATGTGGGTGTTTTAATTATACTGCTAATGAACTACTAAAATGAACAGGGCTGCAGATACACTATTAACTTTTTCAAGCAATTCCTTTCAGTGGAGCAAAAGCATGTTCATAAGGTTTTCATGTTTCTCAAGTGCACACCCTCTGTGTTAAAAAAATGCATGAACCATATTTGAAATACCTGAAGTCATATGTGACATGCCTTTTGAGAAAAAACAAATCACCGTTTGGAAGTTTCAAACAAGAAATTCCTGCCTCTTCAAACATATCAGATATCAGTGCTGTATACTTCCTGAAGTGGTAAGATGAGCATTGTTACAGCAGTCTTTCTGAAGTGACAATGTCTAGCAAAACCAAAGCAATGCTTTATTTTATTTTATTTATTTTCATTAATCTCCATTTGGCTGTTGGACAAACAACAACAGGTAGAGTACAACCCTGAGATTTTTATAGATTAGTTTCACCATTCAACCAAGATAAGTACAGTTTATTATGGAGAAATGTACATACAATTGTTGACTACATTCTTGTTTCTAGAGCTCAGTGACAACTAAAAACTGTGGTAAAGCCATTACTGATTATTCTTATTTCCAGAGGACAAGCAAAATATTTTAGTAAAAAACTAATTTTAAAAATATTTATTTTCAGCAAAACAGATGAATGTAAGATATTAGCTTTACTTTTATTTAAGTTAGAAAATATATAAATCAAAACTAAGTATTGAGTAGTATTTAGAAACTTTCAACCTACTTTGCACGGAAGTTAGTGCCGATGCCATTTAATAGGATAATACTGTAGGAATATATTTTCTTTTTTTTTCTCGGGCACAAGCGGCAAACCTAAAAAGACGAAAATGTATTTACAACAATTTACAAGATCAAGACACAATGGGTCAATTGCTACGAAAAGAAAGCAGTGCACTAACTGGAGTTTAACCCGTGGTTACTGTAGCACGCAGCTCCGAGCTAGTGTTGGAAATCAGTCCGCTGCAACGTAATAGACCTCTTCTCAATTGCAACAGACCTAAGGAACAGCTGCTTCCCTCAAGATGTTACTGATGTAGGTAATTAATTTAAAACAACTCTTCATATGGATCAAGCAATTTAGTAGCCTACTAAGCAGAAAAATTGATCACATTAGAATGTTCAAAGAAATATCGTAGAAATATTATCATTACTAACGAAATTATGCATCAATTTATTAAATTAAAATATTATAATATTGAACTAAAACAGCTTTTCAATAATTAAGTTTATTTACACGTGTGCTTATTAATTGTGGCATTTATTAATAATGAAGTTTAATGTCTATATTAGTAGCTGTATTACATGTATGCTGAGCCTTTTCTGTGAGATAATGAATTTTCAGATATCCTGCGGAGCGAAGATAAATGAAATGAAGGAAATACGTATTTAAATGAGGTGCATAGTAAGACTTAAATGTGATTTGTCACATCTGGTTGTAAATTGAATAGATTTGTTGTAGTTTTTTAATTGTGATGGAACTCGCTCTTCTCAGGGGGAGAGCAGGGGTATTGAAGAATTCGCGGTATAGCGATTAAGTTGTATAGACAAATATATGGGTACATTAAAGGAAAAAAAAACTCTTAGAAGTGCAACAAATGTAGGCCCTGAAATTGAAGAAGACTTACCTTTATAGTATTGACGACACAAATCTAGCGTATTGTAAAGCATACGGCCGACATTGTAGGTTGTTCGAGCCTTTTCCTGTGTATAGCAGGGACCGCATCCGTCGGTCTGAGGGGAGTTTTCCCTTTAGCTCAACTGGCTGGGTCCCTGTTGAGTGACGCCGGAGGCCCGGGTTCGAGTCCCCAGCGGTGGGGGGCCGACCTGAGGCGGCAGCGGCGAGGGCGCATACCCACAGGAACCCGAGAGCGTGAACGAGGCGTTCGCTTATTCGTCTGAAGTATCTCTGTATTAATCTATATAATTTATCAATGGAACTAAAAGCTGCTAAAATAAGATGCATATTCAAATTCAAACCCAAAGCTGCTGTACTTGTTTGTTTCGCGACTAATTGCAATTGAGTACTGCATTAGTAGTGACGTACACTCATCTGGTATATTTTGGCATAAAAGCAGCTCTGAAATTAAAAACTAATAATAATTTGCCAGGGACATTCAGTTAGACATAAGACCGTGATAATTAATGTGGCCTATATTTACTGCTCAGATTAATGAAAATGCTTTGATTCAGAGCCCTCTACAGTCTGTGTTAATTAGAACAATCCTGAGCCCTCAGCACTGCACTAAACACAAATTAAACTGGTCTCCGTGTTAAGTATTTTGAAAGTTTGTATGCAGCTGCGTGCTAAATCCGTAAGTCCGTGGCAACTGAAACAAATGTCTACAGCTATTTTGTACATGTGCAGTATTTACAAACCTTTGAGTTTTGGAACCTCGCCTTCTTACAGTTACAGGAAAAAACAACGCATACAGTAACTGAAGAAGAAATACAATACAGGGAAGGACCTTTTGAAAAAATGTTTCCTTTTATTCAGTTGAAATGATGCATTTATCTTGGCTTTCAAAGGTATTTGTACTTTTGTTAAAGAAGCAACAATGGCGTGGTTGCACTTTCAGCATTAGTAATCTTTGTGCTATTCCATATACATTTTTAGATTTCGGTAAGAGCTGTTTCTAGCCCCTGATGGGACAAGGGTTAATCCGATTTATGATACCACTATAGACTCTAACTTTTACTTCAGTTTTAGATAATTTTTAAAATTCTAATCATTTTACAAAAAATGTTAAACATTTGGGGTTGCTTTTTTGGTGAAGAGGGTTTTCTGCTTCACTTCCCAAATTCTTTAATTGATATTAAATTCAATTTAATATCTGTACATTACAAATTGGCACATCAAAAGTATTAATGTTACGAAGAATCCTTCAAAAACAACGAGAGCCCAGTAAAGAATGGAAAAATGTATGCAAAAAAGTGTTAGTCATATGTAAAACATAGAAACGTTAAGCTTCAAATGGAAACCTGGGAGCACATTAAAATGTTGTGAAATGCCTTAAGTAAAATGTGGTGTAAATATGAAGGTTTGGAAGTATTTTGCCCATGCAAAACCCTGAATCTTTTAAAATATTGTTTAAATGGCAGGAGAATTCCTGTTTCAATATTATTCAATACTCCAACGAAGGCTATGTCTGAGTGAAGATTGTTTTTATTCAACACATAAGATACACGCATTGTAAGTCTGTATTTTATTAAAATAAACAACACAGCTTGAAACTGATATACTGGACGCATATGACATCAAACCAGTTAAAATGGTAATGGATTATGTTATGAGCCACAGGGAGTGTTGTTTGCAGTTCACATCTTGATTGCATTACATAAGGCCTTACTCAAAAAGCCAAACTCTTCAAATTTGGCAAACCATTTTTAGAATAGAATAACTGATTCCCTTTCACACTTAGGCATCAATGTTGTAGGAATGGAGGTTTAGCTCTGAGTTAAATTCTTTTATTAAGACGCAAATTTGTTTTTGGCCTATTAAAGAGGTGCACAATATTTTTAGATTACAGGGATAGAATCTGGAACATATTGATTTATATATGCAGTATGTGCTTTTGTTTAACGGTATTTGTTGTGTTATTTTACTGCTAATAAGTAGTTGTTTGGCTCTGTTTTATTACTCTTCCACCAGAACTGTGCCTGTGCCAGAGAATACTAAGTACTCTTGTGCTAATAATCATGTACCTCAAATTATTCCTTTCACTTGGGTCATATTACTTAATATAATAGTTTGTAATAAACTGAAAGTACAATGAAAATAAAAGTGTAACTCTCATTGATATGCTCTAAGTAATTATTCTCAATTAACAAAATAAATGCATAGGTTGTGAGGTAATAACTACATTATGTTTCTATAATTGAAGTGGGTATAGTTATTACAAAATCAGTAAACCATCAAGATATTTAAAATATGTTTCATGATGATTCTTTATTCTGATTATTTTTTTTCTTCAAATGCATGTAGGCTGTGTGAATTTGGGAATGGTGGGTGTATAAGTTGTTTAGGTTTTAAATCACTTGAGGTTTCTTCTGGTAGAGCAGAATATTTATAGAAACAATGATATACTTTTATTCCATCCCAAACTCCTAATTATTTTTTGCTCTTACTTTTCTAATTCTTCTTCTCCAAAACCTTTATGGTCACAGATTCTCCCACAACATCAACAATGGCTACAACTACAATTCCAATAACACTTCCAAATACAACCACTCCAATAACTACAACAGCTCAAACACCACCACCTCCAGTTACAACCACAACTCCATTCACAACCACAACAGTTCCAACAACAGTTCCAACCACAACAGAAGCAGTAACTTCAACTCCAGTCACAAGCACAATGGCTCCCACAACAACAACAGCTGAAACTATAACAACTTCAGTTCTAACTGCAACCACAGTAGCAGATCAAACAACTACATATCCAACTTCAACCACAACACTCTTAACAACCACAACAGATCCAACTACTACCATAACAGTCCCAACCACAACAGAAGCAGTAACTTCAACTCCAGTCACAAGCACAACAGCTCCCACAACAACAACAGCTGAAACTATAACAACTTCAGTTCTAACTACAACCACAGTAGCAGATCAAACAACTACATATCCAACTTCAACCACAACACCCTTAACAACCACAACAGAAACAGTAACTTCAACTCCAATCACAAGCACAACAGCTCCCACAACAACAACAGCTGAAACTATAACAACTTCAGTTCTAACTGCAACCACAGTAGCAGATCAAACAACTACATATCCAACTTCAACCACAACACCCTTAACAACCACAACAGAAACAGTAACTTCAACTCCAATCACAAGCACAACAGCTCCCACAACAACAACAGCTGAAACTATAACAACTTCAGTTCTAACTACAACCACAGTAGCAGATCAAACAACTACATATCCAACTTCAACCACAACACCCTTAACAACCACAACAGAAACAGTAACTTCAACTCCAATCACAAGCACAACAGCTCCCACAACAACAACAGCTGAAACTATAACAACTTCAGTTCTAACTGCAACCACAGTAGCAGATCAAACAACTACATATCCAACTTCAACCACAACACCCTTAACAACCACAACAGAAACAGTAACTTCAACTCCAATCACAAGCACAACAGCTCCCACAACAACAACAGCTGAAACTATAACAACTTCAGTTCTAACTGCAACCACAGTAGCAGATCAAACAACTACATATCCAACTTCAACCACAACACCCTTAACAACCACAACAGAAACAGTAACTTCAACTCCAATCACAAGCACAACAGCTCCCACAACAACAACAGCTGAAACTATAACAACTTCAGTTCTAACTGCAACCACAGTAGCAGATCAAACAACTACATATCCAACTTCAACCACAACACCCTTAACAACCACAACAGAAACAGTAAATTCAACTCCAATCACAAGCACAACAGCTCCCACAACAACAACAGCTGAAACTATAACAACTTCAGTTCTAACTGCAACCACAGTAGCAGATCAAACAACTACATATCCAACTTCAACCACAACACCCTTAACAACCACAACAGAAACAGTAACTTCAACTCCAATCACAAGCACAACAGCTCCCACAACAACAGCTGAAACTATAACAACTTCAGTTCTAACTACAACCACAGTAGCAGATCAAACAACTACATATCCAACTTCAACCACAACACCCTTAACAACCACAACAGATCCAACTACTACCATAACAGTCCCAACCACAACAGAAACAGTAACTTCGACTCCAGTCACAAGCACAACAGCTCCCACAACAACAACAGCTGAAACTATAACAACTTCAGTTCTAACTGCAACCACAGTAGCAGATCAAACAACTACATATCCAACTTCAACCACAACACCCTTAACAACCACAACAGAAACAGTAACTTCAACTCCAATCACAAGCACAACAGCTCCCACAACAACAACAGCTGAAACTATAACAACTTCAGTTCTAACTACAACCACAGTAGCAGATCAAACAACTACATACCCAACTTCAACCACAACACCCTTAACAACCACAACAGATCCAACTACTACCATAACAGTCCCAACCACAACAGAAACAGTAACTTCGACTCCAGTCACAAGCACAACAGCTCCCACAACAACAACAGCTGAAACTATAACAACTTCAGTTCTACCTACAACCACAGTAGCAGATCAAACAACTACATATCCAGCTTCAACCACAACACCCTTAACAACCACAACAGATCCAACTACTACCATAACAGTTCCAACCACAACAGAAGCAGTAACTTCAACTCCAATCACAAGCACAATGGCTCCCACAACAACAACAGCTGAAACTATAAGAACTTCAGTTCTAACTACAACCACAGTAGCAGATCAAACAACTACATATCCAACTTCAACCACAACACCCTTAACCACCACAACAGAAACAGTAACTTCAACTCCAATCACAAGCACAACATATCCCACAACAACAACAGCTGAAACTATAACAACTTCAGTTCTAACTACAACCACAGTAGCAGATCAAACAACTACATATCCAACTTCAACCACAACACCCTTAACAACCACAACAGATCCAACTACTACCATAACAGTCCCAACCACAACAGAAACAGTAACTTCGACTCCAGTCACAAGCACAACAGCTCCCACAACAACAACAGCTGAAACTATAACAACTTCAGTTCTAACTACAATCACAGTAACAGATCAAACAACTACATATCCAGCTTCAACCACAACACCCTTAACACTCACAACAGATCCAACTACTACCATAACAGTCCCAAACACAACAGAAACAGTAATTTCAACTCCAATCACAAGCACAATGGCTCTCACAACAACAGCTGAAACTATAACAACTTCAGTTCTAACTGCAACCACAGTAGCAGATCAAACAACTACATATCCAACTTCAACCACAACACCCTTAACAACCACAACAGATCCAACTAGTACCATAACAGTCCCAACCACAACAGAAGCAGTAACTTCAACTCCCATCACAAGCACAACAGCTCCCACAACAACAACAGCTGAAACTATAACAACTTCAGTTCTAACTACAACCACAGTAACAGATCAAACAACTACATATCCAGCTTCAACCACAACACCCTTAACACTCACAACAGATCCAACTACTACCATAACAGTCCCAAACACAACAGAAACAGTAATTTCAACTCCAATCACAAGCACAATGGCTCTCACAACAACAGCTGAAACTATACCAACTTCAGTTCTAACTACAACCACAGTAGCAGATCAAACAACTACATATCCAACTTCAACCACAACACCCTTAACACTCACAACACATCCAACTACTACCATAACAGTTCCAACCACAACAGAAACAGTAACTTCAACTCCAATCACAAGCACAACAGCTCCCACAACAACAACAGCTGAAACTATAACAACTACAGTTCTAACTGCAACCACAGTAACAGATCAACCTACTACATATCCAGAGTCAACTAAAACTACAGTGGCAGAAACAGGTGAGATTAATAGTAATTTTAAATTATTCTCTAAAGATGAGTCATTAATTAACTTTCAATAACATAAGTCTCAGAAATTCTTAGATGTAATTGCAATATAATTAAAATTTAAGAGAAGCTTAAATTAAGTCAATTTAAATGTAACTTTGCTATTACAGTACATCTTCTATGATATTGAATAAATGTTTTTATAAAATTTTCAAAACCAGACTTTTGCTTAAACAACTTCTTAAAAATACCGTTGCAGTTTGTACAACCAAACCAAATTATCAATTATTACTGAGATATTTTCTATGTCAATAAATTCAGTGCCTGGTCCCATCACCAATTTGACTGCAAGTAACATCACCACAAGTTCCCTGCTTCTGACCTGGACGTCACCGTCTGGAAATGTAGGGAGCTACAGAGTTGAAGTCAGTGGACCGACTGCTCAGTCTCTGACAGTGAGCACTTCATCAGTTGAGATCACTGCGCTGAGCCCTGGAAGCAATTACTCCCTGCAAGTTGTTGCTGTAGCTGCAGACAATGTTACTGTTGGGTCTCCAGTCTCCATCACAACATTTACAGGTGAGTGCAGGAAGTTCAACACGAGGAATTTTAAATTCACATCCAAATCTTAGTCCTTACCTCACTTTCAAGAATATCAGTTTCTGGAATTCTGAAATTGAATGGTCATATTTTTATTGATAGAGATGCATAAGAAAATGGTTTGAGGAAAAGTCATATTATATTATATCGATCTTCACACTTGTCATTTATCTTTCATCATATAGAATACATGCATGTTGAATAATACTTTCATTAAATATGCCAACTTTTGTGAAATCTGACTTTTTCTAGAAAATGCCTTATGATTCATGTTGCATTTTTCCAACATAAAATGTTATCAATTTTTATCTAGATATCTTGTGTAGTGTGAAAAACTTCTCAAATCCTCTCTTTTTCAATATATCTTTCTTTCATTCAGTGCCTGGTTCCATCAGCAATTTGACTGCAAGTAACATCACAAAAAGTTCCCTGCTTCTGAGCTGGACAGCTCCATCTGGAAATGTAGGGAGCTACAGAGTTGAAGTCAGTGGACCGACTGCTCAGTCTCTGACTGTGAACACATCATCAGTTGAGATCTCTGGGCTAATCCCTGGAAGCAATTACTCCCTGCAAGTTGTTGCTGTAGCTGCAGACAATGTTACTGAAGGGGCTCCAGTGTCCATCACAACATTTACAGGTGAGTGCAGGAAGTTCAACGTGAGGAAATTTAAATTCACATCCAAATCTCAGTCATTAACTCATTTTCAATAATGTGAGTTTCTAGAATTCTCAACTTGAATTATCATGTAATTGTTCTTTGATAGAGATGAACAAGAAAACCGTCTGAGGATAGTACCTATTATTTCATATCAATCTTTGCTCTTATCATTTATCTCTCTTCATATTAACTAAATTCATGTTAAATAATGCTTTTGTTAAATATGTCAACGCTTGTGAAATCTGACTCTCTTAGGAAATGCCTTACAATTCAAATTGTATTTTTTACAACCATGCAACGTTATCAATTTTTCAGTAGATATCTTGTGTAGCATTAAAAAGTTCTCAAATCCTGCATCTGTCAATATATCTTTCTTCTCTCATTTAGTGCCTGGTCCCATCACCAATTTGACTGCACGTAACATCACCACAAGTTCCCTGCTTCTCAGCTGGACAGCTCCATCTGGAAATGCAGGGAGCTACAGAGTTGAAGTCAGTGGACCGACTGCTCAGTCTCTGACAGTGAGCACTTCATCAGTTGAGATCACTGGGCTGAGCCCTGGAAGCAATTACTCCCTGCAAGTTGTTGCCGTAGCTGCAGACAATGTTACTGTTGGGTCTCCAGCGTCCATCACAACATTTACAGGTGAGGGTAACATCTTTGAAGTCAAAAATGGTAATACATATGCAAAGCTCAATCATGTCTGAAACATTCAAATACGTCCAATGGCTCCATTTCAGCTATTTTACTGTTGTTAAACTTTAATGGAAAAGCCTAAGAGAAGCTTTTAAGTAAATCACTAATTAATTTTAAACTCATTTCTCATTACAGTTTTGTGTATTTTTAATTAATCATTAACCTATAATAGCTTTGGAAACATTTTGAGATTTTACTTAGATCACACATTGCCTGGGAGCATTGCCTTGCATTTATCAATGCAGTGTACAAGTCAAACAACTTTATGAATTTTTTAAAAAGATATCTTATGAAATGTCAACAAAATGAAAAAGGAACCACCTTAATTATTTCCCCATTTCTCTTTTTCAGTGCCAGGTTCTGTCACCAATTTAAATACAAGTAACATCACCACAAGTTCCCTGCTTCTGAGCTGGACAGCACCATCTGGAAATGTAGAGAGCTACAGAGTTGAAGTCAGTGGACCGACTGCTCAGTCTCTGACAGTGAGCACTTCATCAGTTGAGATCACTGGGCTGAGCCCTGGAAGCAATTACTCCCTGCAAGTTGTTGCCGTAGCTGCAGACAATGTTACTGTTGGGTCTCCAGTCTCCATCACAACATTTACAGGTGAGTGCAGTAAGTTCAACTCGTGAAATTTTAAATTCACATCCAAATCTTAGTCCTTAGCTCATTTTCAAGAATATCAGTTTCTGGATTTCAGAAATTTAATGGTCATATTTTCATTGATAGAGATGCATAAGAAAATGATTTGAGGAAAGGACATATTATTTTATATAGATCTTCACTCTTGTCATTTATCTTTCATCATATAAAATAAATTCACGTTGAATAATGCTTTCATTAAATATGCCAACTTTTGTGAAATCGGACTTTTCTAGAAAATGCCTTATGATTCATGTTGCATTTTTTCCAACGTAAAATGTTATCAATTTTTATCTAGATATCTCATGTAGTGTGAAAAACTTCTCTAATCCTCTCTTTTTCAAAATATTTTTCTTTGTCTCATTCAGTGCCTGGTTCCATCAGCAATTTGACTGCAAGTAACATCACCACAAGTTCCCTGCTTCTGAGCTGGACAGCACCATCTGGAAATGTAGGGAGCTACAGAGTTGAAGTCAGTGGACCGACTGCTCAGTCTCTGACAGTGAGCACTTCATCAGTTGAGATCACTGGGCTGAGCCCTGGAAGCAATTACTCCCTGCAAGTTGTTGCCGTAGCTGCAGACAATGTTACTGTTGGGTCTCCAGCGTCCATCACAACATTTACAGGTGAGGGTAACATCTTTGAAGTCAAAAATGGTAATACACATGCAGTGCTGAATCATGTCTTAAACATTCAAATAAGTCCAATGGCTCCATTTCAGCTATTTTACTGTTGTTAAACTTTAATGGAAATGCCTAAGAGAAGCTTTTAAGTAAATCACATATTATTTTTAAACTCATTTTCTCATTACACTGTTGTGTATTTTTAATTAATCATTAACCTATAATAGCTTTGGAAACATTTTGAGATTTTACTTGGATCACACATTGTCTGGGATCACTGCCTTGCATTTATTATGTAGTCTACAAGTCAAACAACTTTATGATTTTTTTAAAAGGTACCTTATGAAATGTCAGCAAAATGAAAAAGGAACCACCTTAATTATGTCCCCATTTTTGTTTTTCAGTGCCAGGTCCTGTCACCAATTTAACTACAAGTAACATCACCACAAGTTCTCTGCTTCTGAGCTGGACAGCACCATCTGGAAATGTAGGGAGCTACAGAGTTGAAGTCAGTGGACCGACTGCTCAGTCTCTGACAGTGAGCACTTCATCAGTTGAGATCACTGGGCTGAGTCCTGGAAGCAATTACTCCCTGCAAGTTGTTGCCGTAGCTGCAGACAATGTTACTGTTGGGTCTCCAGTGTCCATCACAACATTTACAGGTGAAAGCAGGAAGTTCAACACGAGGAATTTTAAATTCACATCCAAATCTTAGTCCTTAGCTCACTTTCAAGAATATCAGTTTCTGGATTTCAGAAATTGAATGGTCATATTTTCATTGATAGAGATGCATAAGAAAATGATTTGAGGAAAGGACATCTTAGTTTATATCGATCTTCACTCTTGTCATTTATCTTTCAGCATATAAAATAAATTCACGTTGAATAATGCTTTCATTAAATATGCCAACTTTTGTGAAATCAGAATTTTCTAGAAAATGCCTTATGATTCATGTTGTATTTTTTCCTACATAAAATGTTATCAGTTTTTATCTAGATATCTTGTGTAGTGTGAAAAACTTCTCTAATCCTCTGTTTTTCAATATATCTTTCTTTGTCTCATTCAGTGCCTGGTTCCATCAGCAATTTGACTGCAACTAACATCACCACAAGTTCGCTGTTTCTGAGCTGGACAGCTCCATCTGGAAATGTAGGGAGCTACAGAGTTGAAGTCAGTGGACCGACTGCTCAGTCTCTGACAGTGAGCACTTCATCAGTTGAGATCACTGGGCTGAGCCCTGGAAGCAATTACTCCCTGCAAGTTGTTGCCGTAGCTGCAGACAATGTTACTGTTGGGTCTCCAGCGTCCATCACAACATTTACAGGTGAGGGTAACATCTTTGAAGTCAAAAATGGTAATACACATGCAGTGCTGAATCATGTCTTAAACATTCAAATAAGTCCAATGGCTCCATTTCAGCTATTTTACTGTTGTAAAACTTTAATGGAAATGGCTAAGAGAAGCTTTTAAGTAAATCACATATTATTTTTAAACTCATTTTCTTATTACAGTGTTGTGTATTTTTAATTAATCATTAACCTATATTAGCTTTGGAAACATTTTGAGATTTTACTTAGATCACACATTGTCTGAGAGCACTGTCTTGCATTTATCAATGTAGTCTCCAAGTCAAACAACTTTATGAATTTTTAAAAAAGATATCTTATGAAATGTCAACAAAATGAAGAAGGAACCACCTTAATTATTTCCCCATTTCTCTTTTTCAGTGCCAGATTCTGTCACCAATTTAACTACAAGTAACATCACCTCAAGTTCCCTGCTTCTGAGCTGGACAGCGCCATCTGGAAATGTAGGGAGCTACAGAGTTGAAGTCAGTGGACCGACTGCTCAGTCTCTGACAGTGAGCACGTCATCAGTTGAGATCACTGGGCTGAGCCCTGGAAGCAATTACTCCCTGCAAGTTGTTGCCGTAGCTGCAGACAATGTTACTGTTGGGTCTCCAGTCTCCATCACAACATTTACAGGTGAGTGCAGGAAGTTCAACACGAGGAATTTTAAATTCACATCCATATCTTGGTCCTTAGCTCACTTTCAAGAATATCAGTTTCTGGATTTCAGAAATTGAATGGTCATATTTTCATTGATAGAGATGCATAAGAAAATGATTTGAGGAAAGGACATCTTATTTTATATCGATCTTCACTCTTGTCATTTATCTTTCATCATATAAAATAAATTCACGTTGAATAATGCTTTCATTAAATATGCCAACTTTTGTGCAATCGGACTTTTCTAGAAAATGCCTTATGATTCATGTTGCATTTTTTCCAACATCAAATGTTATCAGTTTTGAACTAGATATCTTGTGTAGTGTGAAGAACTTCTCTAATCCTCTGTTTCTCAATATATCTTTCTTTCTCTCATTCAGTGCCTGGTTCCATCAGCAATTTGACTGCAAGTAACATCACCACAAGTTCGCTGTTTCTGAGCTGGACAGCTCCATCTGGAAATGTAAGGAGCTACAGAGTTGAAGTCAGTGGACCGACTGCTCAGTCTCTGACAGTGAGCACTTCATCAGTTGAGATCACTGGGCTGAGTCCTGGAAGCAATTACTCCCTGCAAGTTGTTGCCGTAGCTGCAGACAATGTTACTGTTGGGTCTCCAGTCTCCATCACAACATTTACAGGTGAGAGCAGGAAGTTCAACACGAGGAATTTTAAATTCACATCCAAATCTTAGTCCTTAGCTCACTTTCAAAAATATCAGTTTCTGGATTTCAGAAATTGAATGGTCATATTTTCATTGATAGAGATGCATAAGAAAATGATTTGAGGAAAGGACATCTTATTTTATATCGATCTTCACTCTTGTCATTTATCTTTCATCATATAAAATAAATTCACATTGAATAATGCTTTCATTGAATATGCCAACTTTTGTGAAATCGGAATTTTCTAGAAAATGCCTTATGATTCATGTTGCATTTTTTCCTACATAAAATGTTATCAATTTTTATCTAGATATCTTGTGTAGTGTGAAAAACTTCTCTAATCCTCTGTTTTTCAATATATCTTTCTTTGTCTCATTCAGTGCCTGGTTCCATCAGCAATTTGACTGCAACTAACATCACCACAAGTTTGCTGTTTCTGAGCTGGACAGCTCCATCTGGAAATGTAGGGAGCTACAGAGTTGAAGTCAGTGGACCGACTGCTCAGTCTCTGACAGTGAGCACTTCATCAGTTGAGATCACTGGGCTGAGCCCTGGAAGCAATTACTCCCTGCAAGTTGTTGCCGTAGCTGCAGACAATGTTACTGTTGGGTCTCCAGGTTCCATCACATCATTTACAGGTGAGGGTAACATCTTTGAAGTCAAAAATGGTAATACACATGCAGTGCTGAATCATGTCTTATACATTCAAATAAGTCCAATGGCTCCATTTCAGCTATTTTACTGTTGTAAAACTTTAATGGAAATGGCTAAGAGAAGCTTTTAAGTAAATTACATATTATTTTTAAACTCATTTTCTTATTACAGTGTTGTGTATTTTTAATTAATCATTAACCTATATTAGCTTTGGAAACATTTTGAGATTTTACTTAGATCACACATTGTCTGAGAGCACTGTCTTGCATTTATCAATGTAGTCTCCAAGTCAAACAACTTTATGAATTTTTAAAAAAGATATCTTATGAAATGTCAACAAAATGAAGAAGGAACCACCTTAATTATTTCCCCATTTCTCTTTTTCAGTGCCAGGTTCTGTCACCAATTTAACTACAAGTAACATCACCTCAAGTTCCCTGCTTCTGAGCTGGACAGCACCATCTGGAAATGTAGGGAGCTACAGAGTTGAAGTCAGTGGACCGACTGCTCAGTCTCTGACAGTGAGCACGTCATCAGTTGAGATCACTGGGCTGAGCCCTGGAAGCAATTACTCCCTGCAAGTTGTTGCCGTAGCTGCAGACAATGTTACTGTTGGGTCTCCAGTCTCCATCACAACATTTACAGGTGAGAGCAGGAAGTTCAACACGAGGAATTTTAAATTCACATCCAAATCTTAGTCCTTAGCTCACTTTCAAAAATATCAGTTTCTGGATTTCAGAAATTGAATGGTCATATTTTCATTGATAGAGATGCATAAGAAAATGATTTGAGGAAAGGACATCTTATTTTATATCGATCTTCACTCTTGTCATTTATCTCTCATCATATAAAATAAATTCACATTGAATAATGCTTTCATTAAATATGCCAACTTTTGTGCAATCGGACTTTTCTAGAAAATGCCTTATGATTCATGTTGCATTTTTTCCAACATCAAATGTTATCAGTTTTGATCTAGATATCTTGTGTAGTGTGAAGAACTTCTCTAATCCTCTGTTTCTCAATATATCTTTCTTTCTCTCATTCAGTGCCTGGTTCCATCAGCAATTTGACTGCAAGTAACATCACCACAAGTTCGCTGTTTCTGAGCTGGACAGCTCCATCTGGAAATGTAGGGAGCTACAGAGTTGAAGTCAGTGGACCGACTGCTCAGTCTCTGACAGTGAGCACTTCATCAGTTGAGATCACTGGGCTGAGTCCTGGAAGCAATTACTCCCTGCAAGTTGTTGCCGTAGCTGCAGACAATGTTACTGTTGGGTCTCCAGTCTCCATCACAACATTTACAGGTGAGAGCAGGAAGTTCAACACGAGGAATTTTAAATTCACATCCAAATCTTAGTCCTTAGCTCACTTTCAAAAATATCAGTTTCTGGATTTCAGAAATTGAATGGTCATATTTTCATTGATAGAGATGCATAAGAAAATGATTTGAGGAAAGGACATCTTATTTTATATCGATCTTCACTCTTGTCATTTATCTTTCATCATATAAAATAAATTCACATTGAATAATGCTTTCATTGAATATGCCAACTTTTGTGAAATCGGAATTTTCTAGAAAATGCCTTATGATTCATGTTGCATTTTTTCCTACATAAAATGTTATCAATTTTTATCTAGATATCTTGTGTAGTGTGAAAAACTTCTCTAATCCTCTGTTTTTCAATATATCTTTCTTTGTCTCATTCAGTGCCTGGTTCCATCAGCAATTTGACTGCAACTAACATCACCACAAGTTCGCTGTTTCTGCGCTGGACAGCTCCATCTGGAAATGTAGGGAGCTACAGAGTTGAAGTCAGTGGACCGACTGCTCAGTCTCTGACAGTGAGCACGTCATCAGTTGAGATCACTGGGCTGAGCCCTGGAAGCAATTACTCCCTGCAAGTTGTTGCCGTAGCTGCAGACAATGTTACTGTTGGGTCTCCAGTCTCCATCACAACATTTACAGGTGAGAGCAGGAAGTTCAACACGAGGAATTTTAAATTCACATCCAAATCTTGGTCCTTAGCTCACTTTCAAGAATATCAGTTTCTGGATTTCAGAAATTGAATGGTCATATTTTCATTGATAGAGATGCATAAGAAAATGATTTGAGGAAAGGACATCTTATTTTATATCGATCTTCACTCTTGTCATTTATCTCTCATCATATAAAATAAATTCACATTGAATAATGCTTTCATTAAATATGCCAACTTTTGTGCAATCGGACTTTTCTAGAAAATGCCTTATGATTCATGTTGCATTTTTTCCAACATCAAATGTTATCAGTTTTGATCTAGATATCTTGTGTAGTGTGAAGAACTTCTCTAATCCTCTGTTTCTCAATATATCTTTCTTTCTCTCATTCAGTGCCTGGTTCCATCAGCAATTTGACTGCAAGTAACATCACCACAAGTTCGCTGTTTCTGAGCTGGACAGCTCCATCTGGAAATGTAGGGAGCTACAGAGTTGAAGTCAGTGGACCGACTGCTCAGTCTCTGACAGTGAGCACTTCATCAGTTGAGATCACTGGGCTGAGTCCTGGAAGCAATTACTCCCTGCAAGTTGTTGCCGTAGCTGCAGACAATGTTACTGTTGGGTCTCCAGTCTCCATCACAACATTTACAGGTGAGAGCAGGAAGTTCAACACGAGGAATTTTAAATTCACATCCAAATCTTAGTCCTTAGCTCACTTTCAAAAATATCAGTTTCTGGATTTCAGAAATTGAATGGTCATATTTTCATTGATAGAGATGCATAAGAAAATGATTTGAGGAAAGGACATCTTATTTTATATCGATCTTCACTCTTGTCATTTATCTTTCATCATATAAAATAAATTCACATTGAATAATGCTTTCATTGAATATGCCAACTTTTGTGAAATCGGAATTTTCTAGAAAATGCCTTATGATTCATGTTGCATTTTTTCCTACATAAAATGTTATCAATTTTTATCTAGATATCTTGTGTAGTGTGAAAAACTTCTCTAATCCTCTGTTTTTCAATATATCTTTCTTTGTCTCATTCAGTGCCTGGTTCCATCAGCAATTTGACTGCAACTAACATCACCACAAGTTCGCTGTTTCTGCGCTGGACAGCTCCATCTGGAAATGTAGGGAGCTACAGAGTTGAAGTCAGTGGACCGACTGCTCAGTCTCTGACAGTGAGCACTTCATCAGTTGAGATCACTGGGCTGAGCCCTGGAAGCAATTACTCCCTGCAAGTTGTTGCCGTAGCTGCAGACAATGTTACTGTTGGGTCTCCAGCGTCCATCACAACATTTACAGGTGAGGGTAACATCTTTGAAGTCAAAAATGGTAATACACATGCAGTGCTGAATCATGTCTTAAACATTCAAATAAGTCCAATGGCTCCATTTCAGCTATTTTACTGTTGTTAAACTTTAATGGAAATGGCTAAGAGAAGCTTTTAAGTAAATCACATATTATTTTTAAACTCATTTTCTCATTACAGTGTTGTGTATTTTTAATTAATCATTAACCTATATTAGCTTTGGAAACATTTTGAGATTTTACTTAGATCACACATTGTCTGAGAGCACTGTCTTGCATTTATCAATGTAGTCTCCAAGTCAAAGAACTTTATGAATTTTTAAAAAAGATATCTTATGAAATGTCAACAAAATGAAGAAGGAACCACCTTAATTATTTCCCCATTTCTCTTTTTCAGTGCCAGGTTCTGTCACCAATTTAACTACAAGTAACATCACCTCAAGTTCCCTGCTTCTGAGCTGGACAGCACCATCTGGAAATGTAGGGAGCTACAGAGTTGAAGTCAGTGGACCGACTGCTCAGTCTCTGACAGTGAGCACGTCATCAGTTGAGATCACTGGGCTGAGCCCTGGAAGCAATTACTCCCTGCAAGTTGTTGCCGTAGCTGCAGACAATGTTACTGTTGGGTCTCCAGTCTCCATCACAACATTTACAGGTGAGAGCAGGAAGTTCAACACGAGGAATTTTAAATTCACATCCAAATCTTGGTCCTTAGCTCACTTTCAAGAATATCAGTTTCTGGATTTCAGAAATTGAATGGTCATATTTTCATTGATAGAGATGCATAAGAAAATGATTTGAGGAAAGGACATCTTATTTTATATCGATCTTCACTCTTGTCATTTATCTTTCATCATATAAAATAAATTCACGTTGAATAATGCTTTCATTAAATATGCCAACTTTTGTGCAATCGGACTTTTCTAGAAAATGCCTTATGATTCATGTTGCATTTTTTCCAACATCAAATGTTATCAGTTTTGATCTAGATATCTTGTGTAGTGTGAAGAACTTCTCTAATCCTCTGTTTTTCAATATATCTTTCTTTCTCTCATTCAGTGCCTGGTTCCATCAGCAATTTGACTGCAAGTAACATCACCACAAGTTCGCTGTTTCTGAGCTGGACAGCTCCATCTGGAAATGTAGGGAGCTACAGAGTTGAAGTCAGTGGACCGACTGCTCAGTCTCTGACAGTGAGCACGTCATCAGTTGAGATCACTGGGCTGAGCCCTGGAAGCAATTACTCCCTGCAAGTTGTTGCCGTAGCTGCAGACAATGTTACTGTTGGGTCTCCAGTCTCCATCACAACATTTACAGGTGAGAGCAGGAAGTTCAACACGAGGAATTTTAAATTCACATCCAAATCTTAGTCCTTAGCTCACTTTCAAGAATATCAGTTTCTGGATTTCAGAAATTGAATGGTCATATTTTCATTGATAGAGATGCATAAGAAAATGATTTGAGGAAAGGACATCTTATTTTATATCGATCTTCACTCTTGTCATTTATCTTTCATCATATAAAATAAATTCACGTTGAATAATGCTTTCATTAAATATGCCAACTTTTGTGAAATCGGAATTTTCTAGAAAATGCCTTATGATTCATGTTGCATTTTTTCCAACATCAAATGTTATCAGTTCTTATCTAGATATCTTGTGTAGTGTGAAGAACTTCTCTAATCCTCTCTTTTTCAATATATCTTTCTTTGTCTCATTCAGTGCCTGGTTCCATCAGCAATTTGACTGCAACTAACATCACCACAAGTTCGCTGTTTCTGAGCTGGACAGCTCCATCTGGAAATGTAGGGAGCTACAGAGTTGAAGTCAGTGGACCGACTGCTCAGTCTCTGACAGTGAGCACTTCATCGGTTGAGATCACTGGGCTGAGTCCTGGAAGCAATTACTCCCTGCAAGTTGTTGCCGTAGCTGCAGACAATGTTACTGTTGGGTCTCCAGTGTCCATCACAACATTTACAGGTGAGAGCAGGAAGTTCAACATGAGGAATTTTAAATTTACATCCAAATCTTAGTCCTTAGCTCACTTTCAAGAATATCAGTTTCTGGATTTCAGAAATTGAATGGTCATATTTTCATTGATAGAGATGCATAAGAAAATGATTTGAGGAAAGGACATCTTATTTTATATCGATCTTCACTCTTGTCATTTATCTTTCAGCATATAAAATAAATTCACGTTGAATAATGCTTTCATTAAATATGCCAAATTTTGCGATATCGGAATTTCCTAGAAAATGCCTTATGATTCATGTTGCATTTTTTCCTACATAAAATGTTATCAATTTTTATCTAGATATCTTGTGTAGTGTGAAAAACTTCTCTAATCCTCTGTTTTTCAATATATCTTTCTTTGTCTCATTCAGTGCCTGGTTCCATCAGCAATTTGACTGCAACTAACATCACCACAATTTCGCTGTTTCTGAGCTGGACAGCTCCATCTGGAAATGTAGGGAGCTACAGAGTTGAAGTCAGTGGACCGACTGCTCAGTCTCTGACAGTGAGCACTTCATCAGTTGAGATCACTGGGCTGAGTCCTGGAAGCAATTACTCCCTGCAAGTTGTTGCCGTAGCTGCAGACAATGTTACTGTTGGGTCTCCAGTCTCCATCACAACATTTACAGGTGAGAGCAGGAAGTTCAACACGAGGAATTTTAAATTCACATCCAAATCTTAGTCCTTAGCTCACTTTCAAAAATATCAGTTTCTGGATTTCAGAAATTGAATGGTCATATTTTCATTGATAGAGATGCATAAGAAAATGATTTGAGGAAAGGACATCTTATTTTATATCGATCTTCACTCTTGTCATTTATCTCTCATCATATAAAATAAATTCACATTGAATAATGCTTTCATTAAATATGCCAACTTTTGTGCAATCGGACTTTTCTAGAAAATGCCTTATGATTCATGTTGCATTTTTTCCAACATCAAATGTTATCAGTTTTGATCTAGATATCTTGTGTAGTGTGAAGAACTTCTCTAATCCTCTGTTTCTCAATATATCTTTCTTTCTCTCATTCAGTGCCTGGTTCCATCAGCAATTTGACTGCAAGTAACATCACCACAAGTTCGCTGTTTCTGAGCTGGACAGCTCCATCTGGAAATGTAGGGAGCTACAGAGTTGAAGTCAGTGGACCGACTGCTCAGTCTCTGACAGTGAGCACTTCATCAGTTGAGATCACTGGGCTGAGTCCTGGAAGCAATTACTCCCTGCAAGTTGTTGCCGTAGCTGCAGACAATGTTACTGTTGGGTCTCCAGTCTCCATCACAACATTTACAGGTGAGAGCAGGAAGTTCAACACGAGGAATTTTAAATTCACATCCAAATCTTAGTCCTTAGCTCACTTTCAAAAATATCAGTTTCTGGATTTCAGAAATTGAATGGTCATATTTTCATTGATAGAGATGCATAAGAAAATGATTTGAGGAAAGGACATCTTATTTTATATCGATCTTCACTCTTGTCATTTATCTTTCATCATATAAAATAAATTCACATTGAATAATGCTTTCATTGAATATGCCAACTTTTGTGAAATCGGAATTTTCTAGAAAATGCCTTATGATTCATGTTGCATTTTTTCCTACATAAAATGTTATCAATTTTTATCTAGATATCTTGTGTAGTGTGAAAAACTTCTCTAATCCTCTGTTTTTCAATATATCTTTCTTTGTCTCATTCAGTGCCTGGTTCCATCAGCAATTTGACTGCAACTAACATCACCACAAGTTCGCTGTTTCTGCGCTGGACAGCTCCATCTGGAAATGTAGGGAGCTACAGAGTTGAAGTCAGTGGACCGACTGCTCAGTCTCTGACAGTGAGCACGTCATCAGTTGAGATCACTGGGCTGAGCCCTGGAAGCAATTACTCCCTGCAAGTTGTTGCCGTAGCTGCAGACAATGTTACTGTTGGGTCTCCAGTCTCCATCACAACATTTACAGGTGAGAGCAGGAAGTTCAACACGAGGAATTTTAAATTCACATCCAAATCTTGGTCCTTAGCTCACTTTCAAGAATATCAGTTTCTGGATTTCAGAAATTGAATGGTCATATTTTCATTGATAGAGATGCATAAGAAAATGATTTGAGGAAAGGACATCTTATTTTATATCGATCTTCACTCTTGTCATTTATCTCTCATCATATAAAATAAATTCACATTGAATAATGCTTTCATTAAATATGCCAACTTTTGTGCAATCGGACTTTTCTAGAAAATGCCTTATGATTCATGTTGCATTTTTTCCAACATCAAATGTTATCAGTTTTGATCTAGATATCTTGTGTAGTGTGAAGAACTTCTCTAATCCTCTGTTTCTCAATATATCTTTCTTTCTCTCATTCAGTGCCTGGTTCCATCAGCAATTTGACTGCAAGTAACATCACCACAAGTTCGCTGTTTCTGAGCTGGACAGCTCCATCTGGAAATGTAGGGAGCTACAGAGTTGAAGTCAGTGGACCGACTGCTCAGTCTCTGACAGTGAGCACTTCATCAGTTGAGATCACTGGGCTGAGTCCTGGAAGCAATTACTCCCTGCAAGTTGTTGCCGTAGCTGCAGACAATGTTACTGTTGGGTCTCCAGTCTCCATCACAACATTTACAGGTGAGAGCAGGAAGTTCAACACGAGGAATTTTAAATTCACATCCAAATCTTAGTCCTTAGCTCACTTTCAAAAATATCAGTTTCTGGATTTCAGAAATTGAATGGTCATATTTTCATTGATAGAGATGCATAAGAAAATGATTTGAGGAAAGGACATCTTATTTTATATCGATCTTCACTCTTGTCATTTATCTTTCATCATATAAAATAAATTCACATTGAATAATGCTTTCATTGAATATGCCAACTTTTGTGAAATCGGAATTTTCTAGAAAATGCCTTATGATTCATGTTGCATTTTTTCCTACATAAAATGTTATCAATTTTTATCTAGATATCTTGTGTAGTGTGAAAAACTTCTCTAATCCTCTGTTTTTCAATATATCTTTCTTTGTCTCATTCAGTGCCTGGTTCCATCAGCAATTTGACTGCAACTAACATCACCACAAGTTCGCTGTTTCTGCGCTGGACAGCTCCATCTGGAAATGTAGGGAGCTACAGAGTTGAAGTCAGTGGACCGACTGCTCAGTCTCTGACAGTGAGCACTTCATCAGTTGAGATCACTGGGCTGAGCCCTGGAAGCAATTACTCCCTGCAAGTTGTTGCCGTAGCTGCAGACAATGTTACTGTTGGGTCTCCAGCGTCCATCACAACATTTACAGGTGAGGGTAACATCTTTGAAGTCAAAAATGGTAATACACATGCAGTGCTGAATCATGTCTTAAACATTCAAATAAGTCCAATGGCTCCATTTCAGCTATTTTACTGTTGTTAAACTTTAATGGAAATGGCTAAGAGAAGCTTTTAAGTAAATCACATATTATTTTTAAACTCATTTTCTCATTACAGTGTTGTGTATTTTTAATTAATCATTAACCTATATTAGCTTTGGAAACATTTTGAGATTTTACTTAGATCACACATTGTCTGAGAGCACTGTCTTGCATTTATCAATGTAGTCTCCAAGTCAAAGAACTTTATGAATTTTTAAAAAAGATATCTTATGAAATGTCAACAAAATGAAGAAGGAACCACCTTAATTATTTCCCCATTTCTCTTTTTCAGTGCCAGGTTCTGTCACCAATTTAACTACAAGTAACATCACCTCAAGTTCCCTGCTTCTGAGCTGGACAGCACCATCTGGAAATGTAGGGAGCTACAGAGTTGAAGTCAGTGGACCGACTGCTCAGTCTCTGACAGTGAGCACGTCATCAGTTGAGATCACTGGGCTGAGCCCTGGAAGCAATTACTCCCTGCAAGTTGTTGCCGTAGCTGCAGACAATGTTACTGTTGGGTCTCCAGTCTCCATCACAACATTTACAGGTGAGAGCAGGAAGTTCAACACGAGGAATTTTAAATTCACATCCAAATCTTGGTCCTTAGCTCACTTTCAAGAATATCAGTTTCTGGATTTCAGAAATTGAATGGTCATATTTTCATTGATAGAGATGCATAAGAAAATGATTTGAGGAAAGGACATCTTATTTTATATCGATCTTCACTCTTGTCATTTATCTTTCATCATATAAAATAAATTCACGTTGAATAATGCTTTCATTAAATATGCCAACTTTTGTGCAATCGGACTTTTCTAGAAAATGCCTTATGATTCATGTTGCATTTTTTCCAACATCAAATGTTATCAGTTTTGATCTAGATATCTTGTGTAGTGTGAAGAACTTCTCTAATCCTCTGTTTTTCAATATATCTTTCTTTCTCTCATTCAGTGCCTGGTTCCATCAGCAATTTGACTGCAAGTAACATCACCACAAGTTCGCTGTTTCTGAGCTGGACAGCTCCATCTGGAAATGTAGGGAGCTACAGAGTTGAAGTCAGTGGACCGACTGCTCAGTCTCTGACAGTGAGCACGTCATCAGTTGAGATCACTGGGCTGAGCCCTGGAAGCAATTACTCCCTGCAAGTTGTTGCCGTAGCTGCAGACAATGTTACTGTTGGGTCTCCAGTCTCCATCACAACATTTACAGGTGAGAGCAGGAAGTTCAACACGAGGAATTTTAAATTCACATCCAAATCTTAGTCCTTAGCTCACTTTCAAGAATATCAGTTTCTGGATTTCAGAAATTGAATGGTCATATTTTCATTGATAGAGATGCATAAGAAAATGATTTGAGGAAAGGACATCTTATTTTATATCGATCTTCACTCTTGTCATTTATCTTTCATCATATAAAATAAATTCACGTTGAATAATGCTTTCATTAAATATGCCAACTTTTGTGAAATCGGAATTTTCTAGAAAATGCCTTATGATTCATGTTGCATTTTTTCCAACATCAAATGTTATCAGTTCTTATCTAGATATCTTGTGTAGTGTGAAGAACTTCTCTAATCCTCTCTTTTTCAATATATCTTTCTTTGTCTCATTCAGTGCCTGGTTCCATCAGCAATTTGACTGCAACTAACATCACCACAAGTTCGCTGTTTCTGAGCTGGACAGCTCCATCTGGAAATGTAGGGAGCTACAGAGTTGAAGTCAGTGGACCGACTGCTCAGTCTCTGACAGTGAGCACTTCATCGGTTGAGATCACTGGGCTGAGTCCTGGAAGCAATTACTCCCTGCAAGTTGTTGCCGTAGCTGCAGACAATGTTACTGTTGGGTCTCCAGTGTCCATCACAACATTTACAGGTGAGAGCAGGAAGTTCAACATGAGGAATTTTAAATTTACATCCAAATCTTAGTCCTTAGCTCACTTTCAAGAATATCAGTTTCTGGATTTCAGAAATTGAATGGTCATATTTTCATTGATAGAGATGCATAAGAAAATGATTTGAGGAAAGGACATCTTATTTTATATCGATCTTCACTCTTGTCATTTATCTTTCAGCATATAAAATAAATTCACGTTGAATAATGCTTTCATTAAATATGCCAAATTTTGCGATATCGGAATTTCCTAGAAAATGCCTTATGATTCATGTTGCATTTTTTCCTACATAAAATGTTATCAATTTTTATCTAGATATCTTGTGTAGTGTGAAAAACTTCTCTAATCCTCTGTTTTTCAATATATCTTTCTTTGTCTCATTCAGTGCCTGGTTCCATCAGCAATTTGACTGCAACTAACATCACCACAATTTCGCTGTTTCTGAGCTGGACAGCTCCATCTGGAAATGTAGGGAGCTACAGAGTTGAAGTCAGTGGACCGACTGCTCAGTCTCTGACAGTGAGCACTTCATCAGTTGAGATCACTGGGCTGAGCCCTGGAAGCAATTACTCCCTGCAAGTTGTTGCCGTAGCTGCAGACAATGTTACTGTTGGGTCTCCAGCGTCCATCACAACATTTACAGGTGAGGGTAACATCTTTGAAGTCAAAAATGGTAATACACATGCAGTGCTGAATCATGTCTTAAACATTCAAATAAGTCCAATGGCTCCATTTCAGCTATTTTACTGTTGTTAAACTTTAATGGAAATGGCTAAGAGAAGCTTTTAAGTAAATCACATATTATTTTTAAACTCATTTTCTCATTACAGTGTTGTGTATTTTTAATTAATCATTAACCTATATTAGCTTTGGAAACATTTTGAGATTTTACTTAGATCACACATTGTCTGAGAGCACTGTCTTGCATTTATCAATGTAGTCTCCAAGTCAAAGAACTTTATGAATTTTTAAAAAAGATATCTTATGAAATGTCAACAAAATGAAGAAGGAACCACCTTAATTATTTCCCCATTTCTCTTTTTCAGTGCCAGGTTCTGTCACCAATTTAACTACAAGTAACATCACCTCAAGTTCCCTGCTTCTGAGCTGGACAGCACCATCTGGAAATGTAGGGAGCTACAGAGTTGAAGTCAGTGGACCGACTGCTCAGTCTCTGACAGTGAGCACGTCATCAGTTGAGATCACTGGGCTGAGCCCTGGAAGCAATTACTCCCTGCAAGTTGTTGCCGTAGCTGCAGACAATGTTACTGTTGGGTCTCCAGTCTCCATCACAACATTTACAGGTGAGAGCAGGAAGTTCAACACGAGGAATTTTAAATTCACATCCAAATCTTAGTCCTTAGCTCACTTTCAAGAATATCAGTTTCTGGATTTCAGAAATTGAATGGTCATATTTTCATTGATAGAGATGCATAAGAAAATGATTTGAGGAAAGGACATCTTATTTTATATCGATCTTCACTCTTGTCATTTATCTTTCATCATATAAAATAAATTCACGTTGAATAATGCTTTCATTAAATATGCCAACTTTTGTGAAATCGGAATTTTCTAGAAAATGCCTTATGATTCATGTTGCATTTTTTCCAACATCAAATGTTATCAGTTCTTATCTAGATATCTTGTGTAGTGTGAAGAACTTCTCTAATCCTCTCTTTATCAATATATCTTTCTTTGTCTCATTCAGTGCCTGGTTCCATCAGCAATTTGACTGCAACTAACATCACCACAAGTTCGCTGTTTCTGAGCTGGACAGCTCCATCTGGAAATGTAGGGAGCTACAGAGTTGAAGTCAGTGGACCGACTGCTCAGTCTCTGACAGTGAGCACTTCATCGGTTGAGATCACTGGGCTGAGTCCTGGAAGCAATTACTCCCTGCAAGTTGTTGCCGTAGCTGCAGACAATGTTACTGTTGGGTCTCCAGTGTCCATCACAACATTTACAGGTGAGAGCAGGAAGTTCAACATGAGGAATTTTAAATTTACATCCAAATCTTAGTCCTTAGCTCATTTTCAAGAATATCAGTTTCTGGATTTCAGAAATTGAATGGTCATATTTTCATTGATAGAGATGCATAAGAAAATGATTTGAGGAAAGGACATCTTATTTTATATCGATCTTCACTCTTGTCATTTATCTTTCAGCATATAAAATAAATTCACGTTGAATAATGCTTTCATTAAATATGCCAACTTTTGCGAAATCGGAATTTCCTAGAAAATGCCTTATGATTCATGTTGCATTTTTTCCTACATAAAATGTTATCAATTTTTATCTAGATATCTTGTGTAGTGTGAAAAACTTCTCTAATCCTCTGTTTTTCAATATATCTTTCTTTGTCTCATTCAGTGCCTGGTTCCATCAGCAATTTGACTGCAACTAACATCACCACAAGTTCGCTGTTTCTGAGCTGGACAGCTCCATCTGGAAATGTAGGGAGCTACAGAGTTGAAGTCAGTGGACCGACTGCTCAGTCTCTGACAGTGAGCACTTCATCAGTTGAGATCACTGGGCTGAGCCCTGGAAGCAATTACTCCCTGCAAGTTGTTGCCGTAGCTGCAGACAATGTTACTGTTGGGTCTCCAGCGTCCATCACAACATTTACAGGTGAGGGTAACATCTTTGAAGTCAAAAATGGTAATACACATGCAGTGCTGAATCATGTCTTAAACATTCAAATAAGTCCAATGGCTCCATTTCAGCTATTTTACTGTTGTAAAACTTTAATGGAAATGGCTAAGAGAAGCTTTTAAGTAAATCACATATTATTTTTAAACTCATTTTCTTATTACAGTGTTGTGTATTTTTAATTAATCATTAACCTATATTAGCTTTGGAAACATTTTGAGATTTTACTTAGATCACACATTGTCTGAGAGCACTGTCTTGCATTTATCAATGTAGTCTCCAAGTCAAACAACTTTATGAATTTTTAAAAAAGATATCTTATGAAATGTCAACAAAATGAAGAAGGAACCACCTTAATTATTTCCCCATTTCTCTTTTTCAGTGCCAGGTTCTGTCACCAATTTAACTACAAGTAACATCACCTCAAGTTCCCTGCTTCTGAGCTGGACAGCACCATCTGGAAATGTAGGGAGCTACAGAGTTGAAGTCAGTGGACCGACTGCTCAGTCTCTGACAGTGAGCACGTCATCAGTTGAGATCACTGGGCTGAGCCCTGGAAGCAATTACTCCCTGCAAGTTGTTGCCGTAGCTGCAGACAATGTTACTGTTGGGTCTCCAGTCTCCATCACAACATTTACAGGTGAGAGCAGGAAGTTCAACACGAGGAATTTTAAATTCACATCCAAATCTTGGTCCTTAGCTCACTTTCAAGAATATCAGTTTCTGGATTTCAGAAATTGAATGGTCATATTTTCATTGATAGAGATGCATAAGAAAATGATTTGAGGAAAGGACATCTTATTTTATATCGATCTTCACTCTTGTCATTTATCTCTCATCATATAAAATAAATTCACATTGAATAATGCTTTCATTAAATATGCCAACTTTTGTGCAATCGGACTTTTCTAGAAAATGCCTTATGATTCATGTTGCATTTTTTCCAACATCAAATGTTATCAGTTTTGATCTAGATATCTTGTGTAGTGTGAAGAACTTCTCTAATCCTCTGTTTCTCAATATATCTTTCTTTCTCTCATTCAGTGCCTGGTTCCATCAGCAATTTGACTGCAAGTAACATCACCACAAGTTCGCTGTTTCTGAGCTGGACAGCTCCATCTGGAAATGTAGGGAGCTACAGAGTTGAAGTCAGTGGACCGACTGCTCAGTCTCTGACAGTGAGCACTTCATCAGTTGAGATCACTGGGCTGAGTCCTGGAAGCAATTACTCCCTGCAAGTTGTTGCCGTAGCTGCAGACAATGTTACTGTTGGGTCTCCAGTCTCCATCACAACATTTACAGGTGAGAGCAGGAAGTTCAACACGAGGAATTTTAAATTCACATCCAAATCTTAGTCCTTAGCTCACTTTCAAAAATATCAGTTTCTGGATTTCAGAAATTGAATGGTCATATTTTCATTGATAGAGATGCATAAGAAAATGATTTGAGGAAAGGACATCTTATTTTATATCGATCTTCACTCTTGTCATTTATCTTTCATCATATAAAATAAATTCACATTGAATAATGCTTTCATTGAATATGCCAACTTTTGTGAAATCGGAATTTTCTAGAAAATGCCTTATGATTCATGTTGCATTTTTTCCTACATAAAATGTTATCAATTTTTATCTAGATATCTTGTGTAGTGTGAAAAACTTCTCTAATCCTCTGTTTTTCAATATATCTTTCTTTGTCTCATTCAGTGCCTGGTTCCATCAGCAATTTGACTGCAACTAACATCACCACAATTTCGCTGTTTCTGAGCTGGACAGCTCCATCTGGAAATGTAGGGAGCTACAGAGTTGAAGTCAGTGGACCGACTGCTCAGTCTCTGACAGTGAGCACTTCATCAGTTGAGATCACTGGGCTGAGCCCTGGAAGCAATTACTCCCTGCAAGTTGTTGCCGTAGCTGCAGACAATGTTACTGTTGGGTCTCCAGCGTCCATCACAACATTTACAGGTGAGGGTAACATCTTTGAAGTCAAAAATGGTAATACACATGCAGTGCTGAATCATGTCTTAAACATTCAAATAAGTCCAATGGCTCCATTTCAGCTATTTTACTGTTGTTAAACTTTAATGGAAATGGCTAAGAGAAGCTTTTAAGTAAATCACATATTATTTTTAAACTCATTTTCTCATTACAGTGTTGTGTATTTTTAATTAATCATTAACCTATATTAGCTTTGGAAACATTTTGAGATTTTACTTAGATCACACATTGTCTGAGAGCACTGTCTTGCATTTATCAATGTAGTCTCCAAGTCAAAGAACTTTATGAATTTTTAAAAAAGATATCTTATGAAATGTCAACAAAATGAAGAAGGAACCACCTTAATTATTTCCCCATTTCTCTTTTTCAGTGCCAGGTTCTGTCACCAATTTAACTACAAGTAACATCACCTCAAGTTCCCTGCTTCTGAGCTGGACAGCACCATCTGGAAATGTAGGGAGCTACAGAGTTGAAGTCAGTGGACCGACTGCTCAGTCTCTGACAGTGAGCACGTCATCAGTTGAGATCACTGGGCTGAGCCCTGGAAGCAATTACTCCCTGCAAGTTGTTGCCGTAGCTGCAGACAATGTTACTGTTGGGTCTCCAGTCTCCATCACAACATTTACAGGTGAGAGCAGGAAGTTCAACACGAGGAATTTTAAATTCACATCCAAATCTTGGTCCTTAGCTCACTTTCAAGAATATCAGTTTCTGGATTTCAGAAATTGAATGGTCATATTTTCATTGATAGAGATGCATAAGAAAATGATTTGAGGAAAGGACATCTTATTTTATATCGATCTTCACTCTTGTCATTTATCTTTCATCATATAAAATAAATTCATGTTGAATAATGCTTTCATTAAATATGCCAACTTTTGTGAAATCGGACTTTTCTAGAAAATGCCTTATGATTCATGTTGCATTTTTTCCAACATCAAATGTTATCAGTTCTTATCTAGATATCTTGTGTAGTGTGAAGAACTTCTCTAATCCTCTCTTTTTCAATATATCTTTCTTTGTCTCATTCAGTGCCTGGTTCCATCAGCAATTTGACTGCAACTAACATCACCACAAGTTCGCTGTTTCTGAGCTGGACAGCTCCATCTGGAAATGTAGGGAGCTACAGAGTTGAAGTCAGTGGACCGACTGCTCAGTCTCTGACAGTGAGCACTTCATCGGTTGAGATCACTGGGCTGAGTCCTGGAAGCAATTACTCCCTGCAAGTTGTTGCCGTAGCTGCAGACAATGTTACTGTTGGGTCTCCAGTGTCCATCACAACATTTACAGGTGAGAGCAGGAAGTTCAACATGAGGAATTTTAAATTTACATCCAAATCTTAGTCCTTAGCTCACTTTCAAGAATATCAGTTTCTGGATTTCAGAAATTGAATGGTCATATTTTCATTGATAGAGATGCATAAGAAAATGATTTGAGGAAAGGACATCTTATTTTATATCGATCTTCACTCTTGTCATTTATCTTTCAGCATATAAAATAAATTCACGTTGAATAATGCTTTCATTAAATATGCCAACTTTTGCGATATCGGAATTTCCTAGAAAATGCCTTATGATTCATGTTGCATTTTTTCCTACATAAAATGTTATCAATTTTTATCTAGATATCTTGTGTAGTGTGAAAAACTTCTCTAATCCTCTGTTTTTCAATATATCTTTCTTTGTCTCATTCAGTGCCTGGTTCCATCAGCAATTTGACTGCAACTAACATCACCACAATTTCGCTGTTTCTGAGCTGGACAGCTCCATCTGGAAATGTAGGGAGCTACAGAGTTGAAGTCAGTGGACCGACTGCTCAGTCTCTGACAGTGAGCACTTCATCAGTTGAGATCACTGGGCTGAGCCCTGGAAGCAATTACTCCCTGCAAGTTGTTGCCGTAGCTGCAGACAATGTTACTGTTGGGTCTCCAGCGTCCATCACAACATTTACAGGTGAGGGTAACATCTTTGAAGTCAAAAATGGTAATACACATGCAGTGCTGAATCATGTCTTAAACATTCAAATAAGTCCAATGGCTCCATTTCAGCTATTTTACTGTTGTTAAACTTTAATGGAAATGGCTAAGAGAAGCTTTTAAGTAAATCACATATTATTTTTAAACTCATTTTCTCATTACAGTGTTGTGTATTTTTAATTAATCATTAACCTATATTAGCTTTGGAAACATTTTGAGATTTTACTTAGATCACACATTGTCTGAGAGCACTGTCTTGCATTTATCAATGTAGTCTCCAAGTCAAAGAACTTTATGAATTTTTAAAAAAGATATCTTATGAAATGTCAACAAAATGAAGAAGGAACCACCTTAATTATTTCCCCATTTCTCTTTTTCAGTGCCAGGTTCTGTCACCAATTTAACTACAAGTAACATCACCTCAAGTTCCCTGCTTCTGAGCTGGACAGCACCATCTGGAAATGTAGGGAGCTACAGAGTTGAAGTCAGTGGACCGACTGCTCAGTCTCTGACAGTGAGCACGTCATCAGTTGAGATCACTGGGCTGAGCCCTGGAAGCAATTACTCCCTGCAAGTTGTTGCCGTAGCTGCAGACAATGTTACTGTTGGGTCTCCAGTCTCCATCACAACATTTACAGGTGAGAGCAGGAAGTTCAACACGAGGAATTTTAAATTCACATCCAAATCTTGGTCCTTAGCTCACTTTCAAGAATATCAGTTTCTGGATTTCAGAAATTGAATGGTCATATTTTCATTGATAGAGATGCATAAGAAAATGATTTGAGGAAAGGACATCTTATTTTATATCGATCTTCACTCTTGTCATTTATCTTTCATCATATAAAATAAATTCATGTTGAATAATGCTTTCATTAAATATGCCAACTTTTGTGAAATCGGACTTTTCTAGAAAATGCCTTATGATTCATGTTGCATTTTTTCCAACATCAAATGTTATCAGTTTTTATCTAGATATCTTGTGTAGTGTGAAGAACTTCTCTAATCCTCTGTTTTTCAATATATCTATCTTTCTCTCATTCAGTGCCTGGTTCCATCAGCAATTTGACTGCAAGTAACATCACCACAAGTTCGCTGTTTCTGAGCTGGACAGCTCCATCTGGAAATGTAGGGAGCTACAGAGTTGAAGTCAGTGGACCGACTGCTCAGTCTCTGACAGTGAGCACGTCATCAGTTGAGATCACTGGGCTGAGCCCTGGAAGCAATTACTCCCTGCAAGTTGTTGCCGTAGCTGCAGACAATGTTACTGTTGGGTCTCCAGTCTCCATCACAACATTTACAGGTGAGAGCAGGAAGTTCAACACGAGGAATTTTAAATTCACATCCAAATCTTAGTCCTTAGCTCACTTTCAAGAATATCAGTTTCTGGATTTCAGAAATTGAATGGTCATATTTTCATTGATAGAGATGCATAAGAAAATGATTTGAGGAAAGGACATCTTATTTTATATCGATCTTCACTCTTGTCATTTATCTTTCATCATATAAAATAAATTCACGTTGAATAATGCTTTCATTAAATATGCCAACTTTTGTGAAATCGGAATTTTCTAGAAAATGCCTTATGATTCATGTTGCATTTTTTCCAACATCAAATGTTATCAGTTCTTATCTAGATATCTTGTGTAGTGTGAAGAACTTCTCTAATCCTCTCTTTATCAATATATCTTTCTTTGTCTCATTCAGTGCCTGGTTCCATCAGCAATTTGACTGCAACTAACATCACCACAAGTTCGCTGTTTCTGAGCTGGACAGCTCCATCTGGAAATGTAGGGAGCTACAGAGTTGAAGTCAGTGGACCGACTGCTCAGTCTCTGACAGTGAGCACTTCATCAGTTGAGATCACTGGGCTGAGCCCTGGAAGCAATTACTCCCTGCAAGTTGTTGCCGTAGCTGCAGACAATGTTACTGTTGGGTCTCCAGCGTCCATCACAACATTTACAGGTGAGGGTAACATCTTTGAAGTCAAAAATGGTAATACACATGCAGTGCTGAATCATGTCTTAAACATTCAAATAAGTCCAATGGCTCCATTTCAGCTATTTTACTGTTGTAAAACTTTAATGGAAATGGCTAAGAGAAGCTTTTAAGTAAATCACATATTATTTTTAAACTCATTTTCTTATTACAGTGTTGTGTATTTTTAATTAATCATTAACCTATATTAGCTTTGGAAACATTTTGAGATTTTACTTAGATCACACATTGTCTGAGAGCACTGTCTTGCATTTATCAATGTAGTCTCCAAGTCAAACAACTTTATGAATTTTTAAAAAAGATATCTTATGAAATGTCAACAAAATGAAGAAGGAACCACCTTAATTATTTCCCCATTTCTCTTTTTCAGTGCCAGGTTCTGTCACCAATTTAACTACAAGTAACATCACCTCAAGTTCCCTGCTTCTGAGCTGGACAGCACCATCTGGAAATGTAGGGAGCTACAGAGTTGAAGTCAGTGGACCGACTGCTCAGTCTCTGACAGTGAGCACGTCATCAGTTGAGATCACTGGGCTGAGCCCTGGAAGCAATTACTCCCTGCAAGTTGTTGCCGTAGCTGCAGACAATGTTACTGTTGGGTCTCCAGTCTCCATCACAACATTTACAGGTGAGAGCAGGAAGTTCAACACGAGGAATTTTAAATTCACATCCAAATCTTGGTCCTTAGCTCACTTTCAAGAATATCAGTTTCTGGATCTCAGAAATTGAATGGTCATATTTTCATTGATAGAGATGCATAAGAAAATGATTTGAGGAAAGGACATCTTATTTTATATCGATCTTCACTCTTGTCATTTATCTTTCATCATATAAAATAAATTCACGTTGAATAATGCTTTCATTAAATATGCCAACTTTTGTGCAATCTGACTTTTCTAGAAAATGCCTTATGATTCATGTTGCATTTTTTCCAACATCAAATGTTATCAGTTTTTATCTAGATATCTTGTGTAGTGTGAAGAACTTCTCTAATCCTCTGTTTTTCAATATATCTTTCTTTCTCTCATTCAGTGCCTGGTTCCATCAGCAATTTGACTGCAAGTAACATCACCACAAGTTCGCTGTTTCTGAGCTGGACAGCTCCATCTGGAAATGTAGGGAGCTACAGAGTTGAAGTCAGTGGACCGACTGCTCAGTCTCTGACAGTGAGCACTTCATCAGTTGAGATCACTGGGCTGAGCCCTGGAAGCAATTACTCCCTGCAAGTTGTTGCCGTAGCTGCAGACAATGTTACTGTTGGGTCTCCAGTCTCCATCACAACATTTACAGGTGAGAGCAGGAAGTTCAACACGAGGAATTTTAAATTCACATCCAAATCTTAGTCCTTAGCTCACTTTCAAGAATATCAGTTTCTGGATTTCAGAAATTGAATGGTCATATTTTCATTGATAGAGATGCATAAGAAAATGATTTGAGGAAAGGACATCTTATTTTATATCGATCTTCACTCTTGTCATTTATCTTTCATCATATAAAATAAATTCACGTTGAATAATGCTTTCATTAAATATGCCAACTTTTGTGAAATCGGAATTTTCTAGAAAATGCCTTATGATTCATGTTGCATTTTTTCCAACATCAAATGTTATCAGTTCTTATCTAGATATCTTGTGTAGTGTGAAGAACTTCTCTAATCCTCTGTTTTTCAATATATCTTTCTTTGTCTCATTCAGTGCCTGGTTCCATCAGCAATTTGACTGCAACTAACATCACCACAAGTTCGCTGTTTCTGAGCTGGACAGCTCCATCTGGAAATGTAGGGAGCTACAGAGTTGAAGTCAGTGGACCGACTGCTCAGTCTCTGACAGTGAGCACTTCATCAGTTGAGATCACTGGGCTGAGCCCTGGAAGCAATTACTCCCTGCAAGTTGTTGCCGTAGCTGCAGACAATGTTACTGTTGGGTCTCCAGCGTCCATCACAACATTTACAGGTGAGGGTAACATCTTTGAAGTCAAAAATGGTAATACACATGCAGTGCTGAATCATGTCTTAAACATTCAAATAAGTCCAATGGCTCCATTTCAGCTATTTTACTGTTGTAAAACTTTAATGGAAATGGCTAAGAGAAGCTTTTAAGTAAATCACATATTATTTTTAAACTCATTTTCTTATTACAGTGTTGTGTATTTTTAATTAATCATTAACCTATATTAGCTTTGGAAACATTTTGAGATTTTACTTAGATCACACATTGTCTGAGAGCACTGTCTTGCATTTATCAATGTAGTCTCCAAGTCAAACAACTTTATGAATTTTTAAAAAAGATATCTTATGAAATGTCAACAAAATGAAGAAGGAACCACCTTAATTATTTCCCCATTTCTCTTTTTCAGTGCCAGGTTCTGTCACCAATTTAACTACAAGTAACATCACCTCAAGTTCCCTGCTTCTGAGCTGGACAGCACCATCTGGAAATGTAGGGAGCTACAGAGTTGAAGTCAGTGGACCGACTGCTCAGTCTCTGACAGTGAGCACGTCATCAGTTGAGATCACTGGGCTGAGCCCTGGAAGCAATTACTCCCTGCAAGTTGTTGCCGTAGCTGCAGACAATGTTACTGTTGGGTCTCCAGTCTCCATCACAACATTTACAGGTGAGAGCAGGAAGTTCAACACGAGGAATTTTAAATTCACATCCAAATCTTGGTCCTTAGCTCACTTTCAAGAATATCAGTTTCTGGATCTCAGAAATTGAATGGTCATATTTTCATTGATAGAGATGCATAAGAAAATGATTTGAGGAAAGGACATCTTATTTTATATCGATCTTCACTCTTGTCATTTATCTTTCATCATATAAAATAAATTCACGTTGAATAATGCTTTCATTAAATATGCCAACTTTTGTGCAATCGGACTTTTCTAGAAAATGCCTTATGATTCATGTTGCATTTTTTCCAACATCAAATGTTATCAGTTTTTATCTAGATATCTTGTGTAGTGTGAAGAACTTCTCTAATCCTCTGTTTTTCAATATATCTTTCTTTCTCTCATTCAGTGCCTGGTTCCATCAGCAATTTGACTGCAAGTAACATCACCACAAGTTCGCTGTTTCTGAGCTGGACAGCTCCATCTGGAAATGTAGGGAGCTACAGAGTTGAAGTCAGTGGACCGACTGCTCAGTCTCTGACAGTGAGCACTTCATCAGTTGAGATCACTGGGCTGAGTCCTGGAAGCAATTACTCCCTGCAAGTTGTTGCCGTAGCTGCAGACAATGTTACTGTTGGGTCTCCAGTGTCCATCACAACATTTACAGGTGAGAGCAGGAAGTTCAACACGAGGAATTTTAAATTTACATCCAAATCTTAGTCCTTAGCTCACTTTCAAGAATATCAGTTTCTGGATTTCAGAAATTGAATGGTCATATTTTCATTGATAGAGATGCATAAGAAAATGATTTGAGGAAAGGACATCTTATTTTATATCGATCTTCACTCTTGTCATTTATCTTTCATCATATAAAATAAATTCACGTTGAATAATGCTTTCATTAAATATGCCAACTTTTGTGAAATCGGAATTTTCTAAAAAATTCCTTATGATTCATGTTGCATTTTTTCCTACATAAAATGTTATCAATTTTTATCTAGATATCTTGTGTAGTGTGAAAAACTTCTCTAATCCTCTGTTTTTCAATATATCTTTCTTTGTCTCATTCAGTGCCTGGTTCCATCAGCAATTTGACTGCAACTAACATCACCACAAGTTCGCTGTTTCTGAGCTGGACAGCTCCATCTGGAAATGTAGGGAGCTACAGAGTTGAAGTCAGTGGACCGACTGCTCAGTCTCTGACAGTGAGCACTTCATCAGTTGAGATCACTGGGCTGAGCCCTGGAAGCAATTACTCCCTGCAAGTTGTTGCCGTAGCTGCAGACAATGTTACTGTTGGGTCTCCAGCGTCCATCACAACATTTACAGGTGAGGGTAACATCTTTGAAGTCAAAAATGGTAATACACATGCAGTGCTGAATCATGTCTTAAACATTCAAATAAGTCCAATGGCTCCATTTCAGCTATTTTACTGTTGTAAAACTTTAATGGAAATGGCTAAGAGAAGCTTTTAAGTAAATCACATATTATTTTTAAACTCATTTTCTTATTACAGTACAGTGTTGTGTATTTTTAATTAATCATTAACCTATATTAGCTTTGGAAACATTTTGAGATTTTACTTAGATCACACATTGTCTGAGAGCACTGTCTTGCATTTATCAATGTAGTCTCCAAGTCAAACAACTTTATGAATTTTTAAAAAAGATATCTTATGAAATGTCAACAAAATGAAGAAGGAACCACCTTAATTATTTCCCCATTTCTCTTTTTCAGTGCCAGGTTCTGTCACCAATTTAACTACAAGTAACATCACCTCAAGTTCCCTGCTTCTGAGCTGGACAGCACCATCTGGAAATGTAGGGAGCTACAGAGTTGAAGTCAGTGGACCGACTGCTCAGTCTCTGACAGTGAGCACGTCATCAGTTGAGATCACTGGGCTGAGCCCTGGAAGCAATTACTCCCTGCAAGTTGTTGCCGTAGCTGCAGACAATGTTACTGTTGGGTCTCCAGTCTCCATCACAACATTTACAGGTGAGAGCAGGAAGTTCAACACGAGGAATTTTAAATTCACATCCAAATCTTGGTCCTTAACTCACTTTCAAGAATATCAGTTTCTGGATTTCAGAAATTGAATGGTCATATTTTCATTGATAGAGATGCATAAGAAAATGATTTGAGGAAAGGACATCTTATTTTATATCGATCTTCACTCTTGTCATTTATCTTTCATGATATAAAATAAATTCACGTTGAATAATGCTTTCATTAAATATGCCAACTTTTGTGCAATCGGACTTTTCTAGAAAATGCCTTATGATTCATGTTGCATTTTTTCCAACATCAAATGTTATCAGTTTTTATCTAGATATCTTGTGTAGCGTGAAGAACTTCTCTAATCCTCTGTTTCTCAATATATCTTTCTTTCTCTCATTCAGTGCCAGGTTCTGTCACCAATTTAACTACAAGTAACATCACCTCAAGTTCCCTGCTTCTGAGCTGGACAGCACCATCTGGAAATGTAGGGAGCTACAGAGTTGAAGTCAGTGGACCGACTGCTCAGTCTCTGACAGTGAGCACGTCATCAGTTGAGATCACTGGGCTGAGCCCTGGAAGCAATTACTCCCTGCAAGTTGTTGCCGTAGCTGCAGACAATGTTACTGTTGGGTCTCCAGTCTCCATCACAACATTTACAGGTGAGAGCAGGAAGTTCAACACGAGGAATTTTAAATTCACATCCAAATCTTAGTCCTTAGCTCACTTTCAAAAATATCAGTTTCTGGATTTCAGAAATTGAATGGTCATATTTTCATTGATAGAGATGCATAAGAAAATGATTTGAGGAAAGGACATCTTATTTTATATCGATCTTCACTCTTGTCATTTATCTTTCATCATATAAAATAAATTCACATTGAATAATGCTTTCATTAAATATGCCAACTTTTGTGAAATCGGAATTTTCTAGAAAATGCCTTATGATTCATGTTGTATTTTTTCCTACATAAAATGTTATCAGTTTTTATCTAGATATCTTGTGTAGTGTGAAAAACTTCTCTAATCCTCTGTTTTTCAATATATCTTTCTTTGTCTCATTCAGTGCCTGGTTCCATCACCAATTTGACTGCAACTAACATCACCACAAGTTCGCTGTTTCTGAGCTGGACAGCTCCATCTGGAAATGTAGGGAGCTACAGAGTTGAAGTCAGTGGACCGACTGCTCAGTCTCTGACAGTGAGCACTTCATCAGTTGAGATCACTGGGCTGAGTCCTGGAAGCAATTACTCCCTGCAAGTTGTTGCCGTAGCTGCAGACAATGTTACTGTTGGGTCTCCAGCGTCCATCACAACATTTACAGGTGAGGGTAACATCTTTGAAGTCAAAAATGGTAATACACATGCAGTGCTGAATCATGTCTTAAACATTCAAATAAGTCCAATGGCTCCATTTCAGCTATTTTACTGTTGTAAAACTTTAATGGAAATGGCTATGAGAAGCTTTTAAGTAAATCACATATTATTTTTAAACTCATTTTCTCATTACAGTGTTGTGTATTTTTAATTAATCATTAACCTATATTAGCTTTGGAAACATTTTGAGATTTTACTTAGATCACACATTGTCTGAGAGCACTGTCTTGCATTTATCAATGTAGTCTCCAAGTCAAAGAACTTTATGAATTTTTAAAAAAGATATCTTATGAAATGTCAACAAAATGAAGAAGGAACCACCTTAATTATTTCCCCATTTCTCTTTTTCAGTGCCAGGTTCTGTCACCAATTTAACTACAAGTAACATCACCTCAAGTTCCCTGCTTCTGAGCTGGACAGCACCATCTGGAAATGTAGGGAGCTACAGAGTTGAAGTCAGTGGACCGACTGCTCAGTCTCTGACAGTGAGCACTTCATCAGTTGAGATCACTGGGCTGAGCCCTGGAAGCAATTACTCCCTGCAAGTTGTTGCCGTAGCTGCAGACAATGTTACTGTTGGGTCTCCAGTGTCCATCACAACATTTACAGGTGAGAGCAGGAAGTTCAACACGAGGAATTTTAAATTCACATCCAAATCTTGGTCCTTAGCTTACTTTCAAGAATATCAGTTTCTGGATTTCAGAAATTGAATGGTCATATTTTCATTGATAGAGATGCATAAGAAAATGATTTGAGGAAAGGACATATTATTTTATATCGATCTTCACTCTTGTCATTTATCTTTCATCATATAAAATAAATTCACGTTGAATAATGCTTTCATTAAATATCCCAACTTTTGTGCAATCGGACTTTTCTAGAAAATGCCTTATGATTCATGTTGCATTTTTTCCAACATCAAATGTTATCAGTTTTTATCTAGATATCTTGTGTAGTGTGAAAAACTTCTCTAATCCTCTCTTTTTCAATATATCTTTCTTTGTCTCATTCAGTGCCTAGTTCCATCAGCAATTTGACTGCAAGTAACATCACCACAAGCTCCCTGCTTCTGAGCTGGACAGCTCCATCTGGAAATGTAGGGAGCTACAGAGTTGAAGTCAGTGGACCGACTGCTCAGTCTCTGACAGTGAGCACTTCATCAGTTGAGATCACTGCGCTGAGCCCTGGAAGCAATTACTCCCTGCAAGTTGTTGCCGTAGCTGCAGACAATGTTACTGTTGGGGCTCCAGTCTCCATCACAAGATTTACAGGTGAGTGCAGGAAGTTCAACACGAGGAATTTTAAATTCACATCCAAATCTTAGTCCTTAGCTCACTTTCAAGAATATCAGTTTCTGGATTTCAGAAATTGAATGGTCATATTTTCATTGATAGAGATGCATAAGAAAATTATTTGAGGAAAGGACATATTATTTTATATCGATCTTCACTCTTATCATTTATCTTTCATCATGTAAAATAAATTCACATTGAATAATGCTTTCATTAAACATGCCAACTTTTGTGAAATCTGACTTTTCTAGAAAATGTCTTATGGTTCATGTTGCTTTTTTTCCAACATAAAATGTTATCAGTTTTTATCTATTTATCTTGTATAGTGTGAAAAACGTCTCTAATCCTCTCTTTTTCAATGCATCTTTCTTTCTCTCATTCAGTGCCTGGTTCCATCACCAATTTGACTGCAAGTAACATCACCACAAATTCACTGGTTCTGAGCTGGATGGCACCATCTGGAAATGTAGGGAGCTACAGAGTTGAAGTCAGTGGACCGACTGCTCAGTCTCTAACAGTGAGCACTTCATCAGTTGAGATCACTGGGCTGAGCCCTGGAAGCAATTACTCCCTGCAAGTTGTTGCCGTAGCTGCAGACAATGTTAATGTTGGGGCTCCAGCGTCCATCACAACATTTACAGGTGAGGGTAACATCTTTGAAGTCAAAAATCGTAATACATATGCAAAGCTCAATCATGTCTGAAACATTCAAATAAGTCCAATGGCTCCATTTAAGCTATTTTTCTGTTGTTAAACTGTAATGGAAAAGTCTAAGAGAAGCTTTTAAGTAAATCACATATTATTTTTAAACTCATTTTCTCATTACAGTTTTGTGCATTTTTTATTAATCATTAACCTATAATAGTTTTGGAAATATTTTGAGATTTTACTTAGATCACACATTGTCTGAGAGTACTGCCTTGCATTTATCAATGTAGTCTACAAGTCAAACAACTTTATGATTCTTTTAAAAGGTATCTTATGAAATGTCAACAAAACGAAGAAGGAACCACCTTAATTATTTCCCCATTTCTCTTTTTCAGTGCTAGGTTCTGTCACCAATTTAACTACAAGTAACATCACCTCAAGTTCCCTGCTTCTGAGCTGGACAGCACCATCTGGAAATGTAGGGAGCTACAGAGTTGAAGTCAGTGGACCGACTGCTCAGTCTCTGACAGTGAGCACTTCATCAGTTGAGATCACTGGGCTGAGCCCTGGAAGCAATTACTCCCTGCAAGTTGTTGCCGTAGCTGCAGACAATGTTACTGTTGGGTCTCCAGTCTCCATCACAACATTTACAGGTGAGAGCAGGAAGTTCAACACGAGGAATTTTAAATTCACATCCAAATCTTGGTCCTTAGCTCACTTTCAAGAATATCAGTTTCTGGATTTCAGAAATTGAATGGTCATATTTTCATTGATAGAGATGCATAAGAATATGATTTGAGGAAAGGACATATTATTTTATATCGATCTTCACTCTTATCATTTATCTTTCATCATGTAAAATAAATTCACATTGAATAATGCTGTCATTAAATATGCCAACTTTTGTGAAATCGGACTTTTCTAGAAAATGCCTTATGATTCATGTTGCATTTTTTCCAACATCAAATGTTATCAGTTTTTATCTAGATATCTTGTGTAGTGTGAAGAACTTCTCTAATCCTCTGTTTCTCAATATATCTTTCTTTCTCTCATTCAGTGCCTGGTTCCATCAGCAATTTGACTGCAAGTAACATCACCACAAGTTCGCTGTTTCTGAGCTGGACAGCTCCATCTGGAAATGTAGGGAGCTACAGAGTTGAAGTCAGTGGACCGACTGCTCAGTCTCTGACAGTGAGCACTTCATCAGTTGAGATCACTGGGCTGAGTCCTGGAAGCAATTACTCCCTGCAAGTTGTTGCCGTAGCTGCAGACAATGTTACTGTTGGGTCTCCAGTGTCCATCACAACATTTACAGGTGAGAGCAGGAAGTTCAACACGAGGAATTTTAAATTTACATCCAAATCTTAGTCCTTAGCTCACTTTCAAGAATATCAGTTTCTGGATTTCAGAAATTGAATGGTCATATTTTCATTGATAGAGATGCATAAGAAAATGATTTGAGGAAAGGACATCTTATTTTATATCGATCTTCACTCTTGTCATTTATCTTTCATCATATAAAATAAATTCACGTTGAATAATGCTTTCATTAAATATGCCAACTTTTGCGAAATCGGAATTTTCTAGAAAATGCCTTATGATTCATGTTGCATTTTTTCATACATAAAATGTTATCAGTTTTTATCTAGATATCTTGTGTAGTGTGAAAAACTTCTCTAATCCTCTGTTTTTCAATATATCTTTCTTTGTCTCATTCAGTGCCTGGTTCCATCAGCAATTTGACTGCAAGTAACATCACCACAAGTTCGCTGTTTCTGAGCTGGACATCTCCATCTGGAAATGTGGGGAGCTACAGAGTTGAAGTCAGTGGACCGACTGCTCAGTCTCTGACAGTGAGCACTTCATCAGTTGAGATCACTGGGCTGAGCCCTGGAAGCAATTACTCCCTGCAAGTTGTTGCCGTACCTGCAGACAATGTTACTGTTGGGTCTCCAGCGTCCATCACAACATTTACAGGTGAGGGTAACATCTTTGAAGTCAAAAATGGTAATACACATGCAGTGCTGAATCATGTCTTAAACATTCAAATAAGTCCAATGGCTCCATTTCAGCTATTTTACTGTTGTTAAACTTTAATGGAAATGGCTAAGAGACGCTTTTAAGTAAATCACATATTATTTTTAAACTCATTTTCTCATTACAGTGTTGTGTATTTTTAATTAATCATTAACCTATATTAGCTTTGGAAACATTTTGAGATTTTACTTAGATCACACATTGTCTGAGAGCACTGTCTTGCATTTATCAATGTAGTCTCCAAGTCAAAGAACTTTATGAATTTTTAAAAAAGATATCTTATGAAATGTCAACAAAATGAAGAAGGAACCACCTTAATTATTTCCCCATTTCTCTTTTTCAGTGCCAGGTTCTGTCACCAATTTAACTACAAGTAACATCACCTCAAGTTCCCTGCTTCTGAGCTGGACAGCACCATCTGGAAATGTAGGGAGCTACAGAGTTGAAGTCAGTGGACCGACTGCTCAGTCTCTGACAGTGAGCACTTCATCAGTTGAGATCACTGGGCTGAGTCCTGGAAGCAATTACTCCCTGCAAGTTGTTGCCGTAGCTGCAGACAATGTTACTGTTGGGTCTCCAGTCTCCATCACAACATTTACAGGTGAGAGCAGGAAGTTCAACACGAGGAATTTTAAATTCACATCCAAATCTTAGTCCTTAGCTCACTTTCAAAAATATCAGTTTCTGGATTTCAGAAATTGAATGGTCATATTTTCATTGATAGAGATGCATAAGAAAATGATTTGAGGAAAGGACATCTTATTTTATATCGATCTTCACTCTTGTCATTTATCTTTCATCATATAAAATAAATTCACGTTGAATAATGCTTTCATTAAATATGCCAACTTTTGCGAAATCGGAATTTTCTAGAAAATGCCTTATGATTCATGTTGCATTTTTTCATACATAAAATGTTATCAGTTTTTATCTAGATATCTTGTGTAGTGTGAAAAACTTCTCTAATCCTCTGTTTTTCAATATATCTTTCTTTGTCTCATTCAGTGCCTGGTTCCATCAGCAATTTGACTGCAAGTAACATCACCACAAGTTCGCTGTTTCTGAGCTGGACATCTCCATCTGGAAATGTGGGGAGCTACAGAGTTGAAGTCAGTGGACCGACTGCTCAGTCTCTGACAGTGAGCACTTCATCAGTTGAGATCACTGGGCTGAGCCCTGGAAGCAATTACTCCCTGCAAGTTGTTGCCGTACCTGCAGACAATGTTACTGTTGGGTCTCCAGCGTCCATCACAACATTTACAGGTGAGGGTAACATCTTTGAAGTCAAAAATGGTAATACACATGCAGTGCTGAATCATGTCTTAAACATTCAAATAAGTCCAATGGCTCCATTTCAGCTATTTTACTGTTGTTAAACTTTAATGGAAATGGCTAAGAGACGCTTTTAAGTAAATCACATATTATTTTTAAACTCATTTTCTCATTACAGTGTTGTGTATTTTTAATTAATCATTAACCTATATTAGCTTTGGAAACATTTTGAGATTTTACTTAGATCACACATTGTCTGAGAGCACTGTCTTGCATTTATCAATGTAGTCTCCAAGTCAAAGAACTTTATGAATTTTTAAAAAAGATATCTTATGAAATGTCAACAAAATGAAGAAGGAACCACCTTAATTATTTCCCCATTTCTCTTTTTCAGTGCCAGGTTCTGTCACCAATTTAACTACAAGTAACATCACCTCAAGTTCCCTGCTTCTGAGCTGGACAGCACCATCTGGAAATGTAGGGAGCTACAGAGTTGAAGTCAGTGGACCGACTGCTCAGTCTCTGACAGTGAGCACTTCATCAGTTGAGATCACTGGGCTGAGTCCTGGAAGCAATTACTCCCTGCAAGTTGTTGCCGTAGCTGCAGACAATGTTACTGTTGGGTCTCCAGTGTCCATCACAACATTTACAGGTGAGAGCAGGAAGTTCAACACGAGGAATTTTAAATTTACATCCAAATCTTAGTCCTTAGCTCACTTTCAAGAATATCAGTTTCTGGATTTCAGAAATTGAATGGTCATATTTTCATTGATAGAGATGCATAAGAAAATGATTTGAGGAAAGGACATCTTATTTTATATCGATCTTCACTCTTGTCATTTATCTTTCATCATATAAAATAAATTCACATTGAATAATGCTTTCATTGAATATGCCAACTTTTGTGAAATCGGAATTTTCTAGAAAATGCCTTATGATTCATGTTGCATTTTTTCCTACATAAAATGTTATCAATTTTTATCTAGATATCTTGTGTAGTGTGAAAAACTTCTCTAATCCTCTGTTTTTCAATATATCTTTCTTTGTCTCATTCAGTGCCTGGTTCCATCAGCAATTTGACTGCAACTAACATCACCACAAGTTCGCTGTTTCTGAGCTGGACAGCTCCATCTGGAAATGTAGGGAGCTACAGAGTTGAAGTCAGTGGACCGACTGCTCAGTCTCTGACAGTGAGCACTTCATCAGTTGAGATCACTGGGCTGAGTCCTGGAAGCAATTACTCCCTGCAAGTTGTTGCCGTAGCTGCAGACAATGTTACTGTTGGGTCTCCAGTGTCCATCACAACATTTACAGGTGAGAGCAGGAAGTTCAACACGAGGAATTTTAAATTTACATCCAAATCTTAGTCCTTAGCTCACTTTCAAGAATATCAGTTTCTGGATTTCAGAAATTGAATGGTCATATTTTCTTTGATAGAGATGCATAAGAAAATGATTTGAGGAAAGGACATCTTATTTTATATCGATCTTCACTCTTGTCATTTATCTTTCATCATATAAAATAAATTCACGTTGAATAATGCTTTCATTAAATATGCCAACTTTTGTGCAATCGGACTTTTCTAGAAAATGCCTTATGATTCATGTTGCATTTTTTCCAACATCAAATGTTATCAGTTTTTATCTAGATATCTTGTGTAGTGTGAAGAACTTCTCTAATCCTCTGTTTCTCAATATATCTTTCTTTCTCTCATTCAGTGCCTGGTTCCATCAGCAATTTGACTGCAAGTAACATCACCACAAGTTCGCTGTTTCTGAGCTGGACAGCTCCATCTGGAAATGTAGGGAGCTACAGAGTTGAAGTCAGTGGACCGACTGCTCAGTCTCTGACAGTGAGCACTTCATCAGTTGAGATCACTGGGCTGAGTCCTGGAAGCAATTACTCCCTGCAAGTTGTTGCCGTAGCTGCAGACAATGTTACTGTTGGGTCTCCAGTGTCCATCACAACATTTACAGGTGAGAGCAGGAAGTTCAACACGAGGAATTTTAAATTTACATCCAAATCTTAGTCCTTAGCTCACTTTCAAGAATATCAGTTTCTGGATTTCAGAAATTGAATGGTCATATTTTCATTGATAGAGATGCATAAGAAAATGATTTGAGGAAAGGACATCTTATTTTATATCGATCTTCACTCTTGTCATTTATCTTTCATCATATAAAATAAATTCACGTTGAATAATGCTTTCATTAAATATGCCAACTTTTGCGAAATCGGAATTTTCTAGAAAATGCCTTATGATTCATGTTGCATTTTTTCATACATAAAATGTTATCAGTTTTTATCTAGATATCATGTGTAGTGTGAAAAACTTCTCTAATCCTCTGTTTTTCAATATATCTTTCTTTGTCTCATTCAGTGCCTGGTTCCATCAGCAATTTGACTGCAAGTAACATCACCACAAGTTCGCTGTTTCTGAGCTGGACATCTCCATCTGGAAATGTGGGGAGCTACAGAGTTGAAGTCAGTGGACCGACTGCTCAGTCTCTGACAGTGAGCACTTCATCAGTTGAGATCACTGGGCTGAGCCCTGGAAGCAATTACTCCCTGCAAGTTGTTGCCGTACCTGCAGACAATGTTACTGTTGGGTCTCCAGCGTCCATTACAACATTTACAGGTGAGGGTAACATCTTTGAAGTCAAAAATGGTAATACACATGCAGTGCTGAATCATGTCTTAAACATTCAAATAAGTCCAATGGCTCCATTTCAGCTATTTTACTGTTGTTAAACTTTAATGGAAATGGCTAAGAGACGCTTTTAAGTAAATCACATATTATTTTTAAACTCATTTTCTCATTACAGTGTTGTGTATTTTTAATTAATCATTAACCTATATTAGCTTTGGAAACATTTTGAGATTTTACTTAGATCACACATTGTCTGAGAGCACTGTCTTGCATTTATCAATGTAGTCTCCAAGTCAAAGAACTTTATGAATTTTTAAAAAAGATATCTTATGAAATGTCAACAAAATGAAGAAGGAACCACCTTAATTATTTCCCCATTTCTCTTTTTCAGTGCCAGGTTCTGTCACCAATTTAACTACAAGTAACATCACCTCAAGTTCCCTGCTTCTGAGCTGGACAGCACCATCTGGAAATGTAGGGAGCTACAGAGTTGAAGTCAGTGGACCGACTGCTCAGTCTCTGACAGTGAGCACTTCATCAGTTGAGATCACTGGGCTGAGTCCTGGAAGCAATTACTCCCTGCAAGTTGTTGCCGTAGCTGCAGACAATGTTACTGTTGGGTCTCCAGTCTCCATCACAACATTTACAGGTGAGAGCAGGAAGTTCAACACGAGGAATTTTAAATTTACATCCAAATCTTAGTCCTTAGCTCACTTTCAAGAATATCAGTTTCTGGATTTCAGAAATTGAATGGTCATATTTTCATTGATAGAGATGCATAAGAAAATGATTTGAGGAAAGGACATCTTATTTTATATCGATCTTCACTCTTGTCATTTATCTTTCATCATATAAAATAAATTCACATTGAATAATGCTTTCATTGAATATGCCAACTTTTGTGAAATCGGAATTTTCTAGAAAATGCCTTATGATTCATGTTGCATTTTTTCCTACATAAAATGTTATCAATTTTTATCTAGATATCTTGTGTAGTGTGAAAAACTTCTCTAATCCTCTGTTTTTCAATATATCTTTCTTTGTCTCATTCAGTGCCTGGTTCCATCAGCAATTTGACTGCAACTAACATCACCACAAGTTCGCTGTTTCTGAGCTGGACAGCTCCATCTGGAAATGTAGGGAGCTACAGAGTTGAAGTCAGTGGACCGACTGCTCAGTCTCTGACAGTGAGCACTTCATCAGTTGAGATCACTGGGCTGAGTCCTGGAAGCAATTACTCCCTGCAAGTTGTTGCCGTAGCTGCAGACAATGTTACTGTTGGGTCTCCAGTGTCCATCACAACATTTACAGGTGAGAGCAGGAAGTTCAACACGAGGAATTTTAAATTTACATCCAAATCTTAGTCCTTAGCTCACTTTCAAGAATATCAGTTTCTGGATTTCAGAAATTGAATGGTCATATTTTCTTTGATAGAGATGCATAAGAAAATGATTTGAGGAAAGGACATCTTATTTTATATCGATCTTCACTCTTGTCATTTATCTTTCATCATATAAAATAAATTCACGTTGAATAATGCTTTCATTAAATATGCCAACTTTTGTGCAATCGGACTTTTCTAGAAAATGCCTTATGATTCATGTTGCATTTTTTCCAACATCAAATGTTATCAGTTTTTATCTAGATATCTTGTGTAGTGTGAAGAACTTCTCTAATCCTCTGTTTCTCAATATATCTTTCTTTCTCTCATTCAGTGCCTGGTTCCATCAGCAATTTGACTGCAAGTAACATCACCACAAGTTCGCTGTTTCTGAGCTGGACAGCTCCATCTGGAAATGTAGGGAGCTACAGAGTTGAAGTCAGTGGACCGACTGCTCAGTCTCTGACAGTGAGCACTTCATCAGTTGAGATCACTGGGCTGAGTCCTGGAAGCAATTACTCCCTGCAAGTTGTTGCCGTAGCTGCAGACAATGTTACTGTTGGGTCTCCAGTGTCCATCACAACATTTACAGGTGAGAGCAGGAAGTTCAACACGAGGAATTTTAAATTTACATCCAAATCTTAGTCCTTAGCTCACTTTCAAGAATATCAGTTTCTGGATTTCAGAAATTGAATGGTCATATTTTCATTGATAGAGATGCATAAGAAAATGATTTGAGGAAAGGACATCTTATTTTATATCGATCTTCACTCTTGTCATTTATCTTTCATCATATAAAATAAATTCACGTTGAATAATGCTTTCATTGAATATGCCAACTTTTGCGAAATCGGAATTTTCTAGAAAATGCCTTATGATTCATGTTGCATTTTTTCATACATAAAATGTTATCAGTTTTTATCTAGATATCTTGTGTAGTGTGAAAAACTTCTCTAATCCTCTGTTTTTCAATATATCTTTCTTTGTCTCATTCAGTGCCTGGTTCCATCAGCAATTTGACTGCAAGTAACATCACCACAAGTTCGCTGTTTCTGAGCTGGACAGCTCCATCTGGAAATGTAGGGAGCTACAGAGTTGAAGTCAGTGGACCGACTGCTCAGTCTCTGACAGTGAGCACTTCATCAGTTGAGATCACTGGGCTGAGCCCTGGAAGCAATTACTCCCTGCAAGTTGTTGCCGTACCTGCAGACAATGTTACTGTTGGGTCTCCAGCGTCCATCACAACATTTACAGGTGAGGGTAAAATCTTTGAAGTCAAAAATGGTAATACACATGCAGTGCTGAATCATGTCTTAAACATTCAAATAAGTCCAATGGCTCCATTTCAGCTATTTTACTGTTGTTAAACTTTAATGGAAATGGCTAAGAGAAGCTTTTAAGTAAATCACATATTATTTTTAAACTCATTTTCTCATTAAAGTGTTGTGTGTTTTCAATTAATCATTAACCTATAATAGCTTTGGAAACATTTTGAGATTTTACTTAGATCACACATTGTCTGAGAGCACTGTCTTGCATTTATCAATGTAGTCTCCAAGTCAAAGAACTTTATGAATTTTTAAAAAAGATATTTTATGAAATGTCAACAAAATGAAGAAGGAACCACCTTAATTATTTCCCCATTTCTCTTTTTCAGTGCCAGGTTCTGTCACCAATTTAACTACAAGTAACATCACCTCAAGTTCCCTGCTTCTGAGCTGGACAGCACCATCTGGAAATGTAGGGAGCTACAGAGTTGAAGTCAGTGGACCGACTGCTCAGTCTCTGACAGTGAGCACGTCATCAGTTGAGATCACTGGGCTGAGCCCTGGAAGCAATTACTCCCTGCAAGTTGTTGCCGTAGCTGCAGACAATGTTACTGTTGGGTCTCCAGTCTCCATCACAACATTTACAGGTGAGAGCAGGAAGTTCAACACGAGGAATTTTAAATTCACATCCAAATCTTAGTCCTTAGCTCACTTTCAAAAATATCAGTTTCTGGATTTCAGAAATTGAATGGTCATATTTTCATTGATAGAGATGCATAAGAAAATGATTTGAGGAAAGGACATCTTATTTTATATCGATCTTCACTCTTGTCATTTATCTTTCATCATATAAAATAAATTCACATTGAATAATGCTTTCATTAAATATGCCAACTTTTGTGAAATCGGAATTTTCTAGAAAATGCCTTATGATTCATGTTGTATTTTTTCCTACATAAAATGTTATCAGTTTTTATCTAGATATCTTGTGTAGTGTGAAAAACTTCTCTAATCCTCTGTTTTTCAATATATCTTTCTTTGTCTCATTCAGTGCCTGGTTCCATCACCAATTTGACTGCAACTAACATCACCACAAGTTCGCTGTTTCTGAGCTGGACAGCTCCATCTGGAAATGTAGGGAGCTACAGAGTTGAAGTCAGTGGACCGACTGCTCAGTCTCTGACAGTGAGCACTTCATCAGTTGAGATCACTGGGCTGAGTCCTGGAAGCAATTACTCCCTGCAAGTTGTTGCCGTAGCTGCAGACAATGTTACTGTTGGGTCTCCAGCGTCCATCACAACATTTACAGGTGAGGGTAACATCTTTGAAGTCAAAAATGGTAATACACATGCAGTGCTGAATCATGTCTTAAACATTCAAATAAGTCCAATGGCTCCATTTCAGCTATTTTACTGTTGTAAAACTTTAATGGAAATGGCTATGAGAAGCTTTTAAGTAACTCACATATTATTTTTAAACTCATTTTCTCATTACAGTGTTGTGTATTTTTAATTAATCATTAACCTATATTAGCTTTGGAAACATTTTGAGATTTTACTTAGATCACACATTGTCTGAGAGCACTGTCTTGCATTTATCAATGTAGTCTCCAAGTCAAAGAACTTTATGAATTTTTAAAAAAGATATCTTATGAAATGTCAACAAAATGAAGAAGGAACCACCTTAATTATTTCCCCATTTCTCTTTTTCAGTGCCAGGTTCTGTCACCAATTTAACTAAAAGTAACATCACCTCAAGTTCCCTGCTTCTGAGCTGGACAGCACCATCTGGAAATGTAGGGAGCTACAGAGTTGAAGTCAGTGGACCGACTGCTCAGTCTCTGACAGTGAGCACGTCATCAGTTGAGATCACTGGGCTGAGCCCTGGAAGCAATTACTCCCTGCAAGTTGTTGCCGTAGCTGCAGACAATGTTACTGTTGGGTCTCCAGTGTCCATCACAACATTTACAGGTGAGAGCAGGAAGTTCAACACGAGGAATTTTAAATTCACATCCAAATCTTGGTCCTTAGCTTACTTTCAAGAATATCAGTTTCTGGATTTCAGAAATTGAATGGTCATATTTTCATTGATAGAGATGCATAAGAAAATGATTTGAGGAAAGGACATATTATTTTATATCGATCTTCACTCTTGTCATTTATCTTTCATCATATAAAATAAATTCACGTTGAATAATGCTTTCATTAAATATCCCAACTTTTGTGCAATCGGACTTTTCTAGAAAATGCCTTATGATTCATGTTGCATTTTTTCCAACATCAAATATTATCAGTTTTTATCTAGATATCTTGTGTAGTGTGAAAAACGTCTCTAATCCTCTCTTTTTCAATATATCTTTCTTTGTCTCATTCAGTGCCTAGTTCCATCAGCAATTTGACTGCAAGTAACATCACCACAAGCTCCCTGCTTTTGAGCTGGACAGCTCCATCTGGAAATGTAGGGAGCTACAGAGTTGAAGTCAGTGGACCGACTGCTCAGTCTCTGACAGTGAGCACTTCATCAGTTGAGATCACTGCGCTGAGCCCTGGAAGCAATTACTCCCTGCAAGTTGTTGCCGTAGCTGCAGACAATGTTACTATTGGGGCTCCAGTCTCCATCACAAGATTTACAGGTGAGTGCAGGAAGTTCAACACGAGGAATTTTAAATTCACATCCAAATCTTAGTCCTTAGCTCACTTTCAAGAATATCAGTTGCTGGATTTCAGAAATTGAATGGTCATATTTTCATTGATAGAGATGCATAAGAAAATGATTTGAGGAAAGGACATATTATTTTATATCGATCTTCACTCTTATCATTTATCTTTCATCATGTAAAATAAATTCACATTGAATAATGCTTTCATTAAATATGCCAACTTTTGTGAAATCTGACTTTTCTAGAAAATGTCTTATGGTTCATGTTGCTTTTTTTCCAACATAAAATGTTATCAGTTTTTATCTATTTATCTTGTATAGTGTGAAAAACGTCTCTAATCCTCTCTTTTTCAATGCATCTTTCTTTCTCTCATTCAGTGCCTGGTTCCATCACCAATTTGACTGCAAGTAACATCACCACAAATTCACTGGTTCTGAGCTGGATGGCACCATCTGGAAATGTAGGGAGCTACAGAGTTGAAGTCAGTGGACCGACTGCTCAGTCTCTAACAGTGAGCACTTCATCAGTTGAGATCACTGGGCTGAGCCCTGGAAGCAATTACTCCCTGCAAGTTGTTGCCGTAGCTGCAGACAATGTTAATGTTGGGTCTCCAGCGTCCATCACAACATTTACAGGTGAGGGTAACATCTTTGAAGTCAAAAATCGTAATACATATGCAAAGCTCAATCATGTCTGAAACATTCAAATAAGTCCAATGGCTCCATTTAAGCTATTTTTCTGTTGTTAAACTGTAATGGAAAAGTCTAAGAGAAGCTTTTAAGTAAATCACATATTATTTTTAAACTCATTTTCTCATTACAGTTTTGTGCATTTTTTATTAATCATTAACCTATAATAGTTTTGGAAATATTTTGAGATTTTACTTAGATCACACATTGTCTGAGAGTACTGCCTTGCATTTATCAATGTAGTCTACAAGTCAAACAACTTTATGATTCTTTTAAAAGGTATCTTATGAAATGTCAACAAAACGAAGAAGGAACCACCTTAATTATTTCCCCATTTCTCTTTTTCAGTGCCAGGTTCTGTCACCAATTTAACTACAAGTAACATCACCTCAAGTTCCCTGCTTCTGAGCTGGACAGCACCATCTGGAAATGTAGGGAGCTACAGAGTTGAAGTCAGTGGACCGACTGCTCAGTCTCTGACAGTGAGCACTTCATCAGTTGAGATCACTGGGCTGAGCCCTGGAAGCAATTACTCCCTGCAAGTTGTTGCCGTAGCTGCAGACAATGTTACTGTTGGGTCTCCAGTCTCCATCACAACATTTACAGGTGAGAGCAGGAAGTTCAACACGAGGAATTTTAAATTCACATCCAAATCTTGGTCCTTAGCTCACTTTCAAGAATATCAGTTTCTGGATTTCAGAACTTGAATGGTCATATTTTCATTGATAGAGATGCATAAGAATATGATTTGAGGAAAGGACATATTATTTTATATCGATCTTCACTCTTATCATTTATCTTTCATCATGTAAAATAAATTCACATTGAATAATGCTTTCATTAAATATGCCAACTTTTGTGAAATCGGACTTTTCTAGAAAATGTCTTATGGTTCATATTGCTTTTTTTCCAACATAAAATGTTATCAGTTTTTATCTAGATATCTTGTGTAGTGTGAAAAACGTCTCTAATCCTCTCTTTTTCAATGCATCTTTCTTTCTCTCATTCAGTGCCTGGTTCCATCACCAATTTGACTGCAAGTAACATCACCACAAATTCACTGGTTCTGAGCTGGACAGCTCCATCTGGAAATGTAGGGAGCTACAGAGTTGAAGTCAGTGGACCGACTGCTCAGTCTCTGACAGTGAGCACTTCATCAGTTGAGATCACTGGGCTGAGCCCTGGAAGCAATTACTCCCTGCAAGTTGTTGCCGTAGCTGCAGACAATGTTACTGTTGGGTCTCCAGCGTCCATCACAACATTTACAGGTGAGGGTAACATCTTTGAAGTCAAAAATGGTAATACACATGCAGTGCTGAATCATGTCTTAAACATTCAAATAAGTCCAATGGCTCCATTTCAGCTATTTTACTGTTGTTAAACTTTAATGGAAATGGCTAAGAGAAGCTTTTAAGTAAATCACATATTATTTTTAAACTCATTTTCTCATTACAATGTTGTGTGTTTTTAATTAATCATTAACCTATAATAGCTTTGGAAACATTTTGAGATTTTACTTAGATCACACATTGTCTGAGAGCACTGTCTTGCATTTATCAATGTAGTCTCCAAGTCAAACAACTTTATGAATTTTTAAAAAAGATATCTTATGAAATGTCAACAAAATGAAGAAGGAACCACCTTAATTATTTCCCCATTTCTCTTTTTCAGTGCCAGGTTCTGTCACCAATTTAACTACAAGTAACATCACCTCAAGTTCCCTGCTTCTGAGCTGGACAGCACCATCTGGAAATGTAGGGAGCTACAGAGTTGAAGTCAGTGGACCGACTGCTCAGTCTCTGACAGTGAGCACGTCATCAGTTGAGATCACTGGGCTGAGCCCTGGAAGCAATTACTCCCTGCAAGTTGTTGCCGTAGCTGCAGACAATGTTACTGTTGGGTCTCCAGTCTCCATCACAACATTTACAGGTGAGAGCAGGAAGTTCAACACGAGGAATTTTAAATTCACATCCAAATCTTAGTCCTTAGCTCACTTTCAAAAATATCAGTTTCTGGATTTCAGAAATTGAATGGTCATATTTTCATTGATAGAGATGCATAAGAAAATGATTTGAGGAAAGGACATCTTATTTTATATCGATCTTCACTCTTGTCATTTATCTTTCATCATATAAAATAAATTCACATTGAATAATGCTTTCATTAAATATGCCAACTTTTGTGAAATCGGAATTTTCTAGAAAATGCCTTATGATTCATGTTGCATTTTTTCCTACATAAAATGTTATCAGTTTTTATCTAGATATCTTGTGTAGTGTGAAAAACTTCTCTAATCCTCTGTTTTTCAATATATCTTTCTTTGTCTCATTCAGTGCCTGGTTCCATCAGCAATTTGACTGCAACTAACATCACCACAAGTTCGCTGTTTCTGAGCTGGACAGCTCCATCTGGAAATGTAGGGAGCTACAGAGTTGAAGTCAGTGGACCGACTGCTCAGTCTCTGACAGTGAGCACTTCATCAGTTGAGATCACTGGGCTGAGTCCTGGAAGCAATTACTCCCTGCAAGTTGTTTCCGTAGCTGCAGACAATGTTACTGTTGGGTCTCCAGCGTCCATCACAACATTTACAGGTGAGGGTAACATCTTTGAAGTCAAAAATGGTAATACACATGCAGTGCTGAATCATGTCTTAAACATTCAAATAAGTCCAATGGCTCCATTTCAGCTATTTTACTGTTGTAAAACTTTAATGGAAATGGCTATGAGAAGCTTTTAAGTAAATCACATATTATTTTTAAACTCATTTTCTCATTACAGTGTTGTGTATTTTTAATTAATCATTAACCTATATTAGCTTTGGAAACATTTTGAGATTTTACTTAGATCACACATTGTCTGAGAGCACTGTCTTGCATTTATCAATGTAGTCTCCAAGTCAAACAACTTTATGAATTTTTAAAAAAGATATCTTATGAAATGTCAACAAAATGAAGAAGGAACCACCTTAATTATTTCCCCATTTCTCTTTTTCAGTGCCAGGTTCTGTCACCAATTTAACTAAAAGTAACATCACCTCAAGTTCCCTGCTTCTGAGCTGGACAGCACCATCTGGAAATGTAGGGAGCTACAGAGTTGAAGTCAGTGGAACGACTGCTCAGTCTCTGACAGTGAGCACTTCATCAGTTGAGATCACTGGGCTGAGCCCTGGAAGCAATTACTCCCTGCAAGTTGTTGCCGTAGCTGCAGACAATGTTACTGTTGGGTCTCCAGTCTCCATCACAACATTTACAGGTGAGAGCAGGAAGTTCAACACGAGGAATTTTAAATTCACATCCAAATCTTGGTCCTTAGCTCACTTTCAAGAATATCAGTTTCTGGATTTCAGAAATTGAATGGTCATATTTTCATTGATAGAGATGCATAAGAAAATGATTTGAGGAAAGGACATATTATTTTATATCGATCTTCACTCTTGTCATTTATCTTTCATCATATAAAATAAATTCACGTTGAATAATGCTTTCATTAAATATCCCAACTTTTGTGCAATCGGACTTTTCTAGAAAATGCCTTATGGTTCATGTTGCTTTTTTTCCAACATAAAATGTTATCAGTTTTTATCTATTTATCTTGTGTAGTGTGAAAAACGTCTCTAATCCTCTCTTTTTCAATGCATCTTTCTTTCTCTCATTCAGTGCCTGGTTCCATCACCAATTTGACTGCAAGTAACATCACCACAAATTCACTGGTTCTGAGCTGGATGGCACCATCTGGAAATGTAGGGAGCTACAGAGTTGAAGTCAGTGGACCGACTGCTCAGTCTCTAACAGTGAGCACTTCATCAGTTGAGATCACTGGGCTGAGCCCTGGAAGCAATTACTCACTGCAAGTTGTTGCCGTAGCTGCAGACAATGTTAATGTTGGGGCTCCAGCGTCCATCACAACATTTACAGGTGAGGGTAACATCTTTGAAGTCAAAAATCGTAATACATATGCAAAGCTCAATCATGTCTGAAACATTCAAATAAGTCCAATGGCTCCATAAAAGCTATTTTTCTGTTGTTAAACTGTAATGGAAAAGTCTAAGAGAAGCTTTTAAGTAAATCACATATTATTTTTAAACTCATTTTCTCATTACAGTTTTGTGCATTTTTTATTAATCATTAACCTATAATAGTTTTGGAAATATTTTGAGATTTTACTTAGATCACACATTGTCTGAGAGTACTGCCTTGCATTTATCAATGTAGTCTACAAGTCAAACAACTTTATGATTCTTTTAAAAGGTATCTTATGAAATGTCAACAAAACAAAGAAGGAACCACCTTAATTATTTCCCCATTTCTCTTTTTCAGTGCCAGGTTCTGTCACCAATTTAACTACAAGTAACATCACCTCAAGTTCCCTGCTTCTGAGCTGGACAGCACCATCTGGAAATGTAGGGAGCTACAGAGTTGAAGTCAGTGGACCGACTGCTCAGTCTCTGACAGTGAGCACTTCATCAGTTGAGATCACTGGGCTGAGCCCTGGAAGCAATTACTCCCTGCAAGTTGTTGCCGTAGCTGCAGACAATGTTACTGTTGGGTCTCCAGTCTCCATCACAACATTTACAGGTGAGAGCAGGAAGTTCAACACGAGGAATTTTAAATTCACATCCAAATCTTGGTCCTTAGCTCACTTTCAAGAATATCAGTTTCTGGATTTCAGAACTTGAATGGTCATATTTTCATTGATAGAGATGCATAAGAATATGATTTGAGGAAAGGACATATTATTTTATATCGATCTTCACTCTTATCATTTATCTTTCATCATGTAAAATAAATTCACATTGAATAATGCTTTCATTAAATATGCCAACTTTTGTGAAATCGGACTTTTCTAGAAAATGTCTTATGGTTCATATTGCTTTTTTTCCAACATAAAATGTTATCAGTTTTTATCTAGATATCTTGTGTAGTGTGAAAAACGTCTCTAATCCTCTCTTTTTCAATGCATCTTTCTTTCTCTCATTCAGTGCCTGGTTCCATCACCAATTTGACTGCAAGTAACATCACCACAAATTCACTGGTTCTGAGCTGGACAGCTCCATCTGGAAATGTAGGGAGCTACAGAGTTGAAGTCAGTGGACCGACTGCTCAGTCTCTGACAGTGAGCACTTCATCAGTTGAGATCACTGGGCTGAGCCCTGGAAGCAATTACTCCCTGCAAGTTGTTGCCGTAGCTGCAGACAATGTTACTGTTGGGTCTCCAGCGTCCATCACAACATTTACAGGTGAGGGTAACATCTTTGAAGTCAAAAATGGTAATACACATGCAGTGCTGAATCATGTCTTAAACATTCAAATAAGTCCAATGGCTCCATTTCAGCTATTTTACTGTTGTTAAACTTTAATGGAAATGGCTAAGAGAAGCTTTTAAGTAAATCACATATTATTTTTAAACTCATTTTCTCATTACAGTGTTGTGTGTTTTTAATTAATCATTAACCTATAATAGCTTTGGAAACATTTTGAGATTTTACTTAGATCACACATTGTCTGAGAGCACTGTCTTGCATTTATCAATGTAGTCTCCAAGTCAAACAACTTTATGAATTTTTAAAAAAGATATCTTATGAAATGTGAACAAAATGAAGAAGGAACCACCTTAATTATTTCCCCATTTCTCTTTTTCAGTGCCAGGTTCTGTCACCAATTTAACTACAAGTAACATCACCTCAAGTTCCCTGCTTCTGAGCTGGACAGCACCATCTGGAAATGTAGGGAGCTACAGAGTTGAAGTCAGTGGACCGACTGCTCAGTCTCTGACAGTGAGCACGTCATCAGTTGAGATCACTGGGCTGAGCCCTGGAAGCAATTACTCCCTGCAAGTTGTTGCCGTAGCTGCAGACAATGTTAATGTTGGGGCTCTAGCATCCATCACAACATTTACAGGTGAGGGTAACATCTTTGAAGTCAAAAATCGTAATACATATGCAAAGCTCAATCATGTCTGAAACATTCAAATAAGTCCAAGGCTCCATTTAAGCTATTTTTCTGTTGTTAAACTGTAATGGAAAAGTCTAAGAGAAGCTTTTAAGTAAATCACATATTATTTTTAAACTCATTTTCTCATTACAGTTTTGTGCATTTTTTATTAATCATTAACCTATAATAGTTTTGGAAATATTTTGAGATTTTACTTAGATCACACATTGTCTGAGAGTACTGCCTTGCATTTATCAATGTAGTCTACAAGTCAAACAACTTTATGATTCTTTTAAAAGGTATCTTATGAAATGTCAACAAAATGAAAAAGGAACCACCTTAATTATTTCCCCATTTCTCTTTTTCAGTGCCAGGTCATGTCACCAGTTTAACTACAAGAAGCATCACCGCAAGTTCACTGGTTCTGAGCTGGACAGCACCATCTGGAAATGTAGGGAGCTACAGAGTTGAAGTTAGTGGACCGACTGCTCAGTCTCTGACAGTGAGCAGTTCATCAGTTGAGATCACTGGGCTGAGCCCTGGAAGCAGTTACTCCCTGCAAGTTGTTGCCGTAGCTGCAGACAATGTGACTGTTGGGTCTCCAGTCTCCATCACAACATTTACAGGTGAGTGCTGGAAGTTCAACACGAGGAATTTAAAATTCACATCCAAATCTTAGTCCTTAGTTCACTTTCAAGAATATCAGTTTCAGGATTTCAGAAATTGAATGGTCATATTTTCATTGATAGAGATGCATAAGAAAATGATTTGATGAAAGGACATATTATGTTATATCGATCTTCACTCTTATCATTTATGTTTCATTATATAAAATAAATTCACGTTGAATAACGCTTTCATTAAATATGCCAACTTTTGTGAAATCTGCCTTTTTCTAGAAAATGCCTTATAATTCATGTTGCATTTTTTCCAACATAAAATTTTATCAATTTTTATCTAGATATCTTGTGTAGTGTGAAAAACTTCTCAAATCCTCTCTTTTTCAATATATCTTTCTTTCTCTCATTCAGTGCCTGGTTCCATCACCAATTTGACTGCAAGTAACATCACCACAATTTCCCTGCTTCTGAGCTGGACAGCACCATCTGGAAATGTAGGGAGCTACAGAGTTGAAGTTAGTGGACCGACTGCTCAGTCTCTGACAGTGAGCACATCATCAGTTCAGATCACTGGGCTGAGCCCTGGAAGCAATTACTCCCTGCAAGTTGTTGCTGTAGCTGCAGACAATGTTCATGTTGGGTCTCCAGCGTCCGTCACAACATTTACAGGTGAGGGTAACATCTTTGAAGTCAAAAATGGTAATACATATGCAACGCTCGGTCATGTCTGAAACATCCAAATAAGTCCAATGGCTCCATTTAAGTTATTTTACTGTTGTTAAACTTTAATGGAAAGGCCTAAGCGATGCTTTTAAGTAAATCACATATTATTTTTAAACTCATTTTCTCATTACAGTTTTGTGTATATTTAATTCATCATTAACCCATAATAGTTTTGGAAACATTTTGAGATTTTACTTAGATCACACATTGTCTGAGAGCACTGCCTTGCATTTATCATGTAGTGTATAAGTCAAACAACTTTATGATTTTTTTAAAAGGTATCTTATGAAATGTAAACAAAATGAAGAAGGAACCACCTTAATTATGTCCCCATTTCTCTTTTTCAGTGCCAAGTTCTGTCACCAATTTAACTACAAGAAGCATCACCACAAGTTCCCTGCTTCTGAGCTGGACAGCACCATCTGGAAATGTAGGGAGCTACAGAGTTGAAGTCAGTGGACCGACTGCTCAGTCTCTGACAGTGAGCACTTCATCAGTTGAGATCACTGGGCTGAGCCCTGGAAGCAATTACTCCCTGCAAGTTGTTGCCGTAGCTGCAGACAATGTGACTGTTGGGTCTCCAGTCTCCATCACAACATTTACAGGTGAGTGCTGGAAGTTCAACACGAGGAATTTAAAATTCACATCCAAATCTTAGTCCTTAGCTCACTTTCAAGAATATCAGTTTCTGGATTTTAGAAATTGAATGGTCATATTTTCATTGATAGAGATGCATAAGAAAATGATTTGATGAAAGGACATATTATGTTATATCGATCTTCACTCTTGTCATTTATGTTTCATTATATAAAATAAATTCACGTTGAATAACGCTTTCATTAAATATGCCAACTTTTGTGAAATCTGCCTTTTTCTAGAAAATGCCTTATAATTCATGTTGCATTTTTTCCAACATAAAATGTTATCAGTTTTTATCTAGATATCTTGTGTAGTGTGAAAAACGTCTCTAATCCTCTCTTTTTCAATGCATCTTTCTTTCTCTCATTCAGTGCCTGGTTCCATCACCAATTTGACTGCAAGTAACATCACCACAAGTTCCCTGCTTCTGAGCTGGACAGCACCATCTGGAAATGTAGGGAGCTACAGAGTTGAAGTCAGTGGACCGACTGCTCAGTCTCTGACAGTGAGCACGTCATCAGTTGAGATCACTGGGCTGAGCCCTGGAAGCAATTACTCCCTGCAAGTTGTTGCCGTACCTGCAGACAATGTTACTGTTGGGTCTCCAGCGTCCATCACAACATTTACAGGTGAGGGTAACATCTTTGAAGTCAAAAATGGTAATACACATGCAGTGCTGAATCATGTCTTAAACATTCAAATAAGTCCAATGGCTCCATTTCAGCTATTTTACTGTTGTTAAACTTTAATGGAAATGGCTAAGAGACGCTTTTAAGTAAATCACATATTATTTTTAAACTCATTTTCTCATTACAGTGTTGTGTATTTTTAATTAATCATTAACCTATATTAGCTTTGGAAACATTTTGAGATTTTACTTAGATCACACATTGTCTGAGAGCACTGTCTTGCATTTATCAATGTAGTCTCCAAGTCAAAGAACTTTATGAATTTTTAAAAAAGATATCTTATGAAATGTCAACAAAATGAAGAAGGAACCACCTTAATTATTTCCCCATTTCTCTTTTTCAGTGCCAGGTTCTGTCACCAATTTAACTACAAGTAACATCACCTCAAGTTCCCTGCTTCTGAGCTGGACAGCACCATCTGGAAATGTAGGGAGCTACAGAGTTGAAGTCAGTGGACCGACTGCTCAGTCTCTGACAGTGAGCACATCACCTGTTCAGATCACTGGGCTGAGCCCTGGAAGCAATTACTCCCTGCAAGTTGTTGCCGTAGCTGCAGACAATGTTCATGTTGGGGCTCCAGTGTCCATCACAACATTTACAGGTGAGTGCAGTATCTCTGAAATTACTAAGTTTACAGTAATTCAGGTCCAAAGCTCAATGATATTTTTTCAATCAAACAATTAAGTCACATTATGCAGTGCTTATAACACATTTGTTTATATCAAAGTGTTCCCACGAAGTTTTTCTCTGTGTCCCCCATGACCCCGATTTGTAAGTAAAGGATGGATAAATGGGAAGGAGATAATACTCTGGCTTGAACTTATTTTTTTAATTTTATATTTCCCATTTTTTCTCAGATTTAATTATGGTATATATATTTATATACTGTATATGATATTGTTACCATCACAAATGGATCCAAATAGTCTCATCTTCTATTTAGACTTTTCAAATTATGTTACTTAATTAATAAATATAACACGTTATTTATCATAATCAACCTTCTTGTTTTTAATGTTGTGTTAATAAAACTATTTGAACATAGAGTGCCTTGCAAAATTATTTAGATTCTTCCTGTGGTGTTTTGTGAAATTTCAAGATGATGCATACATATTTTTATATTTTAATATTGTGTTCATAACATAAATATTGAAACTGAAATCGTCTAATGCTGTGCCCGATCTCAAAAATTTAAAATTCTTGATTGCTTAAATATTCAGACCCATGAACTCAATATCTGTTAAAAGCCCTTTGGCAGCAATTACAGACGCAACTTGTTCTTGGTAAATCTGTATTGACTTTGCATACTATTGTGGTGCAGTTTTTGCCCATTCTTTTGATCATGCTTTGTCTTGTTGCTTGAGCAATTGTGAAACAACAGTTTTTAAGTCTTTCCACAGATTCTAAGATTAAAGTCAGTGACTGGGTCACTCTAATACTCTCACTTATTCTTATGCTACACTTACAGTAATTCCTGTCCTGTAGTTTGGATTAATATCCAAATGGATTAAGTTTTGTCCCAGTTTTAGGTCTGAAATAGGGTTTCCTGTAGGTTTTTGCTAGAACTAGGCTTCATCTATCTTTACACCACTATTGGAAAGCTTTTCACTCCCTCCTGAGAAGAAGCATTCCCTTCAAATGAACTCTGTAGCTGTTTCAAAATTGTTGTTGGCCTCCTAGTGGCATCTCTTAC